>NC_044353.1:2770144-3070560 GCF_007364275.1 Archocentrus centrarchus | reverse complement strand
TATTCTTAGTTTAGGAAGCAGCAGGATGAAATCTCAGGCAGAAATAATTCTGTTGGGGAAAGAAATTAAATCTGAAAATGGAAACGTACTAACAAGTGAAGAGAGTGTTTTAGAAGATGGAGGGAGTTCTATGAGGAGCTGATGAATGTAGAAAATGAGAAAGGAGGACTGATGGAGGTCAGTTAGTGAATCAGAAAGTGCAGAGGATTAGTGAGGAGGAAGTGAGGGCAGCCGTGAAGAGGATGAAGAGTGGAAGAGCAGCTGGTCTAGATGACATACCTGTGGAGGTATGGAGATGTCTGAGAGAGAGGACGGTGCACAAGAGGGGTAAAGAAGAGAGTGCAGGCAGGGTGGAGTGTGTGGAGATGAGTGTTGGGGTAATTTGTGACAGACAGACAGCAGCAGGAGTGAAAGGGAAGGTTTACAGGATGTTACTGAGACCTGCTGTGATGGTTTGAAGATGGTGGCAATGACACAAAGACAGGAGGCTGAGCTGGAGGTGGCAGAGCTGAGATCTTCATTGGGAGTGAGCTGGATGGACAGGATTAGAAATGAGTCCATCAGAGAGACAGCTCAGAGTCAGAGAGGCTGAGATGGTTTGGAGGGAGGGTGGATATACTGGAGATGGAGCTGCAGGCAGGATGAAAAGAGCAGGTTCATGGATGTAGTGAAGGTAAACAGGTGAGACCTCAGATCAGTCCTAGTGGCTCCTTTGCACTGACTCTCAGTCTGTTCTTGCACTGATGTTCAGATTTTATTGTTTTGGCACCTCCTTCGCTCTCTGATATCTTAACGTTGCACACTATCTGAGAACAGGTCCACAGGTAAACGCAGCAGGCTTTGGTTTCCTGATGTAAAATTAATAATTAATCCTAGAAAAGTTACTAACTAATAAACAAGTTCAACATTTCTGCCTGAAAGCTGAAATTCCTGTTTAACCTGGCAGGTCTGATGTGAGGAGGATCAGGTGATGTGCGGCAAGGTGTTGGGCATGTTGTTGGACAGGTGTTTGAGAGAGGTGTGTTTTACTGGAGACAGAGAGGGGGAGGAGAGAGGAAGGGTATTTATGCTGCAGCAGGTCTGGCAGTTTAGATGTTCCAGTCATGGCTTTCTACAAAGTGATCTGTTTGGCTGCTGTGCTGATGCTGCTGACCCAAGGTAAGAGCCCCGCTGACTGCACACACCTGCATCAGGTACAGGGTTAAAACACTCAGGAGCAAATCCTTTCACTTTAAAGGAAGAGTGCATGTAATAACAGCAGGAAAAGGAGGAAATCCTGGATTTAAATATTCCCTTTTAAGAGCAGGAGGGAACGTCACGTCTCACTGGGTGGACGTTTAGGAGGGAAACGAATCAAATGAAGGAAAGGAAAGTGTTGCTCAGATGGAGGAAAATCTCCTAAAGTCTTTGTCTGGTCAGTGAGCAGGAACTCGAGTGAAGAGACAGAAAAACTTTTCCCTCTGAACATCTGTTACAGAAACGGAGACAAACTCAGTGAAACTCTACAAACTAACCTGCACTGTGTGAGCATCCACTGGACTCTGTATCTAAGTCTACATGTAGATCATTAGGACAGGACTCATGGCTTATTGTAGAGCCACCTGCAGCTTGGTTATGAGGCTAAAACAGGTGAAATGATGGTTTACTCACATGTGATCATCAGCTGAGAGACACAACATGCTGTTGATATCATGTGTAGTAAATTATTCTGGTCTGGAAGATACTTTCACAAATTAAACTTCATGTATTTGTAGATGGTACGATGTTAATAAACCAGTTTTCTTTTTCATATGTAAACTGTACGTGAAGGCAAACTAAATCCTTCAGTTTTACAGCTAATTATGTAGTTATATCACACACACACACAGTGTAGAGAAACATGCCATGTTAGGACATTTTAACATGGGAGTCTTCTGCTGAAGCCTCTGATGGACGTTAGAGGAACTGCAGCTTTGGCTTCATTTTTCAGAGCCTTGCTTCTAGCTAACCACAGACTGTCAACTTTCCCACTATCATTACAGACAGTAAACTAACCACAGAAAGATAAATGGAGATTTGTTGTTTTAAAAATATTTTCTGTTTTTTCAGAGTCTGAGTCACAGCTGGATGGTAAGATAAAATTTATATGTATGATTATTTACTTTGATTATTTACTTTGGTTTTCCTGCTGTTACTCCCAGGATCACTGTGTCCTCACTCAGCAGTTTGTAATGCTGAGAGTTTACAGGTCATGCAGTGATGCTCACTCTGTGTTTTAATGTCTGTCAGTTTGCGGTCAGCCGAGTCTGAACACCAGGATTGTAGGAGGACAGGACGCCCCTCCTGGCAGCTGGCCCTGGCAGGTCAGTCTGCAAAGATCTGGGAGCCATTTCTGTGGAGGATCCCTCATTAACAGTCAGTGGGTGCTGTGTGCTGCTCACTGCTTTCAGAGGTGAGCAACCTGAGAAAGTTTTGCTCTATGAAGAGTGACGTGCGGTGAGGTTTGTGACGGTGAGACACTGACTCGTCTTAAGTCGGATGTTCACATATATGAACCCAAAATAGAAGCTTATATTTCAATTTTAATTATGCTAATGATTAATTATGCTTTAATCAACTCCATGCTCTTCAACAATGATGGCAAGAAAAACAAAATATTTAATGTAAGGTCCTCTCTTTTGAAATAAAAAAAAACAAACAAAAACATGTATTATCTTAACTTTATTTGAAGATGAAGTCCATACGCCTATCCTTCTCCCTACGGGGCAGCACTGTTGCAGCACTGCCCCCTATCGGCGCGGCACGGTACTTCCTGCCTCACCCTGCTTATTTTCACCGTGCATTTATGATTGATTACAAAGAATAAACATGTCACACATTCATTCTGTATATTAGACAGACTGTGGAACATCAGCATGTGTAGCACATGTGTAATCAAACGTATATTGGTGATATGAAGAGAGACAGCAATGGGCATGCGCCAGAGGCCTGCTCCATCTGTTTTATGTGACACAGCGCCACCGGAGGTGAGCCACAGCACTACACTGGCTCACCCTGCATTTCTTCCATGTGTTTGAACAGGCAGTGAGTAAATTCCGCGATTTTAACCATTAAAATGTTGAAATAATTCAGAAAACAGTTTTATAGAACAGTTGAGTGGTCAAATGTATTTTCTCTTATCATTGTTAGTATTTTACTTGTCGTGATGACAGAGGAGACACTGCCTCACTGACTGCACGTCACTAGAAGAGACTATGAAAGGCCACAGATCCCAATCTGGAGGGCAGGACCTCTCTGAGGGTCCCAGGATGAATCTTTAACAGGGCCTCTAACATCACTGTACCCAATCATTTTATATTGAAATGATCATTTATCATTTCTGCACTGTTTTTGTGTCTTTGATGATCCCAGTTACACTGCAAGCAGTGTGACTGTGTCTCTGGGCCGTCAGAGTCTGAAGGGATCCAACCCCAATGCGGTGTCTCGTTCAGTATCACAGGTCATCAAACATCCCAACTACAACTCTGTTACCTCTGACAATGACATCGCCCTCCTGAAGCTCTCCTCATCAGTGACTTTCACCAACTACATTCGGCCCGTCTGCCTGGCAGCCTCAGGCAGCACCTTCTACAACGGCATTAACACCTGGGTCACCGGCTGGGGCAATATTGCAAGTGGAGGTGGGTCATAAAGACACCTGATTATTTTCAGAGAAATGAAGACTACAAAGCAGGAAACAACTGTGTTCTCAGACATCTCAGAAATATTTAGAGCAGCAAAATTCTCCTGAAAGCTAAAGTTTTATAAACCAGAGTCTGATGACTGCAAACACACTGAGTTCAGCCTTCAACAGAAAATTATCAGTCAGAACAAACAGATTTGATCTTTACTAAAATCTTTTTAATGATGTCACTAGATGAAAGGAAGCAGGCTGCATCTTCAGAGGAGGCACACAAACTCAGCTTGGCTGCTTGTTTCATGATTAATAATTGACTGCCCCCCCCATCCCGGTTCCTACGCCTATGTGAACACTAGTGTGTTTTCACCATTTCACAACCATGAACTACATTCACCAGTCTTAAAATATGACAAGAATAGAAATTATTTTGATATAAGAGGGAATAACAGCTATAAAATAATCCTGGTACCAAATGTAGGTAAAAAGGAGGCATTTCATATGCTATAACTTGCTTTGACTACCCAACTATCACACATGCTGATATGACCCATGAAAATTGCACTTTTTGAACTGATGCTTTCTCCCCTTAGTGTCCCTTCCTTCCCCACAAAACCTGATGGAGGTGAAGGTTCCCATTGTGGGAAACAGGAAGTGTAACTGTGACTATGGAGTGGGGTCGATCACTGACAACATGGTCTGTGCCGGGTTATCTGCAGGAGGAAAGGACTCCTGTCAGGTGATCATTTTTACCTGTTCGGCAGACTTTTACCTTCTGCAAAGATTCTTCTCCTCAGCTAACACTAAATGTTTCTGCTCTCAAAGGGGGATTCAGGAGGTCCAATGGTGAGCAAGCAGAACGGTCGCTGGATTCAGGCGGGAATCGTCAGTTTTGGGGAAGGTTGTGCTTTGCCAAATTTCCCAGGAGTCTACACCAGAGTATCCCGGTACCAGACCTGGATCAACAGCCAGATCACCTCCAACCAGCCGGGCTTCATCACATTCACATCTAGTGGGACCAACAGTGACCTGAGTGTCTCCTGCAGAGGACTGCCAGCAGTGCCAACCACCACTACAACCACCACCACCACCCCTCCAACAACCACCACTCGTCCAACAATCACGCTGCCTCTAACCCCTCCCCAACGTGAGTGCCCACCATGTCAACACTTTATAAGTCTAGTCTAAACAATCTGAACTTGAACTGATGTTGTCCAAGTTTTTAACATTTCTTTGTGTCTACCTCTGGATTTTCTCCTCAGCGGTCTGTGGACAACCTCCGAAGAATTCTGGTATTTTGGGAGGAAACTCTGTGGCAGCAGCTGGCTCGTGGCCGTGGATGGCGAGTCTACAGAAGAATGGAAGTCATGTGTGTGGTGGGACTCTGGTGGCCGTGGACTCAGTGCTGAGCAACGCCAACTGTTTCTCAAGGTGAGTTGAAGCAGAGGGTGAAGTTTGAACAGATAATGATACAGTTCGTGCTCTGGGGATGCATAATTTATGGTACTGTGATTGTGTCTTTCTACATATGAATTTTCATATGGAAAGCATAAATAGAAGGTTTTCCATCCACCGCAGACATTCCTCTAAAATTCCAACCGCACAGTGCTCATCGTGGATAACCAGTGTGAGTTGATTAATGACAGGTTAACAGTGCTACCCACACTGAACCATAAGTTCATCTTATGCCACTCAGAGGCATAGATATTTAGATATTGCAGTCATAAGAATAACTTTGGCTGTTGTTTATTTTTTGTTGTATCCAGAGATGGTATTGATTCCTCTCCACACCTCACAGATGTTGCTGTGTTGTAGATTCTGTAGAGAAGAATTTCATTTTGTAGAGAAACAAAAATCACAGAGTGGGGTCAGTAGATGCTGAGGGTCACAGAGGTGCACAAAGGTCACCAACTTTCAGCAGAGTCAGTTACTACAGACCTCCAAATTTCATGTGGCCTTCAGATTAGCTCAAGAACAGAGAGCTTCATGAATGGGTTTCCATGGCCGAGCAGCTGCAGCCAAGCCTTACAGCACCAAGCTCAAAGTGTCGGATGCAGTGGTGTAAAGCATGCTGCCACTGGACTCTAGAGCAATGTAGACGTGCTCTGTGGAGGGATGACTCACACTTCTCCATCTGCCAATCTGATGGAGGAGTCTGGGTTTGGTAGTTGCCAGGGGAACGGTACTGACTGCATTGTGCCAAGTGTAAAGTTTGGTGGAGGGGGGGAATATGGGGTGGGATTCAGGAATTGGGCTCAGTCCCTTAGTTCCAGTGAAAGGAACTCTTAATGCTTCGGCATGCCAAGACATTTGGGACAATTTCATACTGCCAACTTCCAAAGGAGCCAGTTGAGGTGGTTCAGGCATCTGACTAGGATGCCTCCTGGGCGCCTCTTGGGTGAGGTGTTCCGGGCATGTCCTACCGGGAGGAGGCCCCGGGGCAGACCCAGGACATGCTGGAGATTATATCTCTCGACAGATTGCTGGCTACTTCTTTTTCTGCTGCCATTTTTAAAAGTTTCCAAGAGAGAAACTTCACCACTAACTGGTAGTTTGGCAACTCAGACACACCATGCAAATTTATAAATGCTGGCAAAGGCACCTATAAATTAAGCTCTATTCTGCAAACTGAAACTCTGAAACTGATGAGGATGTTTTGATGTTTCTTTCCTCCCACAGCTCCTCTGTAGCGTCTGAGTGGACTGTCGTGTTGGGTCGTCTGAATCAAAATGGATCCAACCCCTTTGAGGTGACGCTGAACGTGACAAATATCACTCTGAGCCAGTCAAATGGGACCAACATAGCCATTCTCCATCTATCAGCCAGGCCCACCCTGACTGACTACATCCAGCCTATCTGCTTGGACAACGGACAAACCTTCTCCGAGGGCTCGGTGTGCTGGTCAGCCGGCTGGAGTCCTGGAAGAGGAGGGGGTGAGTCAGCAACATAAAGGCTGACAGAGTGATGCTCAGTCTCTGCACCAGTCCATCTCTTCAGTTTACACATGCAGACCACTGCACTTTCACTCTTTTTAGTCAAACATCACAATTTTCTTATTTTTCATCATTTTAGCTGAACAAGTTCTGCAGGAGTTTCAGACCTCAGTGGTAAATTGTGGGAATGCATCATCGAGTGAGAACATCTGTACAGGATCTTTTACTCTGGAGCAGGTAAATGACTGGATTACTGTTCATCTCTGCTCACATGTTTGTTCTGGACCTTGGATTTTTTTGTTGATTGGAAGCTTTTAATACAGTCACATGATGAATTCTGAGGGCTTTCAATCTTCAGAAACCTGTCAGAAAAAAAGTACTAATGTTGAAGTTTTGGTGTTCATTACATGCCTGAAGGTGGAGCTGGAGAAAAGTTTGTTGTAGAGTTCACTATCATCCTGAAGCCACACAGTTTGGCCAGTTTTAATGTGAGTCAGCCTATCTGACCATAGGACCAATGGGAGTGTTCCTCATGTTCCTGCTGGTGGAACAATTAGATCAGAGCTGGTATCTTCATGAAGTCTGTTTAAGTCGCCGTCAGAGGCTCACATTAACTGTGATTTAAAAGAGAGTGCCCTGGAATTTTATTTTATTTTTAAGCCTCTATAAATTCCTCCTAAGATGAAGACTTTATTAGAAAGAACAATATGGCACCCAAATCATTCTGAATTTAAATCTGTGGGAAAATTCTATAACAGCAAAAATGGTGGCAGAAATAAATTCCAGAGGGGTAAAAAACAAGACTTGTTAAAACTGGATTCTGGGGTTTTTATGAGCTTTCAATGATGAAGCTAAAGTTAAAGTTCACTGAGATAATACTTTAAAATAAGTAACTGCCCAAATAGTGCACAGTTCAACATGGCAGCTGAGCACTCAGACTTTGCAAAAGAGCGCATTAAATATGAAATTAATCCTGGAAACAATTTGATTT
Source organism: Archocentrus centrarchus (assembly GCF_007364275.1). Classification (NCBI taxonomy): domain Eukaryota; kingdom Metazoa; phylum Chordata; class Actinopteri; order Cichliformes; family Cichlidae; genus Archocentrus; species Archocentrus centrarchus. The sequence goes on along the minus strand of NC_044353.1, from coordinate 3,062,981 downwards.
TCATCGTATTTTATCATATTTTTATTTTGTTTCAGCAAAGTTGGTTTTTCCCCACACTTAAATTATTATTAGTAGTAGTACTAGTATTAGTATTAGTATTGGTATAGTTATTAAAATGTTAGTTTTATCTAATTATAATAACTTTGTTCCAAAATTTTCTGGTAATGAGGGTGCATCAAACACTTTCTTTGAGTCTCAGGAAAATGTAAGATTATAAGAACTAATGATAACTGAACCTTCCCATCTGTTTGTTCAGGGCGATTCTGGCGGCCCGCTGATGTGTAAGCAGGACGGCTCTTGGTTCCAGGCGGTTGTGTTAACAGCTCAAAGCACCTCCACCAGGAAAAGACAAGAGACTGCAGTGATGAGATTCACCAGAGTGAGCAGCTTTGAGACCTTCCTCACTGAGACATTAGGAACACGGTTGTCTCCAGCTTCCAACACCACCAAAACCCCCAATACCACCAATACCACCACCAATGTCACCACCATGGCCATCTCACCCCCAACTGTATTGCAAACCAGTGGGTCCCCTTCTGCTCACTCCCTCAACTTTATGTTCCTCCATCTCCTCAGTCTCACCTTGTGTCTCCAACTCTTCCTGTAGAGAAGTCTGACTTTGATGAACACAAATGAATGTTAATGAGCCTCCACTTTGAGACTTCACAGACTTAAATCTGTACCTGCTAATCTCTGAATTGATTTTGCCTTAATTGGTTTTCCGCAAAGAGCTGAGTGGTGAAGGTGCAGGGGATTAAATCAGGCATTCAGACATGAACTTCTCCAGGATGAATCATCAACACAAACATCAAGACGAGCTGATGGCGAGGTCGACTAAACACCCCAGACAGCACTGCGGTGCCAGGGTCCAATCAGAGAGCTTGAAGTGGCCAGTTTGATTTTTTTCGGTTTTTGTCTTGATTACAGTGAAAAACGCTCAGGTTCATCGTGCCACACAGCTCTGACTCCTGGCCTCTGAGACTTGTGGGTACAGCGCCAACGTGTTATGAAGCCATAAGCAGAATTTGATTTGGGGCCCCCACTCCCAGCTAAACCCATCGCCAACCCCCCATCTCAGCACTGCATTCCAAGTACAATGCATTGTACTTCTAAAACACCCATTACTATTACTATGAGCAGACAATGCATTTACCAAACAAGTTAACTATTTTAATCACTTTGAAATGTGCAAAAACATAAATAACATAAATATGAATATTAATATTAGAGAAACTATAAATACAAAAACAGACAATTTGAATGTTTGTATCTGTTAATAATAAAAATGTTTCACAGCTTAGTCCAACCTCACCTGTACTTAGCTGATCAATCACAAGCTGATGGTGTTCCAAAATATTTCAGCCGTGCTCCTGAGAAACAGTTGATAAAACAGGATGAGTTTATTATCCATATTATTTTATTACCAACTTACAGCAAACTCTAATACCTCAGAGGAAATGAGCATAACAGCAGCACCCAAAGCAGGTCTGACTAAATCAAACAATGAGCTAACTGAGGTGTAACGATGCTGGAATATAACTGCAAACATGATCATAATGTAACACTGTTATCAGAGTCTATGATACAGAATTGCTGTTTCATACTGACACAATGCTGGGACATATCTCAGCCTGGCACCAGGAGGATCTGAGGATATCCCATCAGCATGTGACCAGTAGAGTAACTCGGCTCAGAGAACCGTGGTTATGTTTCAGTAACATAATCAGCAACAGTTCTTTACAGCCTAACTAGCTAATGTAATATTATAATATGTAAATGAGCAAGACCACATATGTTTACTAGGCCGTGAACTGACTAGTGAGCTAAGGCAGGGTACCAACCATAATGCCTGTGGTTTCCATACAACATAACCTTAGCTCACCTGTTTGAGGCTTCACTTTAACTAAAGTCATTCTTGGTGAGTAACTATGATAAAATATTGTAATTACTCACGGAAACACACCTTTATCCTGCTGATTTTGTCTTCTTTTGCTTCCCCCACCCTGTGGGATCAATCCTTTTTGGAGCAGATTTGTGATCAATGATAATGTGTATGAACCTGAGCCCAGCTCTGACACAGGCAGCAGAAATTATTAAGCCAGTAATGTCATCAGATTGTCTGTATGTGACATTCAAGTGCTCATGGGGGCCCAAATCAGCTGCTTAGTCTGCTCACGCCTCGGCCGGCTCTGAGTGGGTGATGTCGTATTTGGAGCCAGTCACCTTAACAAACTGCCCACAATGTGAGTCTGAAAGCAACAACAGAGGAAACACACTGTAAGAAACACCCGCTTTGATCCAGCAGAGGCTGTAATATAGAACTGAGCAGGAAGATTTGATGTTTTATGTGCCAGATTATTTTTTGAAGCAGAGCATTTTGATGTTGGATCATGACTCATACACTGTGAACACTTAATTAAATTTAGTGTTAGTATTATAATCTGTACAGGGTTTCTGATAGAAAAAAAAAGTAGAACTACTATATGTGTTTTTGTAACTCTGAAGCCCAAGGCTCAAGCTGGACTTTGGTTTAAGGCTGTAAAAATGAAGAATTTTTTAAACTTGCACTGAACATGGAAACGTAGCCCAACAGTTTGACATTTAATGAATTATCTGAAGCTGAACAGATCGTTAGGATATCTGCTCCAGAGCCACATGCTCACAAGATTGAAGTAATTCACTGTTTTATCCTGCAGTCTTTATTGATCTGATCTAAAGAAGCATATCGTGGAGATCTGAGACCACGGGGGCAGTGATCAGACTGTCCCTCATCTACCTCGTCTTTGGGTCACAAACAAACAGAATTTGCTCTGAAAACTGTTAAACTGCACTGGAACAGATAATTGTTGGATATGAATGATAAATGAATTAAAAAAATCCTGTAAGAAAATACAAACAACCTTTGTTTTCTTATTATTTGAGGGTATTTTTTGCTTTGAGGTAAAAAGAAGTACAATCCACAGTATTCTCTGAGTAAGACCGATGCAGCTGCACAAAGATGCTCCCAAGCTGGTAATTACGGGAAAAGTAGAGGAGGATGTACAGAGGTGGCAAAAGTACTGACATTCTGTACTTAAGTAGAAGTACAAGTACTTATGTTAAAAAATACTTTAGTAAAAGTCGAAGTACTGGTTCAACTTCTCTACTTAAGTAAAAGTAAAAAAGTACAGGCTCTGAAATGTACTCAAAGTAAGAAAGTAAAAGTAGTTCTTTGGAGGATGTTTCTACAAGCTATTTTTGTGTAAAGCTAACTGAACCTCATTATATATTATTGTAATAATATAAAATAATATTACATGAGAATACAAACGTTATTCCAATCTAAATTTTAATTCTAATGAATGCACTCAGCTTGAATCTGTTCTGTAGGACACAAACTGTGAAAGGGAATTTAAACACAGCTCTAGTCTCTGTGTCCTCCATAGTAGAGGGTGACTGTGCCTCCACCTAAACACCAACATGAGGATACTCAGGGGTTACAGTGGGATTCAGAAGGTGGAGGAACGCTAAGATCAGCTGTAGTGGCTCTGCATGGGGAGAAGAATCACAGCTTTCTATTGTAGCTGCAGTAAATGATGTTGGTGTGCAGGCTGTGATCAGCTGACCTGCTGCTGCTGCTCTGAGGTTTACTGCTCTGTGTGGATGAAGTGAACTCACAAAGATGTAACCCAGTATTTCACAGCTATCTGTGCTGATCTCCATCCCCTACACTGACAGCATACAGGCTGCATAAATGTTGGATTCAGTGAATGAATCTCAGCATCAGCAGCTTTGATTCAAACTCATCTCTGCTGCACTGATGTAACCTGTAACTCTGACCATGAACACAAACACTGTGCTCCAGTCCAACACAGAGCTTTACTGTAAATACAGTACAACAAGCTAACCTAAACTGCAGTATTTTCATAGAATCTTTGAATTACACAACGTCAGCATACTTCAGTTTATTTTCCAGTCCTTACCTTTAAATCTAACCTCTCTCCTTCCTCTTTCTCCATCTCTGAGTGAACTTCTCTCTCTTTGCTCTCCCTGAAATACAGCAGCTCTTCTTTTAGCTAGCTGTGTAACAAACTGCACACACTTTGTGTGTTTGCTGATATTTGTTGAGCATTTAGAAACGCTGCATTTACCTGCCACACGTTACTCCCTTCATGCTCGCTCCTCTTCAGTAGCGCTAGCTAAGCTGTTTATGTGCCGCAGCGCAACTTACGGACTCGGTCCGGCCCGCTGTAACCCCTGATTATAGCGCTATAAATGATACATTAATTATATGGGTTTGCGTATTTAATCCCTTTGTACGAGATAAGCCCCGGTGATGGAGGATACGCAGTACGATTGTCTCTTATATGTTATTATTCCTCCGTTTAGGCTCAGATCGTTTGATGTTTGACGGCGCACTGACCGGAAATGCAAACTTCTCGCTGACGTGTTAAAAAGTAACGAGTCTGTTTGAAAATGTAAGAAGTAGAAAGTACCGATACTTGTGTAAAAATGTAGGGAGTAAAAGTAAAAAGTAGTCAGAAAAATAAATACTTAAGTAAAGTACAGATACCTGAAAAATCTACTTAAGTACAGTAACGAAGTATTTGTACTTCGTTACTTCCCACCTCTGAGGATGTATGATGGTGGTGGATGGTAATCTCTGAAATCAGTGAAATGACAGTTTGGTCCAGACGCTGACCTCAGAGCTCTCTGCAGCAAATACTGCTTCAGCTCGTGCAGAGGAAGTCTGACGCCACCTGGTGGCACAAAACTGAAAAATGTTCAGTCTCAGTCAAAGAATCACAGAGCTTATTAAAAAAATCCAAGAACTTCACTCAGCAAAGCTGGACCTCCACCCTCTTGGATGGACTGCTGGTCCAATGAAGCCACAGCAGCCATATGATTGTTCAGATAACTGCATTAAAAAGGCTCCGGGAAACATCGAGGGCTGAAAAATGAAGCGGCTCCTCTAACGTCCACTCCGACCTACTTTTCCTTGACCTCGATGGAACACTTCATGAGGTGAAGGAAAGGTGTGAAGGAGAACTGATAAGGACTTAGGAAAGAATCCGACTCACACTAGACTCCTTAATACCACCACGCTGGATGAATCACACTAATGTGATTTACTGAGCTCTGCAGCATATAAACCCATCTGATATGAGATGGTTGGATGGGTGGACGGCCCAAAGCCGTGCAGGTCCAAAGGTCGGCTCTCTCTTCCCTCAGGCCTCACCCTGACTGATCAGAGCTGAGCCGCCCATAATTCTGATCCTGATATTTAGATTTTTCTGAAGCAGAGGCATCTGTCTGATCTCAGCAACACGTTTTCCTTCTCTCTGGTATCAGATCTGTCACGATACTGATGCAGTGAGTCTGCAGTGGTGTGCTACATGGCAAACTGGACATTTTGAAGTTTTGGTGGAGACGAGATTCCTGAACAAAGAGTTATCCATCGTGGACAATCCTGACCCCTCTCTGGAGCACTTTCCTAGTTCTTCTGATTATCATCACGATTTCAGCTGCTGTAACGTAATAATCTGGGATCAATCAGTATTATCTTATTTATTTATCTTAATTTGACAGTAATGACCTGATTTTTCATGCCATAAATGTACATAGATAAAAATTATTTTTTACATATATTTCAAATTTTATTGCCTCTCTGCGAGCCGGATTGTTTTATAGAGCTGTAGAGATGACAGCCTTCTCTGGTTGGCTGTATCAGTGATGAGCGGGTGTAGGAGATCTGGTGGGTGATTCTGTGCAGCGGTCCTGGAGAGATCGCCGAACCCAGCCACAGACTTTTTGTTAGCTTAACAGGATCAGACGGATTCACTCTATCAAACACTCTACAGGCCAAACCACAAACACACTCCACACCTCCACACGCAAAACGTGAACATCTGTTACACACAGCACCTCACAATTGAACACACAATTGTCTAATGACGTGAGCAGACCAGCTGGGCAGGAACAGTCAGGTCAGAGTGCAGGTGGCACATGTGCATCTACAAAGGACCGACACACACAGAGGGAGAGGAGGACGAGGACGACTGAGAACTGAGATTACTGATGAAATCTATTGTCCACTATTGTCCACCATGTCCTTATTGTTGGGATGACAAAGAGTCCAACCCAATTTGAGCAGATTCTCTGTGGCAGCATCATCGGGACATTCGGGGAAGAGAACAGGTACTTACATGTGACATACAGTATGCTCTACTGCAAGTACTGTACTGTCCACTACGAAGCCATTTATACTGGTTGTATGCATTTGTAAGGGCAGAAGGAGGAAAGAAGGAGGAAGGATGGCTCTTTTCTCCCAACAACAGGAAGCACTGATTGTTGACATGGACCTTCAAAATATAGTTTAATTTTATAGTTTGATTTTGACAGGAAGGTCTGAGGTTTTCTGACTGTAGTTTGAGTTTTTGGATTTGTGTTTGAGGTTTTGAGAAAACGGGTGGGTTACTGCACGCAGAGCACGTTTTCTGTAATAATCCAGCTTTAATGTTTAGTTGCAAGGGCTGTGCACTCAGTTGCAGGTGTTGCTGTAAATTAAGCAACAGTAGTTTGTATGTTAAGTTGGCTTTCAGCAGCTGGTCAGTTGAAGCAGTTGCCTTTTTTGTTTGCAAATGTTCAGTTGCAGGTGTAGCTGTTGTTTCAGTCTGGTTATTTGCAGCCAGTTTAAGAACTTCCTGCTGCAGGTGTGAAGCGTCAGTGGCTGGTTTGTTGCAGCTGTTAATGGGTTGGTGTGTTTAAACAAGCAGCTATTTACCTCAATGCGTTGCTGCAGTTGCAGTACTATTAGTTGCAGGTGTTGCTGCAGTGTCACAAACATCTCTGCAGACTTTGTCTCGTCCACCTCGGAGATAAAACCACCCACACAGGAGACGCTTCAACTGCACAAGTTTTATTGAACCAAATGTGGAATTTGCAAAACAGACTCTCCATCATCTTCAGTCACAGAAGCACAGTGTGACCTGGCCATGGCTTTGATTTTTAAAAACTATTACTTCAGCATTACTACATCTGAACTCCCATTTATAAATTATTGCATTGCAGGAAATGAATAGATTCAAGTGTCCATAAACCACAGGTTCAGTACCAAATTTGCTGTGGGACCGAACCAGAAAGCTGGTCGAGCACCAGAGTAGGAAACTCCTCGCTAATAAATCCACACCAAAAACAAAAAACAAAAGAAACCAGCTCTGAACAAGTTTCCTACCCTGGTGACGGTTTGCCATCTGATCACAGTGAGCAGACTCCACCTTCATTACAGGGCTCGCTTAGATCAAAGTCTGTTACTTTGACATTAGAAAGAAAATGCACCCAACAAGAAGCCCAAATCTGCTGGATGGTGGTGATGATGGTCAATACACTTAAATGCTCTCCACTCAAATATGGTTGTAAACATGAACTTATGACAGGATGGGAGGGGGTAAAGATCTGGAGCCAACCAGCCACAGAAACCGTTCTTTTAACAGACACCCTCAGCATCTTCTACAGCAATCCTAAACTGACCTACCACATCCTAAACACTGACCCTCCTGCACACCCGACCCCCACCCCGTTCCCCATGACACCACGCGACTCCAAAAATCTGGAGACTCATTGTTTTATTGAAACACCTTGAAGTACAAAACAAAAACGTTACATGAAACGGTGCCTCCTTATTGTGGCACAAGACCTAAAAAGAAAAAAATTCTTTAAAAGGAAATAAACAAAAGGGACGAGGAGGTGGAAGTGTGTGGGAGGGTCATCACCACTCATCCCTGATGTTGTGTGGAGCTGCAGTGGTGTGTCTTTGTGAGAGCGAGCCTGCCCCCTGGTGTTGTAGGGGGGCGGTGGTGTTACAGAGTCCCATGTTTGTATCAGAGGTAATTCACGTGTTAGCCAACAGGAGCTGGTGGGATTGCAAAGAGGGGAGGGGGGAGGAAGAGCAACAGCAGCACATAGGAAGAGGGAAGAGAGATGGAGGGTGGGGGCGTTTAATGGCCTTTCAGGAGAGGGGGGAGTGGGCTGCAAGCAGCTTCTAAAAGCCGTGGACTTTGAGCTGCTCCTCCTTGGCCAAGTCGATCTGCAGAGGGCAAACAAAGGGATCACATTACTCACAGCGATCTGGAAAACCAACATCAGGAGCAGCATCTGGAGGGACACCTACCTCAATGAGGAACTGGCAGATATTCTTGCGCTGGTCTCCCTGAAGCTGGATCACTTCACCATACTCTGGGTGCTCAATCACTGTCCCATTGCAGGCAAATTTCTGTGGAGAACAATCAATGAGTCACACCACTCTGTAGCAACAACCAAATCCCAGAAACTCAGGAGAAAGCAGCGCTGACTACCTTCTTGAAGGCCTTGACTAGCTTCTTCTTGTCATAGTCGGCGGAGATGCCCTGGACAGTAGTGAGGGTCTTCCTACCGTTCCGCTGTTGGATTCTTATGTGGATGTAGTCCTCTGTCCCGGCTGGGAGGCGGTCATCACCCTTAGTTGCATCAGCAAAGGGGTCTAAAGGAGGTGACAATAGTGTTACAAACAGATGAGACTATGCAGCAGCTCATTCAGCCTGCAAGAAAGCAAAACACCAGTGATTTACACACAGCCTGGCGGCCCTGCCAGAGTTTACCTCCGGTGGGGGTGGAGGGGTCATATTTCAGCTAAAGTGCTGCGCAGATGTACCCGCTCAGGATAGCACCCAGTTAGCCTCTGCTAAATAACAGCAGAGTCATGGCAGGGCAGCTTTCACTTCCACAGCCATTACCGACCCACCCCACGGTGTAACACAGCCAAGGGGCTTATCCGACTTTCGAGCAGCAGCAGTAAGTTACCTCGAGATAAACAACGGCGGCGGAAGAACGTGTTTGAAGGGGGGAAAAAAACAGCTCACAATCGGATTGAGGCCTAATGGCGGCCGTTCTGACGTTAGCAAGGCCTGCTTTAAAAAAAAAAAAAAAAAAAAAAAAAAAAAAAAAAACGGAAACCGAAAAAAGGTCACCAAATCTAGACGGCCACGTTTCTAAAACACCGTATCATCGTTTCACACGTTATCTTATCGAACTAGTCACTTATAAATGAGGTAAATGAAACTACGCCACAGGAAATAACCCCAGCCCCGGACTAAGGCTGGACGTTAGCCATGTTAGCTCCGCTAGCTCCCGCCCTTCCCCCACCCGCTGCCCGGCTCCTTCGGTCAAAATCTGCTTACCAAAGGTTTGGAGGTTCTGGATAGCGGACATACGATAAGATTTGCTTTCCTTGCGGATAACAACTTGGTCAGCGAGCGGTCCTTCGGCTGCCTTTGACTCTTTTGTTTGTGTCTTCAGGGGTTCACGGGACGACGCGCAGCACGGCCTCGGCAGCTTTCACAAAATGGAGACGGCGATGAGTTCACGCTGCTGGAAAACAAGCCTTTATGGCTCCGCCCCAACCGGCGTCAGCGCGTCTCTGACGTTGCAGAAAGTCACGCCCACAAACCTTTCTCAACTTTACTGGAAGGATGACGTCATGGTGTCAGGATTTAATCATGTTGGCAACAGGAAAATCACAAAAAGGCATGCAACACATGTTAAATAATAATAATATGAGGACAAATTAATACAATTATTTTTTTAAGGTTTGAACTATAAAAACTTAAACAGCTGCCAAATTTATGATGTGACCACAAATGTTTTTTATTTTGTGTGTTGTTATCATGGCTGATAGATGGATTTACACTTATATTATTTCTAGTCTTGGTGTCATGTCAGTAGTCTTACAGATTATTACTCACTCATTGGTTAAATGTTGTTAACATATTGCATGAAATGGTTTGTTCATTTGTTATGATAAAGAAAAGAATTGCACATGAACTTAACTAGAAGCACTCAGAGAGCGCAAACCTCCGCCAAGGCCATAGGGTCAGTGATGCTGTAATACGTGTATCTAAATACTATGAAATAATCTTTCGTCTTTCCCGGACAACAATAACCCCCTATCCCGCAATAGTGAAGAATCCTTAAAAAAAATTCCTGGATCCAGATTGTGATCCGGATCACCGCCAAAATGTAATCACTTCTTCCTCTTGTCATTTCCAACCATTCCACAAAATTTAATCGAAATCCGTTCATAACTTTTGGAGTAATCCTGCTGACAAACAAACAATAAAAACAAACCAACGCGACCGAAAACATAACTTCCTTGGCAGAGGTAATAAACCCAAAGGTTGGGAAATCCATTGGTTACAGGGGAGGAAAATTAACACAACCTACATCAAAATAGTTCAAATAAGCACAACAATTTCCTTTTAAGGGAACAGGATTTCATTTTTCACGTTATGATCATATGTAACAGGCGGCCTGTTTTACACATTATTTTACTCATTGTTATTAATGGTTTTGGACTTAACATCACATTCTTGCCTCTCTGCACCGAGGTTCTTATTGCTGTCATGTTTTTATTTCTGCATATTTGGATATTGCATATCACATTTAATATGATGTGAGTCTGTGTGGCTGCTTCCTTGACCACACTGAGCTTCGACCTCAGTGGGACCTCCTGGTAAAAATAAATAAATGCTTATTGCTGTGTTTATGCCCTGAAACCACGTGACGTCTCCTCCAGGCACTGTTGAGACGCTGATCAGGTCAAAACTGCTGATAAAAACTTGTGACCGCTTATCTGCACGCGTCACATGACGCAGATCAATCAGCCTGGGTTTCTGAGTCAGCTCCTGAATGAAATGACTTTTAAGACCTTTGAAAGAACAGTAATGGCTGCAAACACTTGCACGTTGATGGCTACATTTGCTAAATGCCTCCCCTCAGAGCTAAAAGTCTTTTCTAGCCCTGAGTCGCTCATTTTCAGACCGCTTTGCAGACCACTGACATTTCTGATGCATCTTCTGGTTCCTGCTCTGTTTAATGTCTCCCTGCAGATTTCCTAGAAAAGTTTCAGCCTCTGTTCAAGCTCGTTGGATGGATCAGCGAAACCCCCAAAGTGGAACATTTCCACCCCCCCATGCTTGAGTGAAACCAAACAGCTGAAAGGTTACGTTTATATTTCTATCAAGTGATATATTATTGATATCAAGCATTTATATACATAAAGGTTCACTATGGTGGCTGTTATCAGTGTGGGGTTTGTTCAGAGCTGTGATGGAAGCAGACGCTGATCTGCAGTTGGGGAAACTGTGTGTGTGTGTGTGTGTCTTCAGGTGACACAAAGCGACAATTTTTAAAGAAGTGTGTGTGTGAAGCCACATTATGAATATAAAGATTGTATCAGGAGGCGTCACATGCCTCAAACGGATGCAGTTTGGAGGTCAGAGGTCAAAGGTGCACTGCGTGGGAGATGTAAAAGGCTGAGGCTGTGATTTCTCTCAGTGGTTCTCACACATGTATGTTGCATCTCAAAGACATCACATGTTCTGCCCACCAGCTGTCGGCTGAACATCAGCAGGGTTTTTTTTTCTGTTTTTGTTTTTTTTAAGTCACGTTTTAGCAACTTCTAAGTGTTAAAGTGACCAGGAAGACCCCGTGGACTTGATTCCTGTGTGTGATTCGCTCTTTGCTGTGGAGACTGCAGCCAATGACCTCTCTGCTGAGGCCTCCTCCGTCCCTGCAGACCCTGTCTGTGCAAACAGCGCTGCACAGTGGACGGATGGATGGATGAGGTCAGGAAGTAGACCCCAGCCCAGGCAGTGTCACAGAGTTAGCTTTGTAAGCTGAGGTGTTAAGCAGGGCTGTGATGATACCAGATCTTCTCTCCATGATTACTGTTAATCTCAGGGTGGTTTCTCTCCTCCATCAGCACCTTTTTCTTCAGTTATCAGCAGACCCGTTTTCACTCCTGGTTTCTCCTGATCAGTTCAGAGAAGCCTGAAGCTCATTGTGTGCTCGGTTCATGGCCTTCTTCCCCGTGTCCTGTCTTTGTTATTGATTCCCGACGCATGTGGCAGGGCTTGCAACACATCACTGACTTTCAGCAGAGGAACAGCAGGATCACAGCCTGCAACAACGCCCTACCAGATGAGTTGAACCAGTTCTATGCTCGCTTTGACACCCTCAACTCCATCCAACGTAGAGAGATTCTACTACCGGAGGCAACACAGAGCTCTTCACCCACTGTAACATCGACTGAGGTGTGCAAGGCCCTGAGGAGGACCAACCCCCGAAAAGCACCTGGCCCCGACAACATCCCTGGCCGTGCTCTGAGGGTCTGCTCTTCAGAGCTGGCCGAGGTTTTTACAGATATTTTTAATTTGTCCCTCTCCCAATCATCTGTGCCCACATGCTTCAAGTCCACCACTATAGTGCCCCTCCCCAAGAAAACCAACACAACCTCTTTGAATGACTATCGTCCCATTGCACTCACTTCACTTGTAATGAAGTGCTTTGAGAGGATGGTCATGTCCCATATTAAAGGATCCATTCCGGACACATTAGATCCCCTGCAATTTGCATACCGTCAGAACCGTTCAACTGATGATGCTGTTAATGCAGCCATCCATACAGCCCTCTCACACCTTGAAAATAAGGACACTTATGTTCGAATGCTGTTTATAGACTACAGTTCAGCTTTCAACACCGTCATCCCAAGCAGGCTGGTTGAAAAGCTGTTCACCCTCGGAATACCACCCTCCCTCTGCCGCTGGGTCTTGGACTTCCTTACAGACAGACCTCAGGCAGTCAGAGTTGGTACCAGGACATCAGAAACAAAGACAGTGAGCACTGGGACCCCACAAGGCTGTGTGCTCAGTCCTCTCCTGTACACCCTCTTCACCTACGACTGCGTCCCCTCCCAAAGCAACACCTCCATCGTCAAGTTTGCTGACGACACCACCGTCATTGGGCTGATTACTGGGGGAGAGGAAGCAGCTTACAGGGAAGAGGTGGCCCAGCTGGTGTCCTGGTGCCAGGAAAATAATCTCTCCTTAAATACAGAGAAGACTAAGGAGATGATTATTGACCCGAGGAAGAGAAGAGACCAGCATGCTCCATTATTCATCAACGGGACTCAGGTGGAGAGAGTGAAGACCTTCAAATTCCTTGGCACCCACATCAGTGAAGACCTCACCTGGACCTACAACACAGCACAGACTGTCAAGAAAGCTCAACAGAGACTCTTCTTCTTAAGGAAACTAAGGAAATTCGGATTATCCCCCAAGCTCCTCAGCAACTTTTACAGATGCACTGTGGAGAGCATCCTGACAAACTCCATCACAGTGTGGTATGGAAACTGCACCAGTCAGGACAGGAAGGCTCTCCAGCGTGTCATGAAAACAGCACAATTCATCTGTGGAGCTGCCTTCCCATCACTACAGGACACTTATAATACCCGGGTAATAAAGAGGGCACACAACATCATCAAGGACCGTACCCACCCACAGCACACACTGTTCACACTCCTGCCGTCTGGCAGACGTTACAGGAGTGTAAAAGTGTAAAACAACCAGACTAAAAAACAGTTTCTATCCACAGGCCATCAGGCTACTGAACCACTGACTGATTACCAAACTGTGATTACCTGCCTTTCTTTTCATCTGTATATATTGCACTTGCTTTATTATTTATTTATTTTTAATTTTCTACTTTTACTTTCCTAATATACTAGTTCTTAAATTTTATTTTAACTTAGTTGCTTATTTCAATTGTTTGTAAAGCAGTCGCAAGTAAGAATTTCATTGCTCAGCATAACCACAGTGTTTTGCGGTGTACATGACAATAAACTTCTTGAATCTTATTCCAAATCCTTTAAACTGCAGTAGCGGTGAGGTCTCTCATTCGCTGGCTTCCTCTGAGGATTCAGAGCCTCTGAAACTAAACCCACCTGCACCACCAGGTGCTGAATAAAGACTTTTGGCCCCACTGCTGCAGGTCTGCAGGTCGGCAGCTTGCACGGCTCTGAAGTCACCACTGCTGATTTCATGTCACAGAAAGCTTAAAGAGAACAGGTTCAGTTCAGTTCTGTTTATATAGAGCCAAATCACATCAGCCGGTACTATGAGGTCTATAAGATAAGATGGGGCTGATTATTGAGTGTAAACTGGCTTCTCTTCATTGGCTCCCAGCTTGGATTCAGGAGACAGACACCCTCTCTGACCCTGAACCCTCCCTTAGTTATGCTGCTGTAGGCCTAGGCTGCTGGGGGGGGGTTCCTCTTCACTCAGTATTTAATCATTAATCTCAGGCTCTCACCTCCTCATTAATGCCCTTTCCTTCATGCTCACTGCCTCCTAACACTGCTTCCTCCTCATCAGTAACTGATTCAATATTAATAATCTGATTCCATTAGTGATAGACCCACACTACTGCACCTTACCTTTATTGCATTTAGACTTTCAACTTATTTGAGCTTCTTGTTTCTGTAATTTTTGATTATTGGCTGTTTCTGCTCCAACTCTGGATTTTCCAACTTTTGGGATAATTACAGAACAGACATAGAAAAATACATTTACAATATTTAAAATGGTTCCAGTTCTGATTTAGCCAACCTTTAACCTGAAGGATTTAAAATGTGTAATTAAATATTTTACAGAAAGAACTTGTTTGAATTCCTCGTGCAGAGCTGAGGGGGCCGTGGATCCAGGGACTCGGGCTTCCGGATGAATAATGAGGAGAACTTTATTGATAAAACATCAAATTTTTATTGAAAGTCACATTTGTGTACAAGAGAAAAACCGTGTCTTTGTACAGCAGCTGAGACTGAAGCAGTCGTGAGCGCCGCGGTCACAGGACCACTCAGGAGAACACGGGACACATCGACGCAACACGCCACCTTAACAGCTAACCAGCAAAACTCAACTGCTACACAACTGCGCCTAGTGCACAAAGACAAACACACGAGCAGAGTTAGCATAAAAAAAAGCCTCAAAGAAACAGGTCAGTGTGTTTGTCCAGCCTGACGTCCTGCAAGAGTCAGTTACTCTGTAACAGCCTGCCTAACACACACAGACGCGCGCACACACACACAGACGCGCACACACACACACAGACGCGCACACACACACACACAGACGCGCACACACACACACACACAGACGCGCACACACACACAGACGCGTGCTGCAGAAACATGAAGGATTTTATGGGCTAATTCATTTAAAAAGCAAAATGAACACACTGAAAACAAAAAGCTAAATTTCTAAATGATAAACGTTTCATTTTATTGAATAAGAGGAGCAGGTGGAGGTGTGACGGGAAAAATGGATGCTTAAAGTATAATCTGGGTTTGTTTCAGAGATCCGGGAAACTGAGGAGCGGCACGTGACGGCCGGAGCGTCGCCGGAGCGTCTGCAGCGCTCCCGTTTCTTTTGGTCAAACTTTTAAAAGGACTCGTGCGGTATCGCTGCACCTTCAGAGCAAACGGCGCTCAAACCGCCATCTTTTCTATGAAAGCAGCAACTGAGAAGTTTAATAGTGCTTTTATTAAAGCCGACTAATCAAAATAAATAAAAACATTTCACGTGATATTTATTGGTGAGCAGCTCGTTCGGGAGCTGCTGCAGCTTCCAGGAAACGCAGTAAAACCCTCTCAGGTGAGCTCGTCTGAGCTCCGGATCCACGACGAGTGCCTTACCTGCAGCAGGTGGCAGCAGGCCACACCCCCCAGGCAGACAAACTGTACCCGTGTCAGCAGCACACATCCGCCTAATGAATGAGAGATCCCCGGTTTGATCCCGGGGAAGGTCACCTGCTGTCACTACACGGAACCAGACTCCACACGGGATCTTTAACCTACTGCTGCTGAGTCGCTTTAACAGGTTATTTTGATGCCAATTTAACGTCCAACAATCACACAAAGTGATCACTGGAGTTCGGTGCCTCTGACAGCAGCGGCTGCTTTCAGGTTCAAATCTGGCCTCGGCTCTCCCGGCGTTCCCACCATCCCGGAATGCGTGAAAAATAAAACTGCAGTGAAGTCTGCAGGGAGCTCCTGCTGCTCCTCGTTTCCCCGAATATCTGCAACTAAATTATCCTTTAAGCATTACTGTGTGGCCCCGCATCACAAAGAGTCTGTACTGTAATGATGTCAGCATATATATCTCATGATACAGGCCACAGAGACGAGGAGGAGGCGGAGCATCTCATTCATGAATCCATTTTTAAATGCAACTCTGAACACATTTGAACCATAAACAGGACGTGAAAAGGAAAGAAAATCACAGTAAATCAGCAAAATAAAGGAAACAAACTGTGGAAGACAAAATAACAACCTTTCACAGCTGGACTCTGGAGCTTGCGTGGGATCCGGTCTGCGAGGTCAGACGCCGTCAACCGAAACTGAAACAAGAAAATATCGAAAATAAACGTCAAAGGAAACACCGACTATCCCCCATCATACGAGGCCTGCCAATCAGAAAGCTGCAAATTTAACCTGCACATAAGAGATGATCAGTAACTGGTCATCATTCAGATTCTGAGTTAAGCCTCTGGCTGTGACTCCCAGCTATATTTGATGACTTATTTTAGGATTAGCTATTTTATTCCCACCTGAGAGACCACCACCACACACGGGGACAAAGCCCTGGCTCTTATTTTGAAAGTTCAGTAACAGCTGCTTGAACCCCGGCTCCTCTGAACCCCGTTTTGGACCACAGCTGGTGGCTGCACTCCCCCCCTGAGCCCACAGAGCATAGCAAAGACTGCACAGGAATAAAGTATATAAAGGTGCAGATGTGCGTAGGTTGGAGCGACCCAACAACTCACAGAGCATGACCAGAACAGAACCAGGAGCACCATCAGCAGCCACGGTCCACCATGGAGGACCCGGAGTCTGTCTGACCCTGACATCACGGATCATGTCAAAGTCAGCAGGGATGGACAGAGTCAGCTGGTTAACAGCGACTGAACTTTTAAAATAAGAGCAAAAATAAACATAACTAATCCTAAAATGAGTTGTCAGATATTCCTGGAGGGGTCAGCTCAAGTAAAGTCAGCCTTCTCTTTCTGAAGCCCACAAAATCAAGAGAAATGAAGCTGAGAGGAAACAACGTGAGCCTTCAGGCACCAGCAAACCCCCGCTACCTCACGGGCAGCCGGACAGACGTACCTCAACGACACCAAACCCCAACACTGACTGCTTCCTCCCTGCTGCTGCTGAGGCACCTGTGGGCGGCTCGCCACACACCTACCTGCTCATACTCCCTCAGCTCTGCTCAAACTCCACCTTAGCAAACGGGATACCGCAGCTTGGGAAGGAGAGAATTCCAGATTTTGTTCTTTAAAACACGACTTATATTTAGTGAAAGTTTGTCAGGATGGGGAAATGCCCCTGCTGTTCATCTCTAAGGGGAAAATGTTTCTGATCAACAGGCAAAAATGAGGTAAAGTGATGTGAGTACCTAATAAAATGGCTGCTAACGTTTAAACTCACCTGTTGCCGACCTCTACGAGGTTTCATTTCCATTTTCTGCTGCTGACTTGGGCTGGCTTTTAGATCTGGACCTGGACCCTCTTTTGGAGGAAGGGGTGCGGCTCCTGGACCGGGACCTGGACCGGGACCTAGATCTGGAAGGAGAACGGGCCTTGGTCTTCTTGCTCCTGGGAGAGTGGGACTTGGATCTTGAGTAGGAGCGGGACCTGGATCTGCTGTAGCGGGACCGGCTTCGGGAGGGAGTGCGGCTCCTGCTGCGGGATCTGCTCCGTCTCCTGCGTCTCGGGCTGGGGGAACAGCTGGATACATTCAGTGGGTTGAGTTATGGTCCACAGAGCGAAAACAGCTGGAGCTGAACTGAGGAGAACATGAGCTGCGGGCCTGGAGTAACTGCAGAGTGATTTACTCACTCCTCATTATAAACATCCTGAAACAATAAAATAAAGAATAAAACCTGACGTCATGATTCATTTGGATCTCCTAGTTAATGCAGCGTTATCTGATCCACCAATCAGCTTCTGTTTGCACAAACGCTGCAGGCTTATTTCGGTGAAATAAACCATAAATTTGCGGTTAATGTAATTTCACCGTGGCAGACCTGTGAGCCCGCTGTGCTTTGAGTGAAGCGCTCACTTGTGCTGTATGGGGGTGTTCATTAGTTTTATCTTGTGGGAACAATAACCGAGCATGCCGCTGATCCAGAATCAGCCGAGGCCACACTGAGTCCCGTCTACGCCTGCCTCCAACCCTGCCCCCGCTTACCTTCTGCTCCGCCGTCCGCTGTACCTCCGGCTCGGCCCTCCTCGCCGCCCTCCGCCGTAATGAGAATCGGGAGGTCTGCCGTACCGCGCCATCTGGACCCGCAGCTCCCGCCCGTCCAGCAGCGCGCCGTCCATGGCGTCCATCGCGTCCTCGGCATCCCGTTTGTCGTGGAACCGAACAAACGCGAAGCCCCGGCTTTCCTTCGTGTAGCGGTCTCGGGGGATGTAGACGTCCCCTACCCGGCCGTACTTCTCAAACACACGGCGGAGGGCTTCGGGCGAGGTCCGGTACGTTAGATTGTCCACTTTGAGGGAAGTCATGCCGTCGACGTCCGGCGGAGGCCTGCCGTAACTCATGCTGACCTGAGAGGGCCGGGAGCCGTTCACAACAGTTCGGAAAGTAGCAAAGAAAGAGCCTGCGAGGCTGGAAGCGCTCCGCAGCGACAGAAACGAGAGATTTAAGCTGAATCACACGGACTGCGCGAAGTTTACTCCCGCGAAAACAACGAACAAACCAGTTCTGCACCGCGCGTCGCGGAACCTCACCGAACCGCAGCGAAGCGAGCTTCTTCTTCTACGCGGAGAGCAAGCGCCCTGACATCCGCCGCATGGGCGCCCCCGTGCGGCAGTCTGGATCTTTACAGGAAACAGGGTAAATGTCAGAGACCATCTCTGTCTCTTTGCTGGGCCCCTCCACAGTGACAGGACATTTAATGAATCTGAGAAGCGCACGTGCACAGTACTGAAACTGAAACATGCATTTGTGTAAACTGCACTCATCCTGAGACAAATGTGAACAGAGTTATTGAAACTGTGCTTCCAAAATATTGTGTAAAATACCACATTTTTTCTCTTTGTTTTTCTCTTCTCGACACCCAAACTGCACGTCAAATATAACAATTAAAATAAGTTATGTTTACACTTTGTTAATGCCCGTATCTCATCAAAATAAATCAACATATTTTAGTGTAGAGTAATTACACTCTGCAGGTTGTGCCCCACAACACCTGTTATGGACACGAGTCAGTCCTCTTTGGTAAAAGATGGATTCACAAAGTTTCCTTCCTTTATTTATATTACATTTATTTATGAACCTACATGTGTGATCTGCTGCCTTTGTACTAGTTTGAATTCTTAGTGTATTTGAGCAAAGATCTGAAAATAAATACAGAAATTAATAAAATAAACATGCCTGAGTATTGAAGAGTTGGGCAGATTTCATATTTACAATTTATTTATTTACAAAATCCTACAGAACCAACACAAACCTTTAAGACAGATACATGTAAACACCACCCCTGTAAGATTTGTAAAAAGGGGGGAAGTCCCAAGAAGCTGCTTTAGCTTATACAGGGAGCCCAGGTACAAAAACCATTACGTTACAAGAACAACACAGTTAATCCATACCCCACACATACATCTACTCAAAACATTCTTCTTATTTCACATCCTCCACATACGCGCGGACATTCCCTTACCTGGTATCACACATTGTTATTGTTTGAACATGATATTGCACTTATCAATCCTTATCACATTGATTGTTTTCATACTTCTTACAGCCGTATTCACAAAGCACACAAAAAAGAAAAACATCAGTGTATTCGAGGTGACAAATTCATCCTTATACTTTCTATCCAGATATTATTACGAAATTAAATTAGACATAATTATTAGATGATAATGGATTTACATTAGTTTATAAATATATGCTGATTTTTATATCCGGTTTTACTGTTAGTTATGCAGCCATTTGAGTTGAGTTGTATAATAAACTCGTTACCATTAAGCTAAAGACAGCTGCCCTCACACTGATCACTGTATTACACTGACTCGCTCTCATTTAAACAGTGTTTTTAAACCCTGCTTTTTCAGAGTGTTGTAACAGAGTCAGGCACACATCTCAAAAGTAACTAACCACCTTCTGTTGCCAGTTTTATTCACATTTTATACAAAGAAATACATTTATATAAATATGTAACTATGCATACTTGTGAGCAATTTCCCCTGGTGGGCCCCTGCAGTACCTTCGTAGCCCACCAGGGGGCCGCGGCCCACACTTAGGGTATCTGTGCCTTTTCATATCACTGCTGCCGCGCTGCTGTGCGTATCCTTCAGGAATTTACAGCGAAGCTCTTTAAACTCTGCTCTCATTGGTCGGTTAAGGATTTCGCCATCACGTCCCCCCTCCGGGTTCCACGCTCCGACACGCCTCACAGGTGCAGTTAAACTCGCTGCTCGCTTCATGCCCCAAATCAAGATGGCGAATGCCGTAAAGTGGTCAATGTGCCGTCCACAGTCCACGCAGAAAGGTATTTACTACAATGGAAACCTGTAAAACTGGAGCTGTGTGTTGTGTATTTTGGTGGGAAGTCCACCCTAATACATTTATATTTTAATTCTTCAGCCGCACAGAGCGCCCCCTGTGGGACAGGAGGTCCGGAGAGTTTTAATAATAAATCTTATTTAACGATAAATATTTTCTTTAACATTAAGATGGAAATAGTTTTTCACAAACACGAACGCCTGACCTGGGCTGAGCTCATAGGCTGATGTGAGTTTGTTTCTGCGCATGCGCAGATGGGCGGTCTTATGGCCGGCAGAGCGTGTTCGCCTGTCAGCTGATTGCACTCACATGACTCCTCTCCTGGTTTTGGTTCAGTCCTGCTCACCGGTGCCGTGAAAGACCCCCCGAGAACCAGCTTTCCGCGGCGGGAACCGTGATGTGAGAGCTCGTTTAAGATCCCCACGGAGAAGATAAATGGCAGCGGGAGTTCCCACGGAGAGCTGACCGACTGAGCGCGCAGGAAAGCGGGCACCGCGGGGTGAGCTGGGCGGCGTCTGCGGGTGTCGGTGAGCCGATCGCTGCGGGTTTTTCGGGCACAGCTGTTCTGTAAGCCTGACACCCTAAATACTAAAAATACACGTCTGTTTCTTGTCATCGGAAATAGACCGGGTCATTTCCGCTTTATGCTTTTATGGAAACGCAGCGGGCCGAAGCTCGTTCAAAAATGTGTCAATAAAGCCTCATTTGCCTAAAATCAGACACAGAGCACACGGCTCCGTGTTCGGCTGCTCCACACCATCCTCTGTATGACTCGGCGTGTGTTACACCAGTCAGACTGCGCTCCTTCGGACGCAGTCATATTTAATTCTTCACCAAACAAACGCAGAGATGGGTGTTGGCGCTGCGGTGCGTTTGCGGTAAAACGGGCGAACTTTGAATGTGGTTTGGTTTTATTCCTGTTGACTCAGTAAACCTCAGTGAGACTGACTCTGCCATGTACTTCCTGTGTTTCTATTCTCAGATGAGCTCTTCACTGCAACAGTAGATTTTTTTTTTTTTTTTTTTTTTTTTTTTAGCGTTCACTTCCTCAGGGAGTTCAGACAAACCTCCAGGATGAGTCCAGAGGGGAAGAAGCTTTTGAACATCATCATCCTCGGCTTTGGCTTCATGTTCATGTTCACAGCGTTTCAGACATGTGGCAACATAGAGGTGGGTCTGACAGCGAGCAGCTTACGTCAGGATTCCTCCCTCTGCACAGCTTATAATTCATTTTCCTTCATCCTGACAGCAAACCGTCATCAAGAGCTTCAACAGCACCGAGTTCCACGGGAGCGGATACACCAGGTAAACCCCTTCACCCACTTCACTGTGGATTCTCTGACCTGCTGCAGACCTGCAGCCGACCTGCTGCCACTTTCTAAGATCAAATCAGAAACTGCTGAGGGATAATTTGATCAGTCACTTCAGATAAACCAGCTTCTCACAATGTTGGGAGATTGTATGAGGAGCCAGCAGAAGCTTGAAGAGCTGTGTGATGCTCCTCAGACAGAAACAGGAAGGTGCTGAGATGTCTGAGTTTCCCTCAGAACCTCTGAGCCAGCTTCACAATGAGTCCGACCTTTCCCCCCAAAAATGGAGACTGTTATAACTACTCCAGCAGCACGGTGGCGCAGTGGTTAGCACTGCTGCCTCACAGCAGGGAGGTGCTGAGTTCGACAGGTTGGTGACCTGTGCCCCGCCTCTCGCCCTGTGGCAGCTGGGATAGGCTCCCCTCAGTTCTGGTAGTTGTGAAGTTGGTATTTAACTTAATTCTGAGTGGTCAGTACCAGAGCAGCGCCAGGAGTGCCCTGACCCAGTTTTTATAACCATAATGTGGCTGCAGAACAAAAATCTGAATCTGTTTATCTGACCTGTGTTTGGTCTCTGGCAGCATGGCCATCATCTACTGCGTTTTCTCCGCCTCCAACCTCATCGCCCCGTCGGTGGTGACCATCATCGGGCCCCAGCTCTCCATGTTCATCAGCGGGCTTTTCTACAGGTAACTCCACACTCTCCCCACACTCTGCGACCCTTTGGTGGGAAACCCGGCTCCTGATCCCTGCCGCTTTATCTTCCACAGCGCGTACATCGCCATGTTCATCTACCCGTACACCTGGAGCTTCTACACGGCATCTGTGCTGGTCGGAATAGCAGCAGCAGGTAGAGCGACGCCATCGTTCTGATATTTGGAGGAAACTTTGTGCACGTGTTAAACACTTTGATTTTTGCACTTTAGTGCTCTGGACGGCTCAGGGGAACGTGCTCGCCATCAACTCCACCGACAGCACCATTGGAAGGAACAGCGGCGTGTTTTGGGCGCTGCTGCAGTTCAGGTAAACCTTTAGAAGCACAATGAAGAGGTTATTTCAGAGATTCTGCAGCAGATGAGGCTACGCTGCACACTAACGCATGAAAACGAATGCAAGGGAACGAGGATTAACAGACATGCTGCAGAATATAAGTGTAACTTTGTACGGTGGGGCCTGACAGTCTGAGAGCACGTCAGTGCTGCCAAACCTTCAGGAAACCGCAGACTTTAAAGATGGACGAAGGTTCAGGGGTCAGAAAGGGAAGCTGCGAGGCTTCTCTTTGACGTCTGATTGGACAGAAGTTGACTTGTGATTTTATAAAGAGTTCAGATATGTCTGAGTTGTATCTCAGATGATGATGATGATGATGATGATGATGAGGAGGAGGAGGAGCACTTCTTTGTAACATCCTTCCTCCCTCTGCAGCTTGTTCTTTGGGAACCTCTACATCTACTGCGCCTGGCACGGACACGTCCACATCACAGGTCTGACTCCAGCCTCTGCTCTTTATAGAATTAACTTCCTCTCGTTAACCGTCTCCTAAAAGCGTCTGACTCATGCTGTTGGCCGCAGACAAGGACCGCCGGACCGTGTTCATCTCCCTGACGGTCATCAGCCTGGTCGGCTGCTTCCTCTTCTTCCTCATCAGGAAGCCTGATCCCGAATCTGCTTCTTCTTCCGACGTGACGGAGCCGCTGCTGCAGGACGAATCCAGCGACAGCTCCGCGTCCAGGTGAGTGCTGTTTTAGTGTGTCTGCGTATGCAGAGCCTGCACAGAGGTGTCCAACCTAAAGGTAAACCGATGGCCCGCAGCGTGGTGACGGTGCTTGATTGGTTGAAAGCTCAGCTGGAACAGGATGGGGAGCAACAAATGCAGCGTGAGGAGAAGTGGACGGTGGCTGCAGTGGGACATTTTACACTGTTTTTAACACTCAGTGTGAAGTGGCGGGGGGGCAGTTTGTCTGCAGGCTGCATCTGTGACGTTTGTATTCACACAGAAACCTGCAGGAGGCGCTGCACTCGAGTTTCATAACACTTAAATGTTCAGGGAGGAATATTTTCAGAATTCATGATGATGGCAGATTAAACAGCTGATTTAAAAACCAAACAGCTCTTTGTGGGCGTGGCCATCATGATGTCATCCAGTGTTTTCACCAGTGTCACTGTGGTCACAAAAAAAGAGGATGTGATGCGGAGCGGCGGGTCTGACTGAAACCGCAGGCTCATTGGCTCATAACTAATCAGCTTTGTGACCCGGGATGACTTTATGTCACTCAGATTAAAAATTAAACTTTATTTACAGCATCGTGAAATGTTGAATTAAAAAACTGCTGCATCCTGATTTATAAAGGATTCTTTAAGGATTTTTTAAGTGTCTGACAGCAGCGCCGCTCAGCCCAGATTTTTAAATTAGATCTCTTTATAAAGTGTGGGAAGTACTTTGGAATTGTTCTGGAAATTCCACATTTTTCCTAACAGCTGGATGGGAGCCGTGGTTCTCAGGAGGAAGGATAATGATTTCAGAGGGCCGGTGGGGAACGAGACGGGTGACCTTTCACTGTAAACGCCGTCCTTTGTTGTCCTCTCTGCATTTGTCTTTGACACTGCTGGAGACCATCTCCTGAGAAACCGAGGCGCTTCGGGGGCGAGCAAATATAAATATGAACCCGTGAAAGGTCACGTGAAAGGTCGCGGCACAAAAACACTCATGAGGGAAAATCAACTTTCGAACTTTTTCCTCTCTGCAGCTTCCGGTGCTCGGACCTCTGCTCTCAGGCGCTCGATGCTTTTGGTGAGTTTCTTTAAGAATGACCTTCATGACTGTAGCTGTCCCGGGTCCTGTGTTAACCTCTGCCATCCTGTCTGCAGTCAGAGCCTGTAAAATGTTCGTCACCAAAGAAATGCTGCTGCTGAGCATCTCCATCGGATACACAGGTGGGTGCAAAGGTGTCGCCCGGCTGAGCCGTGCACAAGCTTCAGGTGTAAAGAGGCGACAGAGTCGAGGAAAGCCTCGTCTTTAAATGTACAGGCTGCTCAGATATTTAATCTCGGAGAAACCCCTCGTGGTGCACATTTAAATGCATCATGACTGAACAGCTGAAGGGCCTGAAACTTGTGCACGGCTCTGTAATCCAAACTGAAATGACTGAACTGAACCGATGCTCTCAGGTTTGGAGCTCACCTTCTACAGCGGCGTTTACGGCACGTGTATCGGCGCCATGACGAGCTTCGGCCAGGATGCAAAGAGTTTGATCGGGATCTCGGGCATCTGCATCGGCCTGGGCGAGATCTTAGGTGAGTCGCTTTCATGCACGTGAGGGGGAAACGCAGCAGAGAGGGGAGACGCTCCAAGGAACGTCACGAGGCCGCCCTCACAGTTTCCCGCTGTCCCGTCTGTGCAGGTGGCAGCGTGTTCGGGATGCTCAACAAACGCATCCGCTTCGGCAGGAACCCCGTGGTCCTGCTCGGCCTCTGCACCCACATTGTTGCCTTTTTCCTGATTTTCCTGAACATCGCTGCCGACGCTCCTCTGGCCCCCGAAGAAGGAACAGACAGGCAGGCCTACATCACCCCCAGGTAAACGCACACAAACCGCAACACCACGCAAAAAATGAATAAAAAAATACAAATATTAATGTTTATTTATTTAAAGAAATAAAGAAACTGAATGATGATAAATGTAAACTTTTATAGAAATACTTGACCCGTCAGCAAACACCGGTTTTGTTAAATAATGTAAGATGTTGCTTGAAGTCGTTGTTTAGCCCTCGGTGTTATCACCCGTGTTTCCTGATGTCGGGCTAACGTCAGCGTTACCGTGTGTGTGCTCAGCGTGGGCGTGGCGTTGCTCTGCAGCTTCCTGCTCGGTCTGGGCGACAGCTGCTTCAACACGCAGCTCCTCAGCATCGTCGGCTTCATGTTCCGCGACAACAGCGCTCCCGCCTTCGCCGTCTTCAAGTTCATCCAGGTGACGCAGACACTGACCGGGAAATTCCCGAGTATTATTGTACAGCTCATGAAGGCTTTTATTTTGAATTAACCTGTTGTTGTCATTTCCTGTGCAGTCCATCATGGCCGCTCTGGCCTTCTACTACAGTAACTACCTGCTGCTGCACTGGCAGCTGCTCATCCTGGTCCTGGTGGGTTCTCTGGGCACGATAACCTTCTTCAAGGCCGAGCAGATGGCCGAGTCCAGCAGGCGGGAGTCAGACTACGACAGCATCTGATCCGGTCGGGATGACGAGGGCACAGCTGGAGGCGTTTCGCTCTCCACAGCCTCGCGCAGGACGACGCGTCGTCTGTGGTACGATTGGAAATATCCGAGACCGGAGCCGAACGCTGCTCCGGATCTCAACATTTGTCTGATTAAAGGGAACCGCAGCGCCACGTTTACCTCCTTCACTCTCAGAACTTTATTTGTTCACTCGATTTTGAGTCTGTCTGAAAATAAATTTAAAGCACTTTCTATTCACAGCCTGACGGAGAAAATAAAGGTAATATTCTCAAAGCTAATGCAGCGGGGAGGGGGCGGCAAATCCCACAGAAAGACTTCGATTAAAATCAGCTGACCTCGTGGCTGCCAGTCTGATGTGATTATGATGATGATTATGTTCCTAATTATGGCCCCGTTAGAGTCAGAAAGGAGGCTGAAGCCGGGGGGGGGGGGGGGGAGTCAGATCTTGTTTCTGCAGCAGTCCATCTTTTATATACAGTCGTTGGTTCCCATTGGTTTTTTTTGAGACAGAATCAGGGGCGGCCCCTGAAGGCCACACCAGTGATTTAGTATCTCCAAAGTTTGGGGGCTCACAAAAATGCCGGCTTCTACAAATCCCATAATGCAACATGTCAGACTCCATTGAACCGTTTGTTTTTTTTAAAGCCACCTGTGGGGTTATTAAACAAAAGGGCGCTGTTTTCACTCTGACTCAGCGACTCTGAGCAGCTTTCAGTGTTTGAACTGATCTCAGTCGTTCAGTTTTACTCGTTGTAAGTCTCCCTGTTTAAAAATAAAATGAATTAAAGTGACTTTCTGTCAGCTGAGCTGGTGCGATCAGTCCCTCTAACCTGTTTAACCAGTTAAACCATTAAGACACGTTCTTGCTCGCAGTGCTGGGCTTTGGTGAGTGAAATGCTGCCCCCTGGTGGTGAAAGCTCAGCGTGCAGCGGGTAGACGCAGAAGGCAGCTGTGTGAAGGGTGAACCTCTTCAGGCTCGGTCTCCTTTCACTCTGACCTCAAACTGATGCCGAAACAGCGCTTCCTGTGATGTTGGAGGAGCAAACTCAGAGATGCTGCAGTTTCTTCTTCTCTCTGTTCCAAGTGTCAAAACATGAACTGCATCAAACTATTCTACTTCATTTATAGCTAAATCAAATATTGAGTTGGGTTTGCTCAAGTTTTGTTTCATGTTGTGGCTGCAATGGATGCAATCAAAGGATGATTAAGGGATGTGTACCAAAAGGTGATTTTGTACTTGAATGTAATAATTAAAAGTGGCACCCAAACCTCTGTCTGTGTGTTTCTTCTTCTGTTTTGTACATTAATTGTGTGCTTGTACACAAAACCAGAGAGGAGCCACTGTAGTTTAACAGACTGTGGGAACTGTTTGATATAAGTAATATGATAAAATGGAAAATTATAAGAAAAGCTGCAGTTCTTCTAGTCCTGAGTGAACGACTCAGGACTGTAACGGTGAGTCCGTCCTCGTTTACAGCCTGATACAGAAACTGCTTTGGTCCCTGAGCTTCACCTGTGGACTGTGGCTGCAAAAGAACAGAAGTTTTACTCTTAATAAATAATTAAGTTTATAGCACTTGTCAAAAGTACAGTCCCAGAAACAGAATAAGCTCGGAGCAGGTTTCGGTTCACCCCGGAAGTGCAGGAAATCCAGGTGAACCCTATAGTCACCTGGAAGAGACCAAATGCTGCCCTGATCGCTCTGGATGAGGAGACTGTTGTTCATATTTATGGAGCTGTGACTGTGAGTCATTTGCCTTCAGTCGTGTTTTTTTTTCTTCTTAATGATACTCATTAAATCTTTACCCTATCAAATGCTACCCATGTCACTGAAAAGAATCCAAGACGCTGAAACTGATTAAAGTTAAATCGAAACGAGACAAAATGTCATGTCTGTAAATGAGTGCTGGTTCCCCAAACCTTTACTTGATAAAATAAAGGATGACAAACGAACCCACCAGCCCCTCTAAAGTAAAAATGACGTGTAAATAAACCTGCAGTAATCTGCCTCAGTTTCTTCAGTGAAAACTAAAAAATCCGACATTTCCTCCTTTTCCTCAACGCAGCCTCACTGCCGCTTGTTGCCTAGCAACTCTTAACGCTACAAGCTGCCCAACGTGGGAATCCGCCGCGCGACGTGACGTCAAGTGAGAGTAAACGCTCAACATTGCATCCGGTTATAATTTGACAATAAAAGTGTTTCTAATAAAAATTATTGGCGAACTTCGCAGCAAAGCTGCAAGACGTGGCACTAATGCGCATGCTCATGATAAACAATGATGAGCTTTTAGCGTAATCAGGCAGATTTTCTTCAGAATGCGGCTTTTATTCTTATTCAACCTTTATTTTGAAAGCTAAGTGTTTGTGGATCCGGTAAATATGGCGAGCCTGTGACCCGGAGGTTGCTGTTCTCTGTTTAGTCCATTCCAGCAGTAACCCCCAGATTAGTGCTGCCGGCTGGGTGTGTGAACCAAGCTGAGGTCGGAGGGAGACCGCACACACTTTAGTTGTACTTGCTCTTCTGTGTTTTCGTTGTAAAGCCCGGGTCGCCGGTGGCCGCGGTTTTGACGTTTAACGGGTTGCTCCGTCAAACATGTCGGAGGAGGTGAGCCTGTACGACCTGCTCAACATTTCCATTGCGACCCCCCAGAAGAGCGCCGTGAACTTCGGCGCTCTGCACGCGCTGCTCCTGGCCATGCTGAAGCAGCTGGACCTCCGGGAGATGAAGACCCGCTGGAGGGGCTTCTCTCCGGGCTACGGGAGTCCTGATCCGGTGGGTGTCCCCGTTCCCGCAGAGGAGGGTCAGCCGGACTCTGAGCTCCAGAAGCGGACAGCCTCTCCCTCAGACCCGGCCGAGCAGCTGAACCTCCTTTCCCGCATCCAAGCCTGTGAGGACGGCCTCTCCAAGGTGAGATACTCAAATACTTTGTTCCATTAAAGAAAATCTACCAGAGTCCATAAAGGCAGTTTTGGAGTTTCTTTCCAAAATCAAGCCACAAATATTCTAATTAAACTTTTACTTAAGTATTGTGAAAGTTCCTGGTATTTAAAAACATCCTGCTCCAGGGAAGCCTCAGGGGTGACATTCTCGTACTTAATGCCCCGGGGTTAGAGTGGGGGGTGGTCAGCTGAGTTTCCAGCACAGTGTTATTACGTGTTACTAAAGAGCATCACCAGGTTTACACTCATGACTCCTACAGAGGCCTTTCAGAAGCGAGTCCTGTTCCTCAGCAGCCTCATTGAAACACACCTGGGTGTTTGTGTATTCTGCAGGTACAGATCAGGTTTTAAACGTTTCCCCAGCCAGACGGTATTCTTCGACCACCATCTTTGCTGTTCACAATCCTTTCAGTGCCGCTTCTCTTATAATGGTTCCAGGATTTTCTCTTAATGCATCATATTTCAGGTGTAGCACCTGACCGGTGACCAGCAGGAAAGGCTTCACTCCTGAGAGGCTCGGTCTAAAACCAGAAAATAGCCACACCCAGGCAGTAACCATGGATCCCACAGGCTGCTGGGCATGCATATAACATCCATCACTGCAGACTGCCCAGTTAGGCCTGCGGTCACTGTCCACTATAACCTTTACATAACAATTATGATTCAATTTGTAGTCAGACACATTTCTGTATATGAAATAACCAGAAATCCAACAGGTAACAGGACATCACCTGTAAGCTCTGAATGTCCAGTTTATCAAATGCCACCTGCTGAGCAGCTCTTACCTTTAACCTCTCTTCTTCCTCCCCCGTCCTCCTCCTCCTCCACGGTAAATAAAGCCTCTGGGCCTTTAGCTCGCAGACAGATTTGTGTGTTGGCTGATATTTGTTGAAGTGTTTGAAGTTACCTTAAAAAACAGTTCATCTATTCATGCTCACCCCCTTCAGTACCGCTAGGAACATAATGAGGTACTGGTAACACAACTTTATTGACATCTGCAGCATGAACACATGACAGGGATGAAAGAAACAGGATGTGCAGGCAGCACAATGTGGTGACCTCACTGTCTCGGTGTGGTTGTTAGTATCTTGTATTAAACTGTCCTGGGATTTAACTTGAACCCTGTGAATAAACGTGAGTGATTTTTGTGTGTCTGGTTTGGTTTTGATGCCTTTGTCTCCTTCTGTTCTCTGAAAGCAGAGAAGTCGTTATTTTTTGGGACATCGGCCCTGCTGACTGATATCGCAGTGGGTGATGTTTGTTCGCTGTGTCACAATGTTGTGACTGTTCGGAGACGTTGTGGTGAATATTTCATGTTTCCCGGCACAAAGGAAGAATAAATAACAACAAAGACAAAATAAAAAACTAGCAAACCATCAGTATATAAAAGCTGTATATAAAGGATGGACATTCTGAACTCAGAGGTGAGGGGTGAGGGGTGGATTGGGAGGGTGTGTGTGCAGAAATTTGGTGGTTTGCAAACTTTAAACAAACTCCACAAACAAAGTTTGTCTAACAGATGCAGGACAGCGAGGCGGGGACCGACTGATGGCAGTGGGCTCAGCTGCTGACGGCGCCATGAAAGCTCGTTCCCCGAATGACATTTCCTCTGAGTGCTAGCCAGCTCCTTCTTCTCCTCTTCCATGGCTAGAGTGCAGCGGTGAACATTTCAGTTTATTACTAAGCCACTGATGACAGAGCTGAGCACAATGGGAGATGGGCGCCACCCGCACATCTCAAATGACCCTTGAGTGTCCCTGTTCAGGTTTCTGTTGCTCCAGCAGACGAGCAGAAGCAGCACCATCGGGGCGTTCAGGAACACTTTGATTTTAAAATTGTGGTGAGAGGGCAAGCAGAGTGGAGGGTGTTAAAGGTCGGAGGTGATTGTGGTCCACACTTTGCCTCTTCCTCTTCCTCCTCCTCCTCCTCTCTCTCTCTGTGTGATAGGGGGTAATTAGTCCCCTGCAGAGATGCCTCTGGTTGTCAGGGGATGAATAGCTCTCAGGTGAAAAGCGGGACATCGGGCAGGTGCATGTGAAGCTGCGGCTGAATCATTCATGTCCTCTGTGGGCATGGCCCCTGTCAGCTGCTGTTTCTGCTGGATTAACCGTGACCAGGTGACCTGGTGTGCCCTCTGCGTCCTGCTGCATAACCTCAGTGTGTTCTACATGTCGAAGGCCTTATGCCAGGCATCACCCATGGATCTGACAGAGTGCCGTGTGACTGACCGTTGATACACCACGGGGAGGGTTCATAGTTAATGACTGACTGATCTTAACAAGGCAGGAGCTTAAATGATAACACAGATACACCTTGAAGACTTGACTGAACTGTTACCCCCACCCAGGAGAAATTTCTTCCAGCGAGTCTTTTATCCGAAATCCAGAAATCACAGTAGTCTGTTTGACTCATCACAACCACAATTAAAGAAACTCCTAATGGGGGTGGTCTGAAACTCTGGAGGTCTCATTGTCTCTGTGCATGGAGATGCTACTGATTATTTTTAAAAATAGGATCATCTCATGATCATTTCCATTAACCTGCTGTTCATTTCTGAGTTAACTGATTTTTTTTTTCTGAAAATTTTGGATGTGTTGAGTTAAAGGCAGTCAGCAGCCGCAATGACAGACTGTAGATAAAAGATGGAGGCAGCCACCTGTCGGTTTTGATCTCTTTGTTTTGAAGCCTCTGTGATAGCATTTTGGCCCCCACCGTGGTTTTTTTAGAGCCAGAAGTGACCATATTTGGACGAGAGGTGCAGCGCCAGGTTATCAGCTAATGCTAGCTAGCTTGGTTATGCTGTATAGGAGCATCACACAGACAGGGATTCCTGCTTATCAGTGCTAAATAAATCCCTAGAATTTCACACTCACAAAAACTGGAGCTCAGGTTTCTTGTTATTGGTCAGATATTTGCATCAAAAATGCTCCAAAAGGCTCTGATCCAGAAAGCAAAGAAGAAGCTTCAAACATTATAAATGCAGTGAAAGTGTTTTATTACCCAGACCACGAGCTTTTCTTAAAGCTAGCCAAGAAACTTTGGTGCTGTGAGCCAAACAGCAAGTGAAACAGAAAGTCTGAAGTGTAATTAAGAATTCAGCGGAGCGGCCTGTGAATGTAATTTGGTTCAAAATGTGCCACATGGTTGAACCTTCCTAATGACCCCTGACACAAGGTGAGGCAGCACTCATTAACCAGCTCTGAGTCACTGAGGCCGAGCTGCGGGGGGTCGTTATGCATCATTTGGCGTCCGGGCACATTCGACAGGAGTTAAACAACAGCTCGAATGCAGCTCAGGAATTTCCTTTGTTTCGGGGGCGAAAGAACAGATCAAAACGAGTCTGCCAACAAACCCCTCACCGCCCCCACGGGACATTTCAGTGACCTGCAGATCTTAAAGCTGACGCATCGTGTGTGAAACTGCTCCACTCATCTCAGCTCTAACACGTCCACTGTGCCAGCTTCTGTGGAATCAGAATCACATGTCAGACATGCAACAAAAAGGAGTTCAGAACAGCCGTCCAAAAAGACAGACAACAAAC
Source organism: Archocentrus centrarchus (assembly GCF_007364275.1). Taxonomy (NCBI): domain Eukaryota; kingdom Metazoa; phylum Chordata; class Actinopteri; order Cichliformes; family Cichlidae; genus Archocentrus; species Archocentrus centrarchus. The sequence continues at coordinate 3,030,528 of NC_044353.1, read as the reverse complement.
AGGGGAGATATGTGTCTGCAGCCTCGCAGCCATCAGAGGCGCTGCTGTTTTACAAAGATAAGAGTGAAACAAAGCGTGCACAATAGGAGGTGAGGATAAACAAACATCTCATATTTTGCCCAATGAGGGCACAGTATGAGGTTAATACAGTATGAGGTTAAAAAAACCTCTGCATAGTAAGCACATATAGCAAATAGCATGGGAGCGCTAGGGTGGGTAAGGGCAGGGGGTGGGAGGAAGCCAGCGGAGGCGAGTGGGGTTGGGCTGACTCAGACTCCGCCCCCCCAGCTAACAGCAGCTTGGTCTGTGGATACCAGTTCACACAGGTCAGAAGACGGGACAGCGGGGGTGTAGAGCAGGGATCCTCACATCCAGGCCTCGAGAGCCGGTGTCCTGCAGGTTTTAGATGTGTCTCTGCTTCAACACACCTGAGTCAAATATAGAAGTCATTAGCAGGACTCTGGAGAACTTGACTGCATACTGAGGAGGTAATTCAGCCATTTGATTCAGGTGTGTTGGATCAGGGACACATCTAAAAGCTGCAGGACACCGACCCTTGAGGCCTGGATGTGAGGATCCCTGGTGTAGAGCATCTGTTTACAAAAAATCCTGGAGAAAAATGAGATAACCGGCAGTCCAAGGCTGTCAGGGAGCCAAATTTCAGATTCTACAATGGTTTTGGTACAGGCTGTACTGATTAATTTGCAGCCTTCAGTCTTTCTGGTACCTCTCAATGGCAAAGTTCAGCTCCAGATAAACTGAGTCTGAGTTTGAGGCTCTACTGCAGCCTCAAACAGCCTTACCAAGACTGCCCGAACAGCTGCCCAGACTTCCCAAATTTCATGATAAGCCAGGTATCCTCAAGTCCAATCAGGAGAAATCCTGGTATCAATAAGCCAAATATATATGTCCTCAATTGACAGTACAGCCAGGCACGTCATCTTCCACCCTCCGCAGGAATCCATAACGTAGCTAGCCGGGTATGTCAGTCGGATAAGAGGAAAGAGGGTTCTCCTTGCCCCAGTCTCCTCGTGGTGAAAATTTGATCAATCAATAGCGTTGAGAGACCAGCTGACCAGATCCATAATTTTAATTTCCCGGTTGGAAGATGTGTGAAGAGAGGCTCTAAAGCAGCAAAGCAGGGTAAAGAGGAAGGGCTGGGAGAGAAGAAAAATGCATCTGTCTCCGCTGAGAGAAAAAGAGAAAAAAAATAGCAGTTAATCCTGGCTGCTTTCACTGGGGTCAGAGGTCAGAGGGACAGAGCAACAACACAGAAATTCAATTCTTTATCCTCGCTTCTGTAAATGTACAAATACCCCATCACTGCATCCATGAATAAAATCAAAAGTTTCCAAAGGATATTTCACACAGTAACAGCATCAACTTCCCCTCTCACCCTTAAATGGGTCAAACACGAGGCTGGGAGAGAACCCCCACCACCCACCGCCCGGCTTCCTGTCATAACTCTGCCAATCAGAAAGCAGTTTTATACAAACACATGAGACAAGAAGCCGTTTTTATATCAGAGTACTGATTTAAAGTGTCTGTGTGATATGTGCAGTCGATGGGGCTGATCCTGGACCTGAACGAACACAACGACCACCTGAAGGAGCAGCTCGAGGAGCTCCGCCAGCAGCACGAGGTCAGACTGACACCACGCACCGAGCTTCCATTGCACAGCTAATTAAAACAGCACAGAGACAAATTAATTATTTTATCTTTTTTTTTAATATTTGGAAGCTGACGATAGGGCCGCTACGATTCGCCGACATAATCGCTGATGTCGACTGCAAAAATTAGTCGACGTGGAATTTTAATGTCGATGCGTCATACTCGAAAACTGCGTATGTGATTTTGTAGCTGCAATACACCACAGGAAGATATGGCGGCAGTATTGCCTCCATTGTTTGCCAATAACAACAATACCAACAAAGAAGAACGAAAGCTGAACAGCATAATGATGGTGGAACAGAGGAGGATGGAGAAAATGAAAGAAAATGCAGACAGACTGTCAAAGGTGTGGGAGCGTTTGACAGAAAACAGCAGATGCACCAACAAGATGATCGGAACTATTTCGCTGAATGAAATCTATCCTAACCAGTTAAAAGAAATGATCTTCTGAAAGCGGCCAATCAGGAAGCTCCGAGAAAGAGGTCGTTTCCTTGTTGCCCGGAAGCAGATGACGCCAGCGTGTGCGCACTCAGACTGGGGTCGAAGGTCAAAAAGTCTTCTAGCAAAAAACAGAATCAGTGTTTTCACGTCGATCTGCTGGACAGCTGATATGTTCAGCTTCCTGCTTCAGGTTAAAAAGGAAATGATGTACGGATCACGGAGCTTCCTGATTGGCAGCGCTAAGTCGAAATTTTGAGTTATTAACATGAAAATTTGAGATATGTAACTTGAATTTTCAAGTTAATGAGTCGAAATTTTGACTTAGTAACTCAAAATTTCAAGAAAACAACTGAAAATTTTGAATTACAGATGGCAATTTATTTATTTTATTTATTTTAGTGGCAGAAACAAGCTTCCACAGAAACAAGCTCTCATGATGGTGTTTGCTGAGCGCCACCGTTTCAGTGATGTTAGCTAACGAGTGAAGGACGACAGCAGCAGCTACGATGACTCATTGTTTTCCTCACATTAATATCAGCGTTCAGTCTGAATAATAAACCTCTGTATGAACTGAATCATCTGTAAACTTTTCAGCTGTTTTACACAGAAAAATCTTTTTGATTTAATTTGAAGCCTTATTTGAACTTTTGGACAGAGGCCATTTTTATTTATTTGCACATTATATTTTCATTTAAAAATAAAAACTGCATTCACTTTAATAAGCATTGTTTATTTGATATTTATTGTGATGTCACATTAATGTTAATATTACACTTGATTAGTTTCAAACTTGTATTTTTATGGGTCATTATTTTAATCGTGAGAAGAGAACAAGGTGATGTTAACAGGTGGGCAGGCTTGAACAGGTGAGGTAAGATTGAAATAATTGTTGCCTAATCAGTAAAATAATTGGCAGATTATTGGACTACTAAAATAATCTTTAGTTGCAGCCCTAGCTGACGATAGCAAAAAAGTTTCCCAAGCGTTGGAGCGCGTTCTGTCGTGGACACCGTCCACGAAATAAATAATTCTTGTTTACTTTTTTAACAGCCTTTCTTTGATTTATGGCAAATGAAAAAAAAAACATTTCCTAAAAAGTGAGACAGTCAAACTGATTTTTGTGGAAAAGTTTCTACTAGTTAATCAAGTTAATCAATCAGAAATCAATAATCGATCAGTCAGAAAATTCAGAATTCCCAAGTTAAAAACAAGCGGCTGTGTTTCTCTGTCTGCGTCAGATTAAACAGCTTTAATTAAAGGTTCGGAGCTTCCAGCTGATCCAATTAAAAAGATGTTCTTTATTTATTCCAGAATTTGGGAAATTTAGTTTATAACAGCATCACTCAGATAAATTAGCACAGCTCAGTAAAATAAAACAGATTTCAATAAGGTAAGGGGGGGGGCAGTTTAACAGAAAATAAAACTCCATATATATATATATATATATAAAAAAAAGGAAAAGAATAGAAAACCACATAAAAGCTAAATAAAAATTTCTCACTGCTCTGAGGTTGGAAAGATTTCTTGTACCTGAACCAGATGTTGGAGAAAGTTTCTCTGCTGTCCAACACATCAAATCTAATATGTTTAAAATAAGATAAGATAAGATAAGATAGATAAGATAGTGTTTATTTGTCACATGCACAGTTATACACAGTACAATGCACAGTGAAATGTATTTTTGTACCTGCAACCATATATACACACACATATAAATAAGAAGAAGAATAAAAATAAAAAAAAGTAATTCACACTATACACTATACTCTATATACTATACACTATACACACTTTTATAAATTATAATATGATTATAAAATGTTAGTAGCTCTCAGGAAAATGCATGCTGTGTTTTACCAAAAAAACAAAGCTGCAGCAGGTGTCGCAGTGTTTCCTGCAGAGGTCTCAGAACCTCCTCCGCTCACAGATGGAGCCTCAGCTCCTTTCCTCTCCGACCTCCTGATTCGGGATCTCTCTGTGTGCAGGAGGCCGGGGATCTTCTGAGGACGGTCACTCTGGTGGAGAGCTGCTGCCACCGCGTGGACGTCCTGGAGGAAACTGTGGTGAGCGTTTGTTCAGAGTGGGGGGGCGTAGTGACGCTCCACTGTTTGCCTCGTGGTTTCTGTGTAATAATCCGACTCTGATAACTTGCCGAATCCTTGTGGTTTCATTGTTGTGACAGGAGTCTCTGAGGGACGCAGGTTTGCCCGGCGACAGAGAGAGCGGGGCAGAAAAGGTGGCTTCATCATTTTTATTCCTGGACTCTGCAAAATAGCTTTGTATGATTCAAGGGTTCAAAATAATCCTTCTTTTTCTGATACTGGGCCTCCGTGCAGCTCCTGTTCATCCTCAGTCTCAAACAGGCTCTTTTAGCTCCGCCCCTAGAGAGTGTTAAACCAGCTTGATTCTGATTGGCTGCCCCTCACTACTGTGTCCCTGAGATTACATATGAGGAATATCTCCTTTATATTTATGTGGAAATTATGTGTAGATTTACAGTGTAAATATTTTGCTACTTTATGCAGTTTCATATTTCTGAGTATTTCTAATTGTTTCTCACTGGAGCCTGGAGAGTCAGGGGTTGATGATCAGGTCACAGCAGCCAAAGGAACATCCTCGCCTTCCAGCAGCAACCTCACCGAACCTCCTCAAAGCAGCCCGCCTCCCTCCTCCCACCCCAACAGGCACACCGTCGGACCAGCAGCTCCTAGTTCTCCAAGGAATTCTGAGGAGAAGAGCCAGGAAGAACCGGACAACACTTTGGCACAGACTGGTGTTAAAGGAGACTCCACAGCTGCTGGTAAACCCCCGACTTTGGAGTCCAACAGCTCCAAACCGTCCCCCGAGGCAGTGGAGGCCCTGAGGAGCGCGAACAAGCTGCAGGAGAGGCTCGTCCAGCTGGAGGCTCGTGTGGCGGCGTTAGAGAGAGGAAAGGTGGACCAGACTCAGCTGGCTCAGCTCGGAGAGCTCATCACCAACAGAGGTGACGTTATACAAGAGGATCATTATGAGCATAAAGTCCTTCATAAACACACCAGAGTTTTCAGTCCCTCTGAAAGGTTTGGGCTCATTTAAACTTTGAGATCTAACACGTCCAAAAACATCGAACTCACTGTAAAACACTGCCCCCCAGTGGTGAAAGTTTGAATAAAGCTTTGTGGAGGGGAATGCTCTCGGACTAAAATCCAGATGTTCTGTTGATCATTTAGGTTCCCATGGGGACGCGTTCGGTAACCTGATGGATCAGCTGAACGAGCAGAGAGCTTTGATTGACGGCCTGATGAGTGACCGGGCAAAGGTGAGTAAGAGGAGCCAAACGGAAGCAGAGGAATTCTCTCCGGAGGTTTTCCTGCTTCCTCAAACATCAGCACAGACTCCTGTGTCACTTCCTGTTGGTGAAATGTGTTTGAAGAACTTGGAGGAGATACTGATTAGCCCAGAAAGAGAAAGCACCTCAGAGGCGGACTCAGAGAGTAAAGGTTATGGAGCACTCAGAGAGGGAGTATCCTGCCTCAGGTACAGACGCAGAGGGGGCGGGATCACCTGAAGCACGTATGGAAGCATGAAGCAGAGTTTAGCTGCTGCTGCTGACAGTCTGAGTTATATTTAGAAGTCTTTAGAGGAGCCTGACTATGAGTATATGAACAGCAGCTCATTATGGCTGAGAAAAACTCACAAATTACATTTTTTGAATTGACTGGAAGAGACTGGATCAACTTGGAGAATTTAATTGCAGAACGACACAAGCACAGCGTGCACGTGTATAACACGGGCAGGGCAGGAGCCACAGATCCAGCTCTGCATCAGTCAGAGCGCCTTTAAAGCTTAAAGATATCAGAAATGATTTTAACAGAGATATCAGATATGGATTAAACTTCCATGTTTGGAGTTTTATTCTTCATCACTAGAGGAAACAACAAGTTTAGAGGTTGTGCGTTCGTGATGGCGCCCTCGTGTCCAGGAAGCGCGTGCAGAGGCTGGAGGAGGACGTGCAGCAGCTGAAGCTGAAGCACGCTCAGTGTGAGGACAGAGCGTCAGACCCTCAGCTACAAGACCAGGTCAGACAGGAAGAGCTGAAGGTCAGGGGGCACGATGAAGGTCAAAGTGGTGCCACCTGCAGGCAGGAAAAGTAACTGCAGGACGTGCAGGCTGGCTATATTTTACAGCCTGAAAGTTTTTAATTAAAAAGATTAGATATTTAATGTGTATGTAATATTTACAAAGCAACCCTGCAGGACAGGAAGCAGGGCTGACACTCCACAGGGAAAAATTCCTTTATTATAAGGTCACAGGTCATTCAGACTCAGAGGACGCTGTAACCTGAACATGGAGTTGTATAAATGGAACCTGTAGCCAGCATTCCCGCTCCGTGTTTTTGGGATCAGGGGTGAAAGCTGGAGCCTGTGTTCGCCTGCAGGGGGCGCCCTTTTCCTGAATGTATTGTTCCACACTGTAAAAAATCTCAAATAAGATTGATTCAGAAAAAAAAAGTCAGCGTATGAGCAGAGAAAGTGGACCGATGAGAGTCAAATTTCTCTCTTTTTCTTCAGGTGGATAAAACAGGAACAAAATCAGTGTTCACGTGTGACGTATATCGGTCTAATCTCAGTTCTTTGCCCTCTGACCTCAGCTGGATGACCTGCGGCAAACGCTGGAGGAGACGATTTTGTCCTTCACGTCTCAGCTGTCCACCGGCCTGAAGGATGAGGCCGTGCAGGGCGAGAGCGACAGCCAGGAGCTCCGTCAGAGGTCAGAGAGGTCGGATTTGAATGCCAGGACAGGAAACACGGGCGAGGAGTTCGGCCTTCTGTTCGAGCGCTACGAGCAGCTGCAGGAGGCCGTGAACAGGCTGATCCAGCAGAGCGGAGGCAGAGCAGAGCTGCTGCAGGACCGAGAGGCAAGCCAGACTCTAAGAAACGTTTCAGCAGGTTTAAGAGTGCTGGGTGATAAAAATCCAAACAGACCTGATTTAGATCATCTTCCCATCCAGAACGCTTCTAGCCTGGCTGCTGCTTTTAGATCACTCCCTCACTCACAGGGTGCTCCCTCGTACTCGCTCCTCTGCTCGATCTGCAGGGAGGTCCTGCTACCAGGCGTCTCAGGATGTTATAGTGGAAGTTCGAGTTGACAGTCTCATCCTGGGGGGTAAATTACATGCTGTAAACGAGCAAAAGTCTGCCGCGTTTGAGGTCTGCAGTGAAACCGCAGAGCGCTCAGGGTGAGAGGTCAGGACTGGACTTCCAGGAAGTGATTGAAAAATAGCAGCAGGGCTGGAAGTGGTCCAGAGGTGCAGAATATGGTGTTAAACGGGAGATCGGATCGTTGTGATCCCACCGTGTTTGAAAAAATCACCACTCTGATGATCCAGGGGTGATGAGGTCTTCTAAAAACTCTTCTCTAAGTGATGGAGGTGTGTGTGTGTGTGTGTGTGTGTGTGTGTGTCAGAGTGTGCAGCAGGCGATCCTGCAGCTTCAGGCCGACTGTGAAAGACTGAACGAGACGACCGAAGTCCTGCAGGAGGACAACCGACAGAAGCAGCGACACATCGAGGTGACACACACGTTTGTGTTCATCATGAATGGAAATTAATTAATAATATATCAATAGTCTTAATAATGTAAATTAGCACGTCTTAATATTAAGATATGCTGTAAATACACCAAAAATAAACCTTAAACTAATTTCTGCATCAATTAGCCTTCAGCTAATGAAATCATGTGTATAGTTAGCAGTGATGAATTCTTATGTTTTACATAATTACATAGTTATATCCCAAATGTATTAAAGAAGAACTTATTATTAAAGTGACTGTAGTGGATTTAAAGCAGAGCCAGAATAAAAATGCTCCACTTAAACGTGAATCTGGATAAACAGGAAGTTTTCCCGAACCTCGCGGGCCGTCTGAGCCGGCTCCTCCCTCTCAGGTTTTTCCTCAGCCTGATGTCAGTGTCGGATTCTTGTTCCCGCAGGAGCTGTACAAGACGACGGAGGAGCTGGAGGTGAACAAGGCCGACAAGCAGATGGTTGAGAGTGAAATCGTGAGTTGGCTCCTTTTAACTCACCTGTGGGAGGAGTCAGACACACCTGACAGCAGCCCTGAGATTATCTAATTATCCCTACAGAGCAGTGTGTGCTCACATAGGTGATGTGAGGTCACTCAGATATTAGGCAGGTCTGGTCTGGGCTCCTGTTGTCCAGGTTAAAGCAGTGAGAAATGTTCTTCAGGCCAGCTTTGGCTTGTTAACACAGTTTGCAGGAGGTGTTTGTGAGCCACATGTCTCCAAATGTCTCCACACACTGATGTAAGGTGGACATGTGGCTTAGCTGAGACACACCCTGAGTCGTGGAGGCCACATTCAGACCAATCATGGGTTGGAGGAGGCTTCAGGCACCAGAAGCCTCCATGCAGGCAACTCCCTCACCTAAACCACACAGACTGTTTCAGGAGTCGCACGGAAAATATCCCAACTTCTCCCAAAACCGTCCAGACCTCATATGTAAAAATGATTCTTGTTTTTTAGCCTGAGCAGATTCAGCCGGCCTCCCTCTGCTTCTCCTCCTCACCTTAAACCTCCCGCTGTCTTCCTCCGCGCCCACAGAAAGCCGACAAATCAGCTCTGGAGGGCAAAGTGAGCCGGCTGCAGTTCGACTCGGTGACGGAGCAGCTGAGCCTGATGTTCCACGAGCTGCTGAACAAGGTGACGCACCAGGAGCAGGACTGGCACAAACTCATGGCCGAGCTCTCCACAGAGATGCAGTGTAAGGTAGGAGAGCCGTACGTCACACCTCCGACAGAAAATAAATGGTTAGTTTAGATTTGCAGCTGGAAACGTTCCTGATAATTCCCCTGCTGCTGTAGATGATGGGATAACCGAACATGTGTGCACGGCTTCCCGTGTTTTTGCTCACGTTCCTGTAAATGTTCCTCATGTTTCCTAAAAATTCAGTTCAGCACAGTTTGGTTCAATATGATGAAATTATTATTCCAACTTTTTCCATGAATTCAAAGATTTTTGTAGCCGACGTCTGAACCATTCATTACACCTAATAAAGGTGAACTCAGAGCTCCTTTAAACTGTTTTAATTGTTTTATGTATAATTATTATTAAGAAATTTTTTTTTTTAATTTCCTGGAAATTGTGAGGAAAACTTTCAGAAGTGAGCTGAAAATAAAATGTTGAAAGCACACACGAATGCACGGATAACGAGTTCTTCCCGACGTTCTCTGATCGGCTCCGTCACAGCTGAACAGGATCGAGCTGGACTCTGTGAAGAAGCAGCTGGAGGATCGCTGGAGGAGCATCCACGAGAAGCTGCAGGCTCAGGCGGCGCCGGAGTCCGATGACGCTGCCGCCATCAGGAAGTAAGAACGCTGCACCCTCACACGTAGCACGGCTCACAAACACAGAGGGCTGCCCCTCAGCAGGCTTCCAGAAGCCATCCAATCAAAGTGGGCTTTTAGGAAGGTGGGGGGTTTCAAAGAGGAGGAGATCAAGTAGCTTGTTTCAGATGAAGTGAGAGGCTGCAGGAAGGATCCGTTCCTGCAGCCAATACTCAGCTGAGATTTTTCCGTGTTTGCTTCCAGACAGCTGGTGGAGAGATTTCACTGCCTGTCCTGTGACCGGCCTGTCGTGAAGCACACCCCCGGACCGTGAGTCAAAACCTGAGCGCCTTTGTTTCCTGTCTGCCTCTCACACAGTGAAGCCACCCAGACGGCTGAGCTGCTCTCTAAACCGCTCTGGTACGTTTCTACCTTTTCTTTGAGGATTAAAGGCGTTTGGTGACGCTGCCCTCCTTCCCTGCGCTCCCCTCCCGCAAGTCCATCAGGCCCTTTACCGTTTACAATATGGAGCAGATACGCCAGCACTACCGCAGGTGAGTTATCTGCACCTTTCTGCTCAGTCTGAGCCCTCAGACGCCCTCAGCAGAGCTCAGGCTCCTCAGAGGCTGCAGCCAGGCACCAACCGCTACAACCTCCAGGCAGCTAACGTGGGCAGGGAGCAGCTTCAGAGGAACGGCAGGCAGATAGAGAGCGTCGAGACGCAGCACAGCACGAACGCAGCAGTGAGTCAGGACAGGAGGGGAGGTCAAAGGGCAGGTTCACCTGTCTGTGGTCACTACAGCGCTCCATATGGTTCCAAAGTCATGACGGGTCACATGAAAATTCATTTTGTTAATATGTTAATTATATATGAACTTCTTTAAATGCAGTTCCAGCTGGCAGGGCTCCTTCAGTTGTGGTGATGAGAAGCTGCTGCAGATAAACAGGAAGCAGACAGCTGGATTTAAGAGTATCACTGATGATGAGTTTAACTAGAAATCAGTGACTCGCTGTCAGATCATCGTGAGTCACTGCGTCACTCTGATCTGTGTATCAATCACAGTTAAATGTCTCCCTCTGTTCTCCTGAGCAGCAAGCGCATATCCGAGCTGGCCGATTACAGTCACCTGGCCGCGTCGCGGAGCTGCGGCGGGAGTCATTACGCCAACGCCGCAGGCGGCCAGCGCCGCAGCGGTGTGCAGCACACGAAGCACCACGGACAGTGTGAGGCGGACGGTGCGGTTCAGGTACGGAGACGGAGCTGCAGCAGCATCAAGGTTTGTTTGAGGTTTCACATTAACATCAGATTAACTGCTGCTCTGCTCGTGTGTGTGTGTGTGTGTGTGTGTGTGTGTGTGTGTGTGTGTGTGTGTGTGTGTGTGTGTGTGTGTGTGTGTGTGTGTGTCAGTCAGAGGAGGTGGATATCGTTGGACTGGACGGTCGTATTTACAAAGGTCGTATTTACAAAGGTCCCCTGAACGTCCCGACCTTCAGCAACACAGAAACCAAACTCCCGACGATCCCCAGCAAAGACGGTAAATGTTTTCAGCTGCACTGAATCCATCACACAGTGCAGCTTTATCACAGTCCAGGTTAAACACACATACATGTTGGCATCTCTCACAGCAGCCGCCTCAGCACACCTTATGTTGTAGGAAACCGTAACAGAGCTGAGTCGATGCACAGATGCATCGCAGCTTTTTCAGTCAGGATTGGGATGATAGCCGATGTTTGCATCCCAAACACGGACACCTGACAGTCACAGGAACCAGTGGTTTGCAGAGTTTGTTGTTGTTCACCTTGGTCACATGTTACACCTGTTCTGTGTGACCACAGGTGAGTGCAAGAACAAAGACAAAGCCAAACCTGCTGCCTCTCCAGAGGTGGGACACAGCGCTCCTCTTCATCAGCCCTGCAGTCCCAGAAGTGCACCCAGCAGCCGCTCAGGTGAGTCAGACTGAAGACCATTAGAACAACCCCAGGTTTGTTTTCAGCACTGTAGCCAGGCTGACAAAGAGTCAGAGCTCTGTAGAGCCGAGTATTCCTTTCACTTTAACTAGTAGTGACTTCATGGATTTCTTTACAAATAACATTTTAGACATTAGAGAAAAAATTATTCATAACCATCTCAAAGATTATTCTTCATGTTCGGCTGCTTTCAGCACTGCTGGTATTTGTTTAGACTCTTTTGCTCCAGTTGATCTTTCTGAGTTAACTTCAATAGTTACTTCCTCCAAACCAGCAACATGTTTGTTAGATCCCATTCCTACTAGACTGTTCAAAGAAGTCTTTCCAATTATTGATGCTTCAATCTTAAAAATGATCAATCAGTCTTTATTAGTTGGCTGTGTACCACAGACCTTCAAGGTGGCTGTAATTAAACCTCTACTTAAACAGCCATCACTGACCCAGCTGTCTTAGCTAATTATAGGCCAATCTCCAACCCACGGCAGAGGTTATATCTCTGCTGTGGGTTGGAGGAGGTGTCCAGGGTAAAGGAGGTCAGACCATCTGAATGTTCACGTGGTGTTAAAACATCCTGCAGGTGTTTTTAGGAGGTGCTCACCTCACAGTGCTTCACCCTCCCCTCACTGATCCCCCCCTCCTGTTTGCTCCTCTGCTTCCTCTCCAGCCTCCAGCTGCTCTGGTCGTGATTGGCCCGTCTCAGCTCTGGGCTGTGCGTCTCAGAGCTCCATCACTCAGGCTTCAGCTGCAGCTGAGAGCACAGTGGCGCCTCAGAGCAGCGAGCCACCAGACCTGTAGGGGGCGCCGACGCCCTCCGTGCTGTGTTTGGTGTGTAACCCCCTCCTGCTTATCATCCAGACTACACGTCCCATAAGCCCCTCTGTCATGGCTCCTCAGTTGTTTTGTTCTCTTTTAATCAGCTGCTTTGAGTACTGTTAAAAATAATAAAGTCGAGTGTGAATCGAATCATTTCCTGTTGCTCCAGAGGATTTTTTACAGCCAGTGAGAGCGCGATGGCAAATATTAAAGCTCCTTCTAATGAGGCAAACTTTACTAAGTGTTAATGAGCTGCGTTTACTGTTTTTATTGAAGGATCTGTAGAGAACAGAGTAAAGTTTATATTTTTATGTGAAAGCTGGAGTCAGACCTCATGAAACTCCAACATGAAGAAACGTTTCCTCTGCAGCTCCTCACCGTTTGTTTCACAGAGATGGACCAATCAGCTGGCACACCTTCTATAAATAAATCATATCAATTAAGTTGTATTAATAATTAAAAAGCAGGTGAGTAAACCTCTGAGTCACTGACCTGGAGCTGAATTATTAACATTATTAAAACTGTTGGTACCCTCCACAGTGGGCACTGAAATAACTGGAAACTGACAAAAGTGACAATAAATAAAAATCTGCTGAAAATTAATTCATGAATATCAGACGTTGGTTTTGAATTATGGTTCAACAGGATGAGTTTATAAAACAAACTAATGAAACTGACCTGGACAAAAACGATGGCACCTCGGAAAAGACTGAGCAGCGCGTTAGCCTGAGGCGTGGCCTGTAATCACAGGTGTGCTCTCACCTGTAATCAGCCTGCCTGTTTAAAGGGTGAAAGGTGATCACTGCTGTTTGCTATCATTGTGCGTGCCACCCTGAACACGGAGCACGAAATCACCTGAGCTCCGTGTTCACAGGTCACGGTTCCTCCAACAGGAAACCACGGCTGGAAACGGGGACGTCTGCGGACGGAGCTGAAACCTGCAGCCCGGAGACGCTCGGAGCAAAACCTCACTGTCCTCCATGGCCTCACACACACACAAACACATTCATTCACACACACACGCACACACACACACACACACACACGCACCAAAGCTGCCTCATCCAGGAGATCCAGAGTCCTTACAGAGAGCAGCTGATTCATGCTTTATACTGTATTTATTATTTTATTTTTACACTCAAGAAAATGTTTTCTTAAAAAATCTGATTTTAATGGCGTGTAAATAAACTTTGTGTTCAGGTATTAAAATACTAAAACTGAAACCAGTGAGTTTCAAGACACCAAAATGGCGGCTTTAAAAGTTGCGTTGCACTCGTCTTCATCAGTCAACGAGCCAAAGGGTTGCATCATGTGGGGAATTACGTCATTACGAGCAGCAACTGTACTTCCTGTTCACAGAAACACGAGGCTGAGAGCAGGAAGGACGCGCTGATGAGTAAATACAAAAGCAGGAGGGAGAGGCTGCAGCTCCCAGTTTCCTCTCAAGAATTCAGAGACGCTTTAAGTCGGACACGAGGCAACGTGGCCGGAAAACCTGGAAACCTAAGAACAGTTTTCCAGCCCTGGAAACAGTTGGAGAAACAGGAGAAGTATAAAAATCACTGACTGAAATTAAAGTACTAGAAGCACACAGTAAAAACACATCAGATATTTCAAGTCTGTACCTCATAGTACCATATCACCCCAATAGAGCACTTCTCTCAGACTGCTGGCTTACTTGTGGTTCCTAGGATACTTAAGAGTAGAATGGGAGGCAGAGCCTTCAGCTTTCAGGCCCCTCTTCTGTGGAACCAGCTTCCAGCTTGGATTCAGGACACAGACACCCTCTCTATTTTTAAGATTAGGCTTAAAACTTTCCTTTATGATAAAGCTTATAGTTAGGGCTGGATCAGGTGACCCTGAACCCTCCCTTAGTTATGCTGCAATAGGCCTAGGCTGCTGGGGGGTTCCCATGATGCACTGTTTCTTCTCATTCACCTTATTTACTTTGTTTATACTCCTCTGCATTTAATCATTAGTTATTATTCATGTCTCTCTCCCCTCACTCCCAACCTTTGTGTGTACACTTTAATTTCCCAGAAAAAGGGATTAATAAAGTTTTATTTAATCTAGCTGCCCCTCCCTGAGCCTGGATCTGATGCAGGTTTCGACACTAACTCTGATCCTTCTATCTTGACCTCTCATTCACAGCTGGATTCTGTCTTGCTTCCACTGACTGTCGTACCTCCACCTCTGCAGGCTCTCCTCCACCATATGTTATGTCCATACCATATATTGTGTCACTATTTTGGTTGCAGCTCAGTGTGAGCCGCCTGTAACTGCTGGATGATTACATGTTAGTGAGGATGCTGTCCGTCGCATCGCTTCAGTTTACTCTGAAAATTTTATGTTTGAATAAAATTAATTAGAAGCTGTGATTAGCCTAGCTGAGCCTAGCTCAGCATAACTACCCAGCCAGCTAGGAATCCAGCAGGTTTATGTCAACTGTGGCCGAGCAGGTCTCTTTAAACTCCTCATCAGTCCAACTTAGGACGCCATAAACTGGTCAAACTGGAGCAGCTCCAACAGGAAAAAGGTCCTGAAGTTTGGGATGTGTAATGAGTACTTTTACTTTGCTGCAATGGTACTTTTGCCTCCCTGCTGACACGTGTGTCACACATTTGTCGCCATAGTTCAGCGAGTGCGGCTCTTTAACAGCAGCTCGTTAATCCGGATCAGTTTCTGAACTAATGAGAAAGAAACTGTTCAGTTTGACACCCGGGCCGACCACATCCTTCCTCAAACACCAGTCGCACCAATACAGAGAAGTTCAGTCTGTTTCAACCGTCTTTGTGCTTACAGTAAAAACTAAAATAGGTGTGGTGTGAAAACATGTGACCGGCGCAGAGAACAGCCCAGAGGAAGTACAGATCAGAACCTGCTTTATTAAACACATAAATACAAATTTAAACAAAGGAAATGAACACAAAGTACATGAGAGAAATCTGTAGAAAAGAGCCGTGGAGCTAAACCCAGAGCTGTGTCTGCATCCTGCGCCTCAGAGCGGCTGGGACACATCAGCTGGACTTTAAAGCATGTTGTAAAAAGAAAAGTGGAGACAGAAAATAAAGGTAATCAGGCTCCGGAGCAGCGTGGAGTCAGGCCGGATAATCCACGCCGCGGGAAGCTTGTTCAAAAACGCCGAACCCCACGGCCCGTCGCCAACAACAAACCGGGCAGGAGTTCACATTTCAGCTGCTCCTCATTGGCCTCAACACGTCCACACAGAGCTCAGAACGGAAAAAACTGCCCTCAGGTCAGTGAACGCACCGTCAGAGCTCAGACTTTTAGGAAAAGGTCTCTTTAAAGGGCCCTACTGAGACACGTTTCCTTTCCTCTGCCTCCTTCCTTTAGTCCACACTGAGGGTCTTTAAAGTTCAGCCTGTTGGACCACCGACTCCCACTGATCTCACTGTAGCAGCTGTGGGATCCTCAGAGCCATCAGCTCAGTTTAAACAGGAGCTGCATCATCCAGGAATGATCTGCAGCTTCTGCAAAGACCAGATGCTTCAGTTCTTCTACAGTCAGAAACTCAGATTGTTTGACTCCGTTTTTTAAAGCCAAACTTGTTTTTACTCATCAAACAGAACGAATTTCATTTTGGATAAAACATGACATCAGCTAATCGTTCAAGCTGCTCTTTATCTTCACGGTTTTGACGAACATGATTTAAGCTCAGATTAATCTGAGCTTACTGAGTGGCTGCAAGTGCTTTAGTTGGTTAAATAAACCTTAACGTCCATCATTCAAGTTCTTAATGATTGATTAATAAACTATTTTAAGTTGATTTTTAAGCAGATCTATTAAAGTTCACCGTTTCAGGGTTAAGAAGTATAAAAGTACACCTTTAAGCTGCATTCAGGTGCTGCTCAGATGGCTGGGAACTCTCTGTTGCACAGCTAACACCAGAGACCATATTACACCAACCAATAAGCTGCAGTATGTGCATATGTACCAATAATAATAATAAAACCCAAACTTTAGAGCCAAATATTTGATCATGGTAGTTTTGTGGCAGTAACTTGTTTATCTGTGAATTTTCCCCTTTAGGAATCTGTTTTTCCAGTTATTTCAGCTCTGCTGAAAACTTCCTCCCACTTTAAAATGAATTACGCAGCTTTGGTGTTTTCTACTTTTCAGGAACAAAGTTGTGTCATGTTAAAGTATGAAAGCACGCAGGTGTGTCCTCTACAGGTGAGCGGCTTCTAACAGGAGACCGTTTAAATCCTGAAACAGCTGATTGTCTGTGAAGACCAAAACCTGCTCCCTGATAACTCCTCTTCCTCGTGACGTGAACGCAGCTTTATTTTGTTCATGTTTGAAAATCTACTCGTTGTGCCACACGTGGGATGCGGTGAAGAGAAAGTCCCGCAGAGGTCTCGGTGGTTTCCACTGTGCTGAGTACATTCGGAGCGGCGCGGGGCCTCTGCCCTGCCGGCAGGTGGAGGTAGGAGCGTCGAGCGCCTGAAAGGCTGTGTGGAAATCACTGAGTTTGAGCTTTAAACCTCTCAGACAGACAAACAGCACGGCGGCGGAGCCGGCTGTAAAAAAAAAAAAATGCTCTCAGATCAAATTCATGAGTTCGACTGAAATCTTTTGGCTTTTATTTACAACACAGAAACCTGGACAGGTGATCAGTTTGTTTAACGTGGCAGCTCTCCGGCGTCACAATCAGGTTTTTGAAAACTTTTCTAACACCGTGTGAACAGAACCCAGTTTGAACTCCTCACGTTCTCCCCGTCAATTACAGAAAACCTTTAAACAACACTCGATATTTCCACACAGAAAACTCAGCAAAAAACTGACAACACGGAATTATGAGCCACAGACATCAGTGAGTGCGACCGACCTCGGAATACCGACTGATCGCCGAACAGCTGGATAAAAAAATATTAAATCTGCTGCACAACAGAGATTTAAATGTTTCCATCAAAGAAAATTCAGACTTCCAGCTGTCGGGTTTATTCATGTCTGCGGCAAACTGAACATTTTCCCATCCAGCCGGGTCAAAGTTCAGAGAAACGACCCGGGATTCAAATGAGAAGCACAAACTGGGATCGACTCTGACATCACACTAGCAGCCGGAGCGCAGCCCCACCTTTTTTTTGGCTGTAAATCAAAGTTTGTGGCTGAACTGTTGGTACACAACTGTACTCCAGAGACACACACACACACACACACACACACACACACACACACACACACACACACACACACACACACACACACACACACACACACACACACACACTTCATTTACATCCATGACCTGTTCTGATTCATCCTCCTGCTGGTTATTGCTGATTTCCTGTCTGATTTCTTTTCTGACCAATGAGAGAAGAGTTTGTAGAGAGCGTGTCTCATGGCTCCGATCCTCAGTAAGTGCTTCGCAGGCGTTCTGCTCAGAGAGTCTGGCCAGGTTCATGTTCTCAGGGTCCTCAGAGACCCTCTGGCTTCGCCCCGCGGCTCACAGGGAAGCCAAACTGCTTGTCTTCAGTTTAGAGAAACAATAAACTTCCCCCCCACCCCCCAAACCCCGGACCCTCCCGCCCCACCCGAGCTGACTCAGCCCGCCGCTCGGCCTCATCTCTGTCCGTGAAGCGCCGATACAACAGGGGGCTGCTGGGAGCCGCTGGGCTGAGAGACGGGGGGCCACATGGGAGTCTGTTGCATGTGGTGGTAGTGGTTGTGGTGCATGTGGTGGCCCGTGGGCGACGATGGGGGCAGCCAGGCCGGCTGGTGGCTGGGCGGCGAGGACGCCCAGAAAGAGCTGAATCCCGCTGTGGAGGAATGGGCCGGCGGGGAGCACGCCATGGATGCCTGGGAGGCGCCGCCGCCGGAGCCACACTCAGATGCTCGCAGTTTGGAGAACATGGTGATGGCGTCTGGGAAGTTGGGCGGCGTGGCGGGCGTGTTTCTGGGAGTGCACATCTGTAGGAAGGAGAGAGAAAGGAAGTGAGAATGGTTTCAAAATAAAAGCCTGGAGGATGTCAGGAAGGCTGAGACAGCCTTGGCACAAACTTCCTGATTTTACTTGATGCAGAACTCAAAATTATTTCATGTGACGTCATGTACGATGAAGAAAATCCTCTTTAAAAACCCTGAACTGCAAATACTTTGCTATAAAAATGACTGATGGATTAATAATGTTGATTGTTCGGCCTCCACAGGATCTGAGGGAGGTGAGCTCATGAAATGATGTGAAAAACACGAGTTTCAGGTGTTCAGGTGCAGGTCAGCGGTGGTTCGGGGTGGAGCTCATTGGTATAGCCAGCGTTTGTAAAAAAGCAACAATCCCCCAGTGTGAAGACCCCTGACCCTGTAACAGCATGCTAGTTCCAGCGTTAATAGCAACTTATAATCTACAAGAAAGAAATGAGAAGTTTCCCAGCACTCATTAAAGGCCTCCTCTGTCCACTGCAGCTACAGCCAGTTAAAGCTCCCCGTGCCAGCAGAGACCCTGTGGATGTTCTTGTTCTGATCAGGGAGATAAACAGCCAGCAGACACGCCCGTCTCAGAGGCAGTAAACAGTTTCCTGCGGGGATTTTCCTGCTCATGTTCAGGCTGGATCGGCGTGTTCGTTACAGTCTCGCCTCAGTAGTTTTCCTGCTACACGTTTGACCCTCAGAGAACCGGTTCTGTGGTATGCTGCGTGTCGGTGCATCACACCGATGACGTCGGGCCGAGAACACAAACAGCAGCTCTGACTTTAAAAGGAGCCAAATAATGGTCTTTAACCTGTGAGTCAGAAATTTACGGGAACAGCTCGTTGTGCCTGAGATCATGCATCGCTGATTAGAAACCCCGTTAAAGAGCAAACACACCCTCAATTCTGCCGTAAACCACCTCAGACTGAGTCTCTGCAGCAGAGATCTGAGACCATCCGAGAAGGAAGAAGAAACTTTGCTGATAACCTTTAAGGTCCTTCAGGGCCTCGCTCTGACCTCTCAGTAAGACAGACACCTGCGCACACCTGCTGAGGTCTTCAATCTGTCTCAGGGACCCGGCTGAAAGCTAAAAAGGGGGTTGGAGAGTTTGCAGTCAGGTTGCCGAGGTTCTCACCTGCCTGAGTCGTGACTTAAAGCTTTTATGGGAAGGCTTTTTTCTGATTTTTTACTATATTTATCTGGCACTGGCTTGTGACCCCCTGAGGCTGGGCTTCTCTCCTCCTGGAATCAAACCGGGAATCTTTTGTGTGTACAACAGAACCGCTCTGCAAATAAAATATAATCCTGTCGTTATTAATATTCTCTAAACCGGAGATGCAGCTCTGTGGCTGTGATGATGAAACTCTCAGTAACTGATGTGCAGAGCGTGAAACAGGCCTCGTTTACAGAGCTAACCTGAAATTATTCCAGCATCTTATTTTCCCTATTAAAATATTCCAGTAAATGTAACTTTTTTATGCTTCCAGCATCATAACTCTGCTGCACGTCCCCTCTGAGTTCTTTCCAAGTGTAGCTCTGGTTGTTTTTGTCCCCATTCAGTTTTCTGAGCCTGACACAAACTTATTTATCTTATAATAAAAGCTCCTTATTGTTGCTTCTTCCTCCTCCGTGCCCAAAGCTGCCCCAGCAGCCCTGCAGGAGCAGGAACAGGAAGTCAGGCAGCTGATGCTCGCTCAGGGCATCGAGTTGCTTCGGCACATGAAAACATCGGGCGAGATGTCGTCACCCAAAATAATAACAAACCAGCCTGCTGTGTGAACAGGCTCCTCCCCCAGCAACGCACCCACGCACAAACTGGAGGAGGAGGGGGAGGGGGAGGAGGAAAAATGAAAACAAAACATGCCTGCTGCAGATGTCGGCTGTCTCAGCATGACCGACAATCAGACAAACCCAAGGAGGCAGCAGGAGCATACACACACACACACACACACACACACACACACACACACACACACAGGAAAGTGTGTGTGTGTTCACTATGATGCAGGTCTGCACAGTCGTGCCTACATTTTTTCATCATAAGCCGGTAATTATTAAATTACAGGGCTGCAGTTGGAGATTAAACAGTTATTATGGCTACAGACACACACACAGACACACACACAGACACACACCACAGCGTCTGTGTGGAGACATGTTTCCGAGCCCTCTCCGCTGCTCTCACTCAGGTTTCAGATCTGGACTCTTTAAAGCACTTTTACACTTTGTTAATAAAAATGTTACATTTGACAAGCTGCAGTTCCTCAAACCCCCCCCAATAAAACAAACTGACTAATGATGTGGACCACAGAGGAGACAAACTGCTTCCTCCTGCTGCGAGCTTCGGGAAGCAAACCGATGTGTGAACGGGCGCACCGATGGCGCTGAACCACCCACGCCCCATAAGCCAAGCACAACCACAGGAGACCTCAGCACATGAAACCAAATGCTTTAAAGTCGCCTTCAGAGCTTTTTAAATGAGTCATTGGGGTCAAAGATGGAAGAGCCCCCCCCCCCCCGATTGACCAGCCTCACACTTTGTTTTTATTAAAGATTTTTTGTGCACTTACCATCTGGTGGTGACCGGGGATGTTGGCCTCCTGGAAGAAGGAGCTTAAGGCCGTCTGCAGACAGAAAGAGAGGCAGGAGGAGGAGTTATGTTCTCACCACTTAAACTGGGATTTATTTCACATGACAAACATGCAGGAGACCCCCCCAATAACTATCGGGGTCAATTAACACAAAGGGTTAAATGTATTAGCTCCCCGCTGGGACCTGAAACCGAGTTTTTCTGCAGAGCTGCTGAGGGTGAAACCCCGAGGCAGACGTGCTAAAACCAGAGTTTCTGTTTCTGAAGAAATGAAATGACTCGAGGAACTGAGGCTGCAACTTTCTGCAGAGCTGCACCAAATCCAGCTGAGGTCATCGGATCCTGGAATCATCATCCTCACGTTCCTGTCAGAGCAGCCATCAGGTTCCCGCCAATGCCAATAATTAAACACTGATAAAAAGATCAATCAATTACAAAAGGACCGTTTTATTTATGATCATTGAGTCATCAATAATGAGTTTAGGAACATTTTAAGCTATAAAACCAGCAACTTCCTGCTCCTCAGATATCATCAGATATCACCAGATATCATCAGTAAGATCAAACTGAAGCAGAGTGTGAGAAATAAACAGTAATTAATCATTTCAGTCTCCACTTCCTGTTTTCGGTGGGCTCTTCCTGCCGTGTGACACTGAACCCTAGAACTGAGCTGGAGTCGCCTCCCTCACAGCACTGTTTCACGCAGAGCTACTTTATGAAAACAGTCACTGATTTCTTTCCATCTGGAAACAAAGAAACTACTTTGAAGTGTTTTCAACACAGCAATGAAGGAACATTAAAAGCAGCACCACTGATGAATATGAGTGACTGTGGGCTTTGGAGATGAGATCAGTAAACAGCACGTGGTTAGTTCAGGGTCTGTAATAACTGCAGGGCTGATGAGCGCCCGTGGGTTGAACAGGGAGTGTGTTTTACAGCTCAGCTTCTGCTTTTTGTTCCCAGCACTTGAATGAATGCTGTGCCCCTCCCTCCCTCGCCCTCCTCCTCCTCCTCCATGGTTGTTTGACAACAGCGGCGGCGGCGCAGGAATGTCTGCCGTACAACGTGACACACATCTCAAAGTGTGAAAGTGCTCGGCTGCTATTGTGCGAAGAGCCGCCGAGTTCACGCCGCCCTTTGTCTCGTCTGGGTTTATTTGTCTGGAGTGTTGCAGGAAACTCTGTAACCTGCGAGCGTCTTTAAAGGCCCCGCAGAGGGACCACGGCTCACAGCGACGTGTCAGCTTTTACTTTCGCTCTGATGACCGAGAACAAAACGCTCCAACACGAAGAGAAACTTCCTCTTTCAGCAACCGGGTGGTTCAACAGGAAATCAACCAGCAGCTATTTTCACCATCACTGTAGTAATTTCACAAAGAAAAACATGAACGAGTTTCCTGCTTCAGGATCCTCACGTGTGACAGAGGACTGCACGTCTGTTCACTCAAAACTGTACACAAACACTACAAAACAAACTATTACGCAGTTATCATATGTGTGTAATTAACATTATATCAGTATTTCATAACTATGGAGGACCTATTCTGCTTTTCCTTGTTTCCTCCTGTCCCAGCAGCTCATGTCAAACATGGTCAAAGGTTCCTGTAAGGACGTCAGTCAGGCTGCTCCAAACTTTCTTCTGCTGTTGGATCTGTATGATGTCACCAAGACCGGGCAGCCCTAATATGGTCATCCCAGGGGTAGAAGCCCCGCCCATGTGCTGTGCAGCTGAGACGCTGCGCCAGGACACAGTGTAAGATAAATAAAGATTATTTTGAATTGTGAATCAGCTGTTTACTTTAAACTTCTGTATCAGGCTGTAAACATGTTTATTTCTGCTGTACAGTTTTAACGTGGGAGCCTATGGGCACTGACTCACTGTGGTGCCTCTGCTGGAGGTCAGAGGAACTGCACCTTTGGTACCTTCTGAGGTTGTCGCAGATAATGTCACAACATCAGCATTCAGTTTGTTCTCTTCACCCCAAAAACAGCCCGTCCTGTCATGTGATCTCAAAATAACAAGTCTAAATTCACTAAAGCCCCTCCCACTGTAGGTGAGGCGGTACCTCGGGACATATCTGCAGTTTTCTGACATCGCTCAGCTCTGCGGTGACGAGATGCTCCGAGAACAATCAGTTTCATACTTCAGACAAAGACAGGAAGTGATTCCAAGTCCATAAGAACGTCGGCATCCTTCACGCCGAGGCCACGTCTCCAGCTCGTGCTTTTCCCTCATCCTTGTCTTTCAGGGTTCAGCTGTGTTATGGTGTCCTGGTAACATGAAGGTTAGTGACTCACTCCAGAGACACAACAACACTCCCTAATCCCAGTTTCCAATCACACACTCAGCCCTCAAAACAAAGCAGCACAGTACGGAGTGGGAAGTGAGTTTAACGTTTCTCCAACTAAACCAACCAGAAACAAACTCTCTGACTCACTCCTGAGAGACTTAAGACGATGAGCCCGTCTGCCTCCCCAAACCTTACTCCCCCCTCCCGGTGCAGCACCTGGCTGCGGCAGACGGAGGTGTGGTCTGACCAGAACCGTCTGGAAGCACAGGTGTCCGTCGGCTGTTCAGCAGGAAGCACAGATGCTGGTAGAAGTTTAACATGCAGGAGGAAAAAAGCCTTTAAAGCTGAAGTCTGTGGTAAAGTCATCAAACAGGGTTTCAGTCAGATTTGATCATAGAGGCAGGATTCCTGTCCCGCTGACTCACGAAGGAAAAACAGGCTGAACCTAAAAATAATTTTAACCTGAATTTTTTACAAACTACTGTTACCCATCATAACAGAGTCTTTGCTTTAGCTGCAGCATGCGGGGATCAATCGTTCTAGTGTACGCAATGAAAAACAACTTTTTGGAAACCCAAAATCATCACAACCTCCAACAACTGATACACAACTGAAATTCAGTGTTCACCCTTCTTCATGCTGGATTTCAGCTCCTGGGCCTGATCTGATCCAGCCTGCCTCAGAGCCTCAGGCTGATCGCAGTCTGTGGGGCTCTGCTTTTTAAGGACTGACCCCACTAACAAAAATCCTCAAAGATCGACTTCTTCCAGCGATCTGGGAGCAGTTTGGTGGCAGTTTGTGTGTTTTCTGGCATGTCAGAGGTCAGAGGGCAAAGGTGAGATTTTGGATGCACAGCCAGGAAACACCACAGATCTGAATCTGATCCAGAATCTGTGGGCAGGCCTTAAAAAGTGGATGGACAGCCAGAAGTCCACACACTGTGATCAGCTTAGCCCTGATAAGGCAGGAATGGATCTCCATCAATCAGGATTTGGCCGAGCGGCTGATGTCCAGCGTGATGAAGGCTGTGAGCACTGACTCTGCAAACATTTGATCTGCCAATAAAAACGCTCTGACCGTTCTCCACCGCATCACAGAAAAATCAAAACTGAAGCAGCAAAGTGTGAAACATGAAATCTGTGCCACCGTATGACATCATCCTTACAGTCACTCAGAATGAGCTGAAAAACTTACCAGAACTTTATTCTCTCACATTTTTGGTACTGAAGGCATGTTTTATATAACTGGTAACAAAAATAACAACCACACACCGGTCTGTGTGACGGCACTTCCAAAAGGAATGAAGCAAGCAGAGGCTGGTTTAGCACATTGGGGGTGGGGGGGGTGACTGTTACTTTATGGAAATTTCCAACAGTTTGTTGACAGTTTGCATTTCAACTAAATCAGGATCAATAATGATTACGTTTCATTCTCCAATAAGCACAGCGCCCTCAACAATGATTTACAACTGGCGTGTGTGTTTACACTGTGTGCTTGAATCATTAATGAAGCCTGACCATCAACTCAAGCCGGCCGGGGGGGGACGGGGGGTCTGTGTCAGATAAACGTCAAAGGGCCTATTTACGTTCATCAGAGAACAAAAGAGAAACCAGCAGCGTACGCACCCAGTTTATGACCTTTAATAAACACAATAAGCAGCTGAAAGTGCAGTTTGGCTCCTGCCGGCCTCGCCCTGCTGGAGGAGGGCTTCTCAGGCCCGAGACTTCAGGGCCACGTTGGGAAAACAAGAAAAACAGTAAAAGCTGGCAGGAAGAAGCTGAAACTGACCTCCAGCAAACAGCTTCAGTTTCTCAGAGGTGTTAAGGGCACACGGAGGATCAAGTATAAGAACAGCTGGAAGGATAATGCATCCTAATCAGTCTAAATATAACCGAACGGGACTGGGATCCATGTCAGGGCGCTTAGCGGGGAGCACGCCGAGTCTGACCTCTTTATCCGCTCTGCAAAGCGGACATAAACACAGAGAGCGCCGCTCGGCCTGCTTCTACAAACTCAGACAGGAAACGTGATGAACCGAGTGTTTTGAGCTGGGCAGGGAGGGGCTGATCAGAGCCCAGCACCCGATGAGCTCTGACGGTAAACCAGCCCGACCTGTAGTTGGTGATGTGTGAGTAATGCGTGCGGAGGAAAAACAGGACATCTTATCAACAGCTCCACGCCAAAATAAACCTCACCTGCCTCCAGGCTCCGGCCCGGCCTGAGCCGCTGCATCGGGTTACCTACAGCCTGGATATAAGTGCCAGCAGCCAGGCTAATAACAACGAGCTGAGCAACGACGCGGCGCAGGATGTAAACAAAAAGACGAACACCACGTCCTCAGCTCGGCTAGGCGGCTAAACATTAGCTTCAGGAGCGCATGGCAATGAGGCGGCACGGAAACGCTCCACAGAAGCACCGCAGCGGGTTCACGGACGCCTCTCGTTACATCAGATACACGCGTGGGGGTTAATAAAAGGGCAGAATGTGTGAAAAACCTCCTACTCACCTCAAACTGCCAGTGGGCCGCCTGGAGAAGCTGCTTCGCCTGATCGGCAGCGCAGCCAGCCGTCAAAACAAACTGGTTTATCATCACTTGGTGCCTTAGTTCTTCCATATTCACCGACATGACTGCTCCCGTGGCTCCTTTAAAGACCAAAACTACCACCTTTCGATAAAATTAAAATAAAATAAGTAAACCCGGACCTGCAGGGAGCCCCGTGAAGCTTCCGTCCTTCCTGCTCGTCCGTCCGTGAGTCTCCGCAACAGCAACAACAATGTTTTCATGCCCTCACCAACAACAAAGAGTAGCGCGCCGCTGATTGGACAGCTCCACGGCCACAGAGTACTACAGAGGCACTGATTGGTTATCATTGGAAAGGGTTTAAAATCTGTGGTGCGCTTGTTTTATGTGTTAAGACTGTGTCAATGGGTGGAGTCTAAAGGAGTCAGAACGCAAATTCCCCACGCCGCCCTCGTTGTTTGTCCAGTATGAATCACGCAGGCGCTTTCATTTGTGTCCGTTACGCTGACGTAATGTTTGATCAGCTACATGGCGTGAATTCATAGAGCTGATTGGCTGCTTATTCACGAGCCTCACACGTGTAAACACGGTAAATCTTTTTTTTTTGTTTTATTTTTAAAAAGGACATCCTGTCTATAAGATCAGTATGAGGAAGGGTATTAAATTAAACGCATTTTAAAAAATTAATTTGTTTAACGGAAAGCCTATATTTTCTTATGTAATCCACAAGAAACCTGTTATATATTAAAATATACTTTGAATTAACTGAGGAGTATGTTACGTAACAATGGCACCATTGTCTTGTATTTGTTTTTACGCTTTTAAAATTGTAGTAATATGAAACAACACATTTTGAACACATATAACTTGTATTTAGGTCGAGTGTAACACACTTTATTTAATAAATATGTTTAATAGTGTAATGAAAAATGTGCTTATACAGGAAAGCAGAACATTAATGAGAATTACAGACTGATTCAAAGACTTGAAATGTGTGTACAAACGATTAAATTTGACAGTTTTCTGCAGGATTTAAATGGATTTTAATTGGATTTCTTATTTAATATTTTCATCTAAACAATATTAAATTCATGTTTGAATCTAACCAAGGCATTCAGGTTAATAACATAATGGCTGAACTGAAATATTATTATTATTATTATTATTATTATTATTATTATTATTATTAATATTAATAATAATAATAATAATAATAATATTATTATTATTATTATTAATAATAATAATAATAATAATAATAATAATAATAATAATATTATTATTAACAGCTCCTGATTGCAGAAAGAACATGAATCTGAGGCACGTTTTTAGTTTATGTTACACACAGGTATGAGTAAATAAAGACATTCTCATTATTTAACTGTTATTATTATTATTTACTCATACCTGTGTGTAACATATCCTATAAATGTGTCTCATATTCATGTTCTTTCTGAAATCAGGAGCTGTTAATGAGACAGTTTTAATGCCGCTGCTCTGAAAGTAAAAAGATATATCTAATAATTTTTTAATAACAGCACATTAACACACCAGCAGGAAATCATGCTGCTGTTTCTTAGACTCTAAATGTTAAAGTAACAGGAAGAAGGACATAAAAATCAATCTTTGTATTGATGTCCCGACTTTTTCACCGTGTGGACATGCAGGAACTTTTCTGGGAACTTTAAAATGGGGTGGCACCAGGGGGACCGAGGGACTGTAGAGCTCCTCTAACATCCACCTGGGAGTCACTCCAAAAATGAGTTTTTGGATTCAACTTGCTAACCAAGCTAGCTAGCATTATCTGCTAACCTGGAACCCCACCCTCTCGCCCAAACATGGCCACTCCTGGTTTCAAAAAAACAACAACTTGCCAGCAGCTATGCTAACACTGAGGCTTCAGATACAGAGTCCAAAACTAGTGAGTGATGTCAAAGTGGCTACGTCCATCTTTAATGTACAGTCTGTGGCTTGCCTCTCTGAACATGCTTTTTCTGATGAACTTAGAGTCTTTTTAATAAAGCATTTAACACATAAAAATAAAAACTATTCACCAACTGATGAGAGTTTATTCTCAAAAGTAACTGAACCTAAAAACACGTGAATGGAAGGAGACTAAACAGGACGAGCCTGCAAACGCTTTTAAAATATAAAGAAAATGCTCTGAGCGATGGGTTAAAGATATGAGGAGCAAGAGTGCTTTGATGAGGCTCGAGGCATTGACATGAAGCGCTATTAGCCTTCGAGCAGAGCCTCGCCGAGGCCTGAGAGGAGACTGTTCTCCTGATGGAATGATCCTAATCTTGTTATGGAGCTCTCAGCTGCAGGCTGCACGGCTCTCTTTCTGCCACCGGGCTGAATAATTCAGTCCTGCTGCAGGTGAAGGAACATGTGACACAGGAGGCCATCTATTATGTATTGTTGGGGGTAAGAGGCATGCTGCAGGGACATATTATGTCTGTGTGTGCGTGTAATCGCCGTGAGCTGAGCTCAGACTGCTCCAAACACTCAGTTTATCACAGCGTTTTCTACTCCTGGATCTCTGTGATGTCAGAGAGGGAGGATAGCCGTAGTTTGGTCATCTCAGACCTCCTGTCTGCCACAGACTGTATATAAATGATGGATATAGCCACCACGATGACACTCATCAGAAGCCTCAAGCTGAATGTTTTGGAGTGAGACGTTAATAAATACTAACAATAAACTTTATTTAGATAGAAATCCTTGTTACAAAGTTCTCCACAGGAGCAACAACAACAAACACTGTGCACCAATAATAAAAAAATAAAACCCAATTAAAATGAGGAAAGACTTTTAGACTTTTCAAAGAGGAAAGTTAAAGGAGGCGACTGACTCTCAGCCAGCCTGAGCCTCCGGTTTCAGTTTTCAGCGGGGCTCCTGGAGCAGACCGACGATCTGCAGGTACTGTAGGCAGGGGCGGTTCTAGGGGCGGGGCCACAGGGGCATTGGCCCCATCTGAAATCTGATTGGCCCCCTGAAGTGCCCCTGTCCTGTCACTCATCTGTCCTTTGTCCGAGAGCGAGGATCGAAATATAGGTGGATGCAATTCCATGCTGAAACACCAGTAGCGCTAATGAGCCAAATAGGAATGTCCAGAGTGAATAAAGCTTACAGAAGAAAAAGATTTGAACGATCTGGCAAGAAAGTTTTTTTAACCGACAACTGATGCCTGTCTACATTTTGAGGAGTTTGTTGGTAATGATAAGTCATAAATCCCTTCTTACTCACAGTTGTCACACAGCGTAAGTCTGATAAACATTAAATTAAGAGGCAAAGTTAGTTAAGAGTAATGTTAACTGAGGCCCTACTTGTGTTTGCACATGAATGTTAGCATTTCACTAATTCATGTACTTCTTTGTAATTTGCATTTGTGTGTTAACATTAACTATAACGTTTGGCAGTGATAGAGAAGAATATGAAAAGTAAAGGTCAGTCTCAGGCGGGAATTCAGCAGTTTGCCAGCTGAAGATGAGCAGGGTGAGAGGAGGCAGAGAGCAGCAGTACACAGCAGACCAGAGGCTGGTCAGGAGCAGGACACCTCCAGCCCCTTTTCATCAGGTCAGAAATCATTTAGGGAGAGCAACTACAATTAATGCTGTAATGTATGAAATGTCTGATATTGTTATTTAGTGAAACAGCATATAAGTTCATGGAATTCTTACAACTCATGGTGATAAGATTTACCATAACTTTAACTATGGCTTTAATTTTTATTGGTCCGTATATCACCACATCTACCACAAATACTTGGCCCCTCTATGAATACTGTGGCCCCTTGATGGCCCCTTACTCAGAAAAATCCTAGATCCGCCACTGACTGTAGGTATGTAGGTCTGAGAGAGGGCGCCTAAAAAAATAATCAACCAAATCTTAAAATCGATTCTAAAACATCCGCAGCTTGTCTCTCGAGTCCAGTTTACTTTCTGGCAGCTGAGTTCTGTTTCATTACACAGATTTTTTGTTTGGACAGGTAAAAAGGCTTTTACAGTAATCCCAGGTGTGATAGACTCCGTTCTTTTAAATGTTAAATCATATTTATAGATATTTGGTAGATGGTGTTTGTTTTCTGTCAAACTGGATTCTTTGCAGCAGGCATTCAGCTGATGAGTCTGTTCAGTTGTGAGCTGTGATCCGAATTCCTGACCTTTTATTTAGTTCAGGTTATTTATAATAAGGTTTAGTTGGAGAAAATTATTTGCTGTCCAGTTTTGAACTTCACAAAGGCAGCCATAACGAGCACTGAGCCATAACGTGCACGTGTGCCTGCGAGTCCTCAGCATGAATATGAGAACAGGCGCCACCTGCTTGCACAAAGGTGGGCATATACACAGGAAGTAAAAGTGGTCCCAAATCTGACCCCTGTGGCACACCGTTTTTAGGAATATCTTCAAAATTCATCTTCCCACCTCAGACAGCGTCATCAGTGCAGCTGAAATAAAAGTTGAATGATTTAATAAGTGACACTGAACAGAGTCTTGTTTAACCTGTTCCCCAAAATGAACTGAGCCTGCATTTATCACTGGTGCATTTCATGGTCTGTTAACATATTGAATCAGGGTTAGGGGCCTTTTAATCAGTGACCCACTAACTGCCCCGCCCTTTGACCTTTAGCTGTAATAAACACACACTTGCACTCATTAATATTCTCAGTGGGGGATGTTTACTTGTAGGTGAGCATTTGTCTTTGAGCAGATGTTGAAAATGCCCCTGAAGCACAGAATAAAAGCACGTTTTGATTTTTATCGTCCAGTAAACATTTGCAGGATCCGGGATTAAACGATCTCCTCTGATGAGACAGAAACTTTCCCACTGACGGATGTTCTGCAGCTCCGCTGAAACCTGCAGTCGCTGCTTTCTTTTCTTCTCGTTTCCTGGAGATGTTCGTGCTTCACAGTTCCTGTCTGAGCCGCTGCTGACTGTTACAAAAAGTTCACCTCGGGGTCATTTCACCACCACAACAAGAGTGAGGAGCAGGAGGAGGAGCAGGAGCTGTGCAATCAATGATTAACAACCGTGTGTCTGCACAGCTTCCTGCACGAGTGAATATTTACAAAAAACACAAAGATTACTGACTTAAGTACTCAAGTACTGTAAAAAACATACTCAGCCTGCCAGTATGATAAAATACTCGAAGCAGAAACACACGTTTAAATGAG
This sequence comes from Archocentrus centrarchus, assembly GCF_007364275.1. NCBI lineage: Eukaryota > Metazoa > Chordata > Actinopteri > Cichliformes > Cichlidae > Archocentrus > Archocentrus centrarchus. The sequence continues at coordinate 2,999,808 of NC_044353.1, read as the reverse complement.
TTTTTATTTCATTAATCTAAACCAAAAGCATTAAATTAATTTACAACAACAGAAACTTCAATTGAGCAGATTTGAAGGAAACTTTGTCAGCTTGAGTCACTTTATTCATAGATCGCAGGAGTCTTTGCTCAGCAAATTCCAACCATCTCATCAGGATACACGAACAACTAAACATGCATCCGTTTCAGGGTCGCGGGGGGGGGCTGGAGCCTATCCCAGCTGCCATGGGACAACAGGTGGGGTACACCTGTACAGGTCACCAGCCACACAAAGGGCAAAGGTGGATTCAAACCAAGACCTTCAAGCTGTGAGGCAATAGTGCTAACCACCACACCACTATATCCATCCACACAATATCCAAAATCATCCAAACACTGAACAGGAAACACAAGCGCTGCATAAAAAGAACAAATACAGTGGAAAATTTATTTGAAACAATAATAACAGTAATGATAATGATAGAAAGAGAAGAATCAGAATCAGTGTGAGTGTAACAATGAGGAGCTGTAAATAAATAAATATCATAATAAACAGAAGAAAAAATACGGAGTTCATGAAACAGTAACAACTTCTATCAAACAGCTCAAATAACAAGAATAAAAAGAAAATTAAAATGAAAAAAGTTTTTCCTGTTTTTCTTCTTCATGCTGGGTTTCCTCTGAGGTTCATCTCTCATGTGTACTTGGCTCCCTCATCTGTCCAACCAGAGGCATTACACCTGAACGCAGCGCAACATTAAAAACAAAAAAGCACAAATATATCAACTAGATTTGAAATTAAACTCAGTTCAGGTGTTACGGTTCTGTGTTACATGCATGAAGGTTTTACAGCTGATCTGGAGCCTGTGCTGCACATGAAGGAGAGCTTTTATTGTATTTTATTTGCTTCTGATGAGCAGCATTTAAAGGACTTATTTTCTCTCAGATTAATGTGTCGCTGCCTCTTTTTAGCGTTGTTGTACATGTTTGTGTGTTGCCTTGTGTTTGTCTGACTCTGAAGTCATGTTTCCTCTCTGTGCCATTTTTCATCTTCACTGGACGACATTTCGAGTCTCTGCAGTCGTTTTGTGTCTTTATAATGGTTTTTGTCTTGTTCTTCAGATGAAGACATATTCATGTGTTTGTGGCATTAATCCCTCTGCCGTGTGCATCCGTGGTCCTCCTGTGTGACAGTCTGAGCAGATTTCTGCAGCTGCGATCCCTCTGAGCACGCTCCCTGCACCTCTTTAAAGTCACTCTGCTTCAAGCAGAGTGTCAGGACAGAGACGCGACTTCAGGCATGATCTCCATCCTCCTGGCTGAGCTTCAGTTTTGTGTTCCTTTGTAAAAACGCTCCAGACGCGACCTTTCCATCACTGCAGGTGTGCTGCGTGTCACAGTCCTTTAAACCGCCGTCTCTCTGGACTCTGAAAACACGACGACACACAAACGTCGGATCATCGAGGAATGACAGGTTCAAGATTATGGAAGACCAAAACTGCCAAGATAAAATAAATTAAAAATTAAAATGAAGGGGAATAAGTAAATGAATGGATCAATAAATAAATATTGTAAATAACTAGAGGAAGTAATAAAAAGGAAAAAAATAAAGAAAATTTGATCAGAAATATCAGTTCTATATTGACGGTCCTCTGTATTTATTACTATATTTACAATTAATCAACTTAATGGAATGAAATTATTTTTTATTTGAGTCATTCATGTTTTTATTTTTTTATTTTGGCAGTTTTTGTACAGGACTCAAATATTCAGATTGTTTCCTTAATAAGACTAATATCAGGCAGTGAAATTATTGACTTTAAACCTTAATAAACTCCAGATGAGTCAGTTATAGAAACATCCTCCCCCCATACAGCTGCTACGAAGGAGGAAATTATCCACAGAGACCAAAACAGTTTCTGTATCAGCTGTAAACATGTTTATTTCTGAGGGAAAGTTTTAACATGGGAGTCTATGGGGACTGACTCCCTGCAGAGCCTCTGCTGGACACCAGAGGAACTGCAGCTTCCACACTGGCTTCATTTCTCAGCCCCTCCTTCCTTCTCCTGAGGATGGAGCATGTTTCTGATGCCTCCACTCGTTACAGCCTGCAGCTGTCAGCCGCCTCTGCAGTCAAGTCCAGCTTTGAAGAGACGAGGAAGCTTTTTTATTGCTTTACAGTTGCCTTTGTGAGGGCCTCAGGAAAGCGCTCAGCGACACTAACGCAGCGTTCACGAGGACTCAGCTTTTTGTTCGGCCCTCGCTCCCTTGTTGCCTTATGGACAAAAGTAACATTCCTTCACTCACATAAATCCCGACTCCAACTTTTGCTCCGTCTCCAAAGTTAAATTTATTACGCAGACAAACAAGGAAGTCCACTCAGGTCCACTCAGGTCCACTCAGGTACAAGAAGTAACCGTACTGAAGTACTCAAATACTAGTACAAAACTTTGGTTTGCAGTAAAAAGTCTCCTGTGGCTGATACCTGACAGCTCCAGCGATCAGACCCAGCTAATCAATCAGAGCCAATTGATTAGGTCTGATCTCCTTATACAAGGTGTGTGTGTGTGTGTGTGTGTGTGTGTGTGTGTGTGTGTGTGTGTGTGTGTATTCAGATTTTAAAACTTTACTTGCAAAAATAGGCAAAAACAGACTTTTGCCCCCCCCCCCCCCCACACACACACACACACTCTCACAGATTCAATTTTAATCAGGAAGTAAGAGATTAATATTCTGTGATTATCTTTAACATTTCTACAAATACTTTTTAGTAACCACATCCTAGAACAGACACATGTAAACAAATTAGACCAAGTACTGCACTCTGTACATAGGTATGTACTGCATAATGTCTATTTATATAATCTATAACAAGCCAGATATAATGCATACTTACAAGGTATTCACATCATATTATACCCATGTGTGTGCAGGAATATTACTACATAACCTACTGATATCAGTGCATTGTGTATGACATCACTACAATCATGAGGCAACCATGTTGTTTACTGTCCACTTCGGAGTGTACAAAGGTACCAATCATCCAGGAACATGAATATCACGCTGCACATCTCTGAAGAGTAAAGAACAGAGTTCAGAGGTCAGAGGTCAGAGTTCATGGCTCGGCTCTTTGTAGTTCTGGAGTCTGCAGAGCAGAAAGGTCAAACCTCATGGATGGATGGAACAACATCCTGCTTTAATTTGCACAGGAGGATATTAAAAAAAAGAAATAAGAAAAACAAACATTTGCTGATATGAATCGTAAATGTGTGTAATTTTTGTGTAGAGTTTGTAGTCACGTTGCATTATTGTGAGTATTTTAATTTAAAGTAGAAAAAGACACTGAATTATCAACAGTTATTATTTATACCTGAGTGCCAATTTTCATCACCATGGATGAAAAATTCACTGAGATTTTAATTTAAAAGCTTCAACAAAGGTGGCAGATGGGATTTTTTTTGATTTGGTGACCTTGACCTTTGACCTTGAAAATGAAATCAAATGTTCTTGGCCCCCTAAGGAATATTTCCATAAAGTTTCATCAACTTTGGCTCAAAACCTTTAGAGTTATATTACTGACAGACTGACAGATAAAGAACAGGAGGGAGAACGTAACCACCTCCACCTGTCGGTGGGCGGAGTAACGACAATCCAGAGAATCCAGAGTACAAACAGGAGAAACTGGAAGACTGATGAGGACAGGAGCATCACCAAAAGACAAACAAATAACCCCAAACATCAAATCACACCTTCAGCTCCTCCTCTCTCAGAGATCTTCACTGTGATCTGGAAACAGTCTCAGTGTGCTGTGCTGGGGGAGGACAGAGGAGGGAGGAGGCTACAGGAGGAGGTGTTGCTGAGGAAGCACAGGTGTATCCTTTGGAAGTGTTTTTACCTTCAGGTGTCAAAGAACCACGGAGGGAGGAGGAGCCTTTACACGACTCATCCTGTTTATCCATAAATAAGATGATCAAACTTTACAGCTTTCACTGTTTTTATGCAAACAAACAAACGAACAAACAAACTGTTACATTTTATTGTTTTTATCTGTGAAAGCATCATTTGTCAAATAAAAGGTCAGATTAATGAAGCGCCGGATTTTGATAACTTTGATAACTTTTGATAGCTTTCACATTTGGAATATCATTATTATTACTATTATTGTTGTTGTTTTGAACAATTGAGAGCTGTATAGAGGAGGTAGTTTGTCACAGAAGTTGGAGATAACTGAACCACGTCAATAAAAAATAACTTTGGATTTTGAGGCTGTATTTTTTTCTTTTGTTTAAAAAGTTGATCATTTAAAAGTTTTCAGCCCCGAGAAGAGAAAAAAAAACACACTTTGATTTAAGGTTAGAGTCGTACTTTATGATGAAGGAGCCCAAAAACAACAAAACCTCACTTTCATTTTTTCTTAATTAATTTCTCTTTTTTTTTCCATTTTTGTGTTTTGTGGGTCTTCTGAGCAGATTCTGTCCCCAAGAACACAAAAACACCGTTTTAATCTATTTATGAGCTTGTTGTGTTTTCATGAAACGTTATTAAATCTGTTAAATAATAATTAAGTCCTTATGAAGCTCCTCGGGCCTCAGACTGTTCATTTAGTCAGGCATAAAAACCAAACCAAACTTTTTCTCTGTCTTTGTTTCTCACTGTGTGTTAATAATAATTCCGCGGTGATGGACGTACTGTTGCTTTTGTGCAGTTTGTTCCTTAAAGAAAGAAAAAAATCACTTTGTTCGCTTTTAATAAAAAACAATCCGAAGTGAAAGTCTCCGCAGGTCCCCCGGAGCGGCCCCGGGCCTCAGTTTGAGAACCTGCAGTTGACTTGATTGAGCGTGATTAAAAATGAAGCGCCATAGAAACGGAGAGGCCAATGAAGGAGCGCGAGGCTGTTTACAAGGGGGTGTAGCGTTGCTATGGTTGCTGGACAAACCTCCTGCACCAGGTATTAAACGGCCTCCCCGACGGTCCCGCTGCCGCCCGTCATAAAGACCTCCGCCGAGGAGAAGAAGCGCCCGACGCAGCCGCAGGAATCCGTCCATCTTCAGCTGTTCGCAGGCAGCAGGTGCGCAGCAGCAGGCTGAGGCTGAAGCTTCACTCAGTTTGGGATTTAACAGGTTTCAGCTCAAAGAGGTGAGCTCAGTCTTCATTTAAACTCTTTCTCTGAACGAGACCTCATAACAAGCACAGAAATGACATAAATATAATAATCACACAAGTTAAAGTACTTCAAAACTGTTACTGTTTAAAGTAAATGTGCGGACTTTACTGAAATGTTAAAGGTGCTGATCTCAGTCTGAATCCAGACTGTGATCGTGGACTGTGATCTATAACCGGGTTTTAGCTGGTACACTTTGAAAGCGTTTAAACTGCCGTTTACCAGGCGAGCGTCAAGTGCGCACCGCAGTTTTTCAGGAAAGTTGCGCAGAGAGAAAAAGCTGCTGCACATCCAGAAGAAACACGGCACATCCTCAGAAGTTTAGGTAGCATTTTTATTTTTGAGGTGTGAGACGTGCGGATGTGGATTGCAGTGTGAAAGTGTTTCTCTTCACGCGCGCACAGAGCCTCTGTTTTCGGATGGTTGCTCTGGCCTTAAAAGTGTCGGGTGTATATTTACAGTCCCGTCAGAGGAGGAGGGGGACGAGGAGGAGAAGGAGCAGACGGAGAGGAGAGAGGAGCTGGAGAGAACCATGCTGTCTCTGAGCTGTGCCGACCCGTGGCCCGAAGGCTCTGTGGGGCTGGAGGAGGAGGTGGTGACCGCCGCTGCACAGGCTGAGGAGCGGGACGGAGTCAGCAACACCGACAACCCCAACAGCAGCATGAGCAGCTGCTGCAGCTCCGTCAGCCTGGACGACAGCCTGACCAGCCTGCAGTGGCTCCAGGAGTTCTCCATCATCAGTGCCAACGTGCCGCAGCACGCCCACCACCAGCCGCACCTGTTCGGCCACCAGCAGCTGGGATCCGACGCGCCGGCCTCCCCTCTGGCCGGGGACCCCGCCTCCATCGGGATGCCCCTGACCCCGGGGAAGCCCATAGCGGCGGCCTACAGCAGGATGCAGCCGCTCCCCGGCATCGTGGCGCACGGCCACTGCCCGGATGAAGTGGACTACAAGACCAACGCGCACATCAAGCCGCCCTACTCTTACGCCACCCTCATCTGTATGGCCATGCAGGCCAGCAAGAAGAGCAAGATCACTCTGTCCTGCATCTACAAGTGGATCACCGACAACTTCTGCTACTACCGCCATGCTGACCCCACCTGGCAGGTAAAAGACCACACACACACACACACACACACACACACACACACACACACACACACACACACACACACACACACACACACACACACACACACCAGCTAAGAAAGGATGTGCCACCTGCCACAGGCTTTGTGTGAAAATGAGTTTCTCTCAGGTCAATTCACAGCTGGATGTGTTTCTATTTGAGGAACAGCAGAGGTCTGGGCCTGCTGCCACTCTCTGCAGAGGCATTAGTGACTTGGCTTTGTGGGTAATTAATAACTGAGGCCTAAAATGCTCAAACTTTAACAGGATTGTGCCTTTTATTTTTGAAGCATTATTATAACTGCATCTTTGCAGCACAGCAGATTCCTTCTCATAAGGGCAGTAATTTTCCAGAAAGGTTTCATTTGTTTGGATCAATGATTGATGAACCTCTCGCTGCACTCCCAGAGTTTCAGGCTCAGATGTTTCAGAGCATTTTGTTATTGTAAGGCAGTACATGAGGCAGATAATATTTAACAAAGGTCACGGGGTCAGCGCTCTGTTCAGACCGAGTGGAGGGGGGCTGGCTGGATGAATGCAAGGGTACAGAGCACATTACCAATGTGATGTACGTCTGTACTTCCTGAACCAAATAAAGCTAAAGGCTGGAAAAAAACAGCAAATGTGCAGCTAACACCAAACCTACTGGAGCGAAACACCAACAGCTGTTTAGCATCTCGTGCATTAAAAAGTAAAGATTCAGTTGCCTTAAAATGTTATTAGAAAAGGCAAACTGGGTGGATACCTGAAAATTAAAGAATTTTAAATTAAGAAAAACTTTAAAGGATCATGAAGGAAACATGGGGAGCCAGGTTAGCTCACAGGTTGAGCAGGTGGGCTAAATGTGGCATCCTCCAGCCTGAGACCCCCTGCTGCATGTCTCCCCTGCTCTCTCTCCCTGCTTTCCTCCCTGTCTCCTCTTCCCTGCACTGTCTAATAAAGGCAAAAAGGAAATAACGCACATACTACTTTAAAGGAGATGTTTCTGCTATTTTGAAGCCTCAGCATTAATGTTTTGGCCTCCATGTTGGTTTTTGGGACCGTCCAAATCTGAGAATTTCTCTCACCCAAACTGGAGCTCTGCCTTCTTGGATGGCCTGTTAGTCCAATGAAGCCACAGCAGTCATATTATTGGTCACATAATTGCATTAAAAAGCACGGTCCAGAGGTCCAGCTCAGGGTGAAGCCTAGCAGACTGCTAGCAGCTACAGCCACCTGTGTTAACTTCCACCTGTCAGTCAAACAGGCCACGCCCCTCATAATGCAAACTTTTTTTGAACAGATTAAAAAAAAAGGGGGGGGGGGTTAGCTATAAACAAAGCAGTTTCTGTATCAGCTGTAAACATGTTTATTTCTGCTGGAAAGTTTTAACATGGGAGTCTGTGGCCACTGACAAATGATGCCTTTCTACTCAGTTTCAGTACTCAAAGCCTTTCTTACTGCAAGCCTCATTCACACATTCACACACATTCACACTGATGGATACATCCAAGTGTGAATTTACTGAAAAAAAATTCTACAAGAAAACATGAATAAAATGCCAGTTTTAGGGAAGCTCTCAGATACAGAGTGAGCAGTAAGATACCTGATGAACCAGCCACACCAACGTTCTTTGAATCCTTTCCCAAAGAAACATTGATTTAATTTGTTTCTGCCAGGTTCTGTTGTGGCTTGGCTGTAAGGGGGAGTACGCTGCCTCTAGCCACAGCCAAGCTAGGTGTTTCCCCATGTTTCAACCCTTATGCTAAGTTAAGCTAACTGGCAAGCCAGGCTGTAGCTTTAAACTTGCTGCACACTCATATAAAAATATACATTTCTACTTCCAGAACTCGATCCGGCACAACCTGTCGCTCAACAAGTGCTTCATCAAGGTGCCGCGACAGAAGGACGAGCCCGGGAAGGGGGGTTTTTGGAAGATCGACCCACAGTATGCTGAGCGCCTCCTAAGCGGTGCCTACAAGAAGAGACGAATGCCGCCTGTCCAGATCAACCCGGCCTTGCAGAACAGACTGAGGCCCAACCCGCTGCCCGAGCCCAGAGGCCCCTGCAGCTCCACACAGGTGCACATTGGGCTTTGCATCAACCCAGAGTCACAAAGGCTTCTTCGGGAGTTCGAAGAGGCAACGGGGGCTGATCAAAACTGGGACCCCCATCTGGCTGAGGGGACCATGCTGGGGTCCTGGCCAGTAATCAGAGGAAAGGGTGGGCTCAAGAGGAAGCAGGGCTCCAGAAATGGTGCCGCCAAAGCCCTCCGCCGGTCCAGCTCCCCTTTGCTCTCCATGGATGAACAGAAGGAGATTGGACCTCTAAAGGGGGACTTTGACTGGGACGCCCTGCTGGATTCGGCTCTCAGTGGGGAGCTCAGTTTGGAAGGTGATGAGTCTCTGAGTCCCGTCATGAAAGAAGAGGATCTAACAGTGCGGGGGATCCACATTTCCCCAGCTGAATCTCCTCCAGGCACAGCGGAGACCCAGAGGAGTAACCAGGTGTCTGACTTTGACGAGGAGACCTTCCTCGCCACAGCCTTCCTGGAGAACCCCTGGCCGGAAGAGGAGGAACAAGGCCGCAGCGATTTCCTCTGTAGCTCCACTGTCAGCTTAGACCAACTGTTTGGGCTCGAGGACCCGTTAGGAGGAGACCCCAGCAGCAGGATTGACACCCTCCTTTGAGGAATAATTGCTTTCCAGATCCTCTTTCAAACTAAGAACCCTTCTCAACATTACTTTGGACTAAATGACCCTTTTTACACTCATGCAAGCTTAATTGTCCTTTTCAAGATGTTTAAAGTATTTTTTGAGAAACATTTTTATGCAGGTTCATGCTGGAAATTAACTCTCAATGCCTACCGAACAATGATGCCACAACATACAGCAGCAGTTCACGTTCCACAGAGAAACTATACTGAATGTTTTTTGGTGAGACGACTTTAATGTTTTCAGAGTTAAGGCCTGGACACACCAGAAATTTAGCTTCATGTTTTGCTTCATGTGTTTGGATGTAAAAGCTCCTCAAAGTGCACGGGGCCAGGTGGTGAGCAGCGTTCATGCTACACAAGTTTCAAATAAGGAGGGAAAGCACATTTCCAACTCTTCTGCATCAGACCGTTGCAGATTTCTTTACTGCATCGGTACAGCTTACAATCACTGATGGGTGCCCTTCAGTAGGCTTCCAAAAGTTGTCCAAAGACAGTCAGCTTTTAGGAGGATGTAGCTTAAAGACGAGGGAGGTAAATGCCCACAGGCTTTATTGTCAGGGAGCTAACAAATCCACCACGGCCTCAGTCACACAGGCCTAGAGACCTGGTAACTCCCTGTTGCTAGGGAAAAGTGTGTATTCATCAGCGTGGTGGTTTCAGCAGGTTGCTGGCAGGCAGAAGGTTTATGGTGCTGCACAAAAACCTTCTCGTGATTGCTTTGGTTACTAGCAAGTTGCTACTGTTGCCAGTAGTTTGCATGGATAACGACAACTTGTCTGCAAACACTGGCAAACAAAGACTGTTTGCCTTCAAAATAAAAGTGACCCCTTTTGAAATGTGTTGGTTGTGGCGGTCAGATTAGACTTTGACAGCGAAAGTTTTCTCTTTCCAGTTTTTTTTCAGCTCGGACAGTAAATGACGATTGCTTGCAGCTAAGTCGGCATCTTCCGTGCAAACTACAGGCAACCGCAGCAATCTGCTGGCAACCAAACCAATCACAGGGAGGTTTTTGGTGCAGCGGTATCATTTTATTAAAATAAAGTGATCTTTCAGAAAGCTTCAAAGATAATAGTGGTGTGACCAGGCCTTAAGGACGACACAACATGGTCTCTGTTTACGTCATGAAGAGCATGTTCCCTGAAAGATATTTTCAGCGAACAGTTTTGAAGTGGAGGAATGCCACGACTGATTGATGATGAGATATTTGCCAAATTATGTTCTGTGTAGGAGTGATTTACTGATTTCTTTTTTCTTTTTTTTGGCGTGGGGTTTTTGGTACTAACTCTTTATTTTCAAAATGAACTAATATAATTTGTGTCTCGTAGCAGTAACAGCTTTTTTTTTCTTCCTTCCTGTGAATTTCTAGCTGATAGATGTAAAGAAGCGCAGTAGAGGACACGTCACAGTTTCACGGTGTAAAAGTTGGAACGAACACAAAACAGCTCGAGGCAAAAATTCTTCAACACAGAACTATTAGGAGCTTAAAATGCACACTTTAAAGAGGCCAAAGCGCCTTGTAAATGAATACCTGACCTTCCATGTGCCAAGAACAACACTTGGGACTCAGCAGGGCATCAGTGTGCGTTTTATTACGATGAGGAAATGTCTTGTTTTTGTGTTGGTGTGCGATCAAGGCTGAGAGTTGCTGGACTAACTAAACCAAATCGCTCCGTTTGAGGACACGGACAGTTTTTACCTTTGGAGATGCAGGAACTGTTCTCTAAGGACGTGTGGAAGTGCAATCAGTGTACAGTGATATTTGTTATATTTTACATTCATTTGTAGCCCATTCATGCCGTTTACTTTAGAGAGAGACCAGTTCCAATATTTTGTGTATTCTGAGTTGTGAATACACTTTAGCAGTAGAAAGGACTCTCAGTAAAAACCAGCTATGGTTGTGTATTAACTCGTCTCAATCAACACTTAAAATCACAATAATACGTCTTACCTCATGATTGGTTCTATGCTCATGTTTAAACGCTGTATGTACTCTTTCTTGTTTTTATTTTCCACTTTTCTTTGACAATAAAAAATGTTGCATTGCATCTTGCTCTCCTAACTGATGCATTTTCCTTATTTTTAGCCATGCAAAGGTTATTTCACCATATTCGTGGTACTCAGAGGATAAACTGCAGTCACTCTGGTGATCGTCTGACTTTTCCTGAAGCCCTACAAGCTTTTCACTCATTCAGTAAAACATGTCTCCATCTAGTTACTGTAAGGGTTCATAGTCCCCAGAGGACAAATCATAATGAGTTTTGAATCAATTCAGTTTTCTCTAGTCCAACCATGAGGGTAATATCTGAGGAAAATAGCTCAACAGTTGCGGTGTGAATTTGTCTGACGTTTTGTTCATGGTCCCCAGAGGGTAAATCTCAATGACTGCAGTGATCCTCCGACTTCAGCAGCTTATCTGTAGCACAGTTATTCTGTTTCACATCTCTGCATAATGGATCGGTGTAAATTCTTGAATGGCATTCATGGTCCCGAGAGGGATCTTCCTCTAGCGCCACAATGAGGTTGATGTTTGTGGTTCAGAGTGAAATTAGCATCATAACAACTGGACTGTTATGACATTTGAGCATTAGCTCAAATCATTTTGGTGATGCTGTAATCACGAGGTGACCAAACCTTTCACTCATTTATCAAAATAAATCAACTCCTACTTGGTGGATTGGTACAAAACTTACTCAGAGTCCCCTGATGATGAATCCTGCTGTCGGTGGTTCTGAATCTGAATGTTTTTTTTCTCTTAAAACAGTAACCGCTGTGGATGGCCTGCCATGACATTTATATAGAGATTCATGGTTCCCAGAAGAGTCTATCCTTGTTGGCATTTGTGGATTAAGAGTGCAAAAACTCAATAGGACTGCTTTGTTTAGATATTCTTGGTTTCCAGAGGGTACATTTTAATTTCTGAACATTTTCACTTATGTTGTGTCGTATATTTAAATCTACTGAGCAGATCTGTCTGTGAAGACACAGATTGTTCCCAGAGGATGAATCCTGCAGACTTTAGTGATGAAATAAATCAGCTGTATTGGATGGATTGTGATGAAGATTTGTGTCACTTGCCATGAAGCTTTGTATAGAGATTTTTCCTGAATATTATTTTTCAATTTCTTGGCGGTTCCTGCCACTGATTACTGTATGGATAGGTATGGCATTTGGTTTAGTTGTTCATGGTCCCCAGAAGATAAATTTCAATGAATCTGAGAAATTCGTGGAGCCACTAACAGGCCAAACAAGTCGCTTATTCAACAGCTGCTTCATGGACCTGTGGAGACAGTCGGGGCTAATTCCTTTCCCAGGATCAAAAAAAACTTTCAGATTGGATTTCCTTGAAATTTGGATTTGCTCTTTAGGATAACCTTATATGGGTTTGGTGATGCTTTGGTTTTTCCCTGAACACCGGGCACATTCTCCTTGGTCTTATATGTGAAAGCTCTCAGCAGCTATTATCTGGATTGCTATGGCTTTTGGCTCAGGACTTCATGCTCCCCTCAGAATGAATTATAAGAGTTTTAGACTTTTCATTAAGATGCATCTTAATTTATGCTGTCATTTTATCAGATTTGTTGGCTAATATCGGGAATCTAAAACAGTTGCCGTGCTAAGCTGCTGGTCATCAGCATGTTGTCATTGTGTGCATTCCTCAGAGCTGTTTCACGGCTTCATGGTGTGTCTTGTTTTCTTCTGCTTGCTGTCTGTTTCGGCCCTCGCCCCCCCTCTGCTTTAGTGTGCCTGGGCGTGAGATTTACGCTGGTCCTGCTCGTCTCTTTTGGGGCTCTTGGTGTGATGAGCCGGTGGATGGTAATAGTAGCAGGGGGTGGCTGGGTTTGTGTTTCAGGGCTTTGTCTGTGCTCAGTCAGACTCTTGTTCCCCATGATGCTTGGATCTGTGGCCCTTCATTGGGCGGTGTGGGGCCTAACGGGGACAAGTGTCCCACGGCCCCATATATCACGGCCTGTCTGCCCTGCTGTAGACCACACCGTCGCTCTCTGACCCTGCCGCAGATTAGGAAGGTGGCTCGCGTTCAGAGCGTCAGATGAATAGCCGCAGTAATCAAATGCAAATATGTAGAATTTAAGAAGCCTGCCTCCCCCCCCCCAGGGTCGTGAACAGACGGGCTGTCTGTGAGCGAGCGTGTCTGTCTGTGGTCACTGATGAGGTAATGACGGCAGAGGGATCAAGGGAAAAGATAAAGTGCTGTAACGCTACACCCCTGCATGATGGACACCCAACACTCCTCTGGAAGAGCAGGATCCTTCATCTTCATGCCCAGCCCCGGAGCTTTTTTCCTGGAAAGGGGAGCTGACGCCCCCCCCCCACCCCCAGCCTGAGCTCCCTGCAGGCCCCCCCGCAGTGCTATTACCTGCTGGATGCAGCTCTCCAGCTGGATTGCAGGGCTCATAATTATAATGCAGCAGGCTGGTTAGATGAGAGGCCCGCGGTAACCCGATGCAGGTATTATTCCCCGGCCCTGCTGACGGCCGCAGGTAAGAGGAGCCTCCCGGTGAAACGCTAACCCTTACTGCTGCTTCCAACCAAGACACGCTGCAAACTGAAAGCGCTAAACGCCAACACCCAGTGTGGCTGGGATGATGATGCAGCCATTTACAGCACACGAGACCTGCTGCAGCCTTTGCATGGATTTAGTGATACTCATTATTTCATCCTTTTTTAAAAGACTAGCCCTCATCAGGCAATATAAATGAAATATTAAATCCCATCAGATTTAACTTCTGTCCCCTGATGACAGGAACAAATAATCAATAAACGATTGTGGTGATTGTGAGAAAATATTTTTTTATAATCAATGTGTCTGTTCTGAGTGTGTGAAGATTTTCCTTCATTTTCTTCCTTGTTTTATATGATATGAGGCATTTTTAGGGCTCACAGGGATGATGATTAGCATTTAATGTTTCAGTTTCTGAAGCCTCTGGATGTGATGAGCCTCTATCTGGCATTATTAGCATCGTTCTGTGCATGGCCACTTCATTATGTCATTATATCGATGCTCATGTGTTCAGGATACATCACATACAATAGTGCAACATAATACTGAGTTATATTCATATAATTCTTAATGACTCAGGTGAGATTTCAGGATATTCTGGACATGAATACCCGGTCAGAGCAGCTGAGATGAAGTTTAGATCATGCAGAGAGAGCTGAGCCTGATGTCAGCATCAGCTCTCAGCAGCAGTCAGGATGTGTCCCTGTGTCTCTGCTGGGACTCCTCTGCACGCTGCATCTGTGAGAGAGCTGCAGCTTATCTGTGAGCTGTGAAACAGTGGACAGAGGAGAAGCGACGGGGATACATCTTTTTTTTTTCACACAGCTAATGAAAAGCCTGTTTCCTGGGTAACTGCTGGCACCATTGTCATGTAGGACTGGGGGGGCGGGGATGGGTGATGGTCTGTTACTGGTGTTATGGAGGCTGTGGGGTTGATTAGGGCTGAGGAGGGATGGTGTGGATGGAGCCTCAGATTTATTGCAGTAGGGTTTTTGTGAAAGTTCACTTACCAAAGTGCTGCAAAGAGCAGACCCCCAAAGTGTAATGGCAGAAGAAGAATTCTTCAGATCCTTTACTTATGTAAAAGTACCAATAGATCAATTTAACAACGTGCCATTAGCCCTGCTTTAAGGAGAGGTTTGGCATGTGGGGAAATGCGCTTCACATGCTTTTGTCTTTGTTTAATATCATTTCCACCTTAAGAAGCCCCGGGATCTATGGCTCGCTTTATGAGGGCTCACAAATTAAAATGACACAAATTTAAAAATGTAAAATTTCAATCTGAAAAAGTCATTTTAGGCCCAGAATGTGGAGGCTGTTTCATGCCTGCATGTCTGGAGTGTCTTCAGTACAAAAAAGTGCAGAGCAGCATTTTTGTCTTCAGGACTTTGTGTAGATTTTGAGTTGTTGTTTGTTGATTTTTGTGAAGAAAATCAACAGATCAATCATCTGCTTTCCCACGCTGTCAATCATCCCTGTGCCAGTCCAATCATCTTTCTGCCTGCCTTCTTTGAGCCAATCAGCCTCCGCTCAGCGCACTTTAAATCTCCTGCTCTGAGATCAAATCACAACAGTCGCCTCGAGGTGCTTTAGACCCTGCAATAAACACTTACCTGCCATTCTGTTACAGACTCATTCACACCCACCTCCACCTTACCCAAGTCACTCAGTGCTCCATCCAAGCCTCCATCTTCTTCCTCACCACCAGCATCTAGTCTCCGGGGTGTCCTGTCCTTATTCCGATCAGCGCTGGGATTCTGTTCTGCTTCGATGGGCCATCAGAGTCATGTTCAGTTCCTCTGAATCATCTCTCCATATTGAAATGCTGATGGTCAACACGCTCAGGTCTCTGCCTTTGCAGATCCAGGTCATTTCTTCAGTCTGTGGTGGGCCAAGCTCCCATGGATCCAGGCCTGGATCTGTGAGCTCCTCTTGTGCCCTGGTTTTCCAAATTTTACACTTCATTAGGGTGTTTTAAATTGCTCTTTGTCTGGTGGGGGGGACGCTACCTGGGACTATTTTCCCAGACAAACACAGCTGCCAGGATCACAGGGATGCACAAACCCCTCCAAGGTGACTGTTCATTGGTGGCATCTGAATGCCTCCTGGTGCTGAGACGCTGACAGTCCCAGTGAGTTCTGGATTTATTCCGAGAGATTATTATCACATGGCCTGGGAACACCATGGGATCCCCCTGGAGGAACTGGAAAATGTTGCTGGGAAGAATGTAATCTGGGATACCCTGCTTAGCTTCCTGCTGCTGTCACATGACTTTGGATAAGCAGAATGAGCGGATGGACGGATGGACTGACTGACTCCTGTTCTGTCGTAGTCGTGTTAGGATTCAGGACCAGTGGTACTTTTGAATTCTGCTTCCTGTTTGGATTTCACTGTTTCAGTGGTGTGGACTTTCCCAGTGCGTCCCGGTCTGTGCCTCCTTCTGTCCCGTCTGTGTTTGTTGCTTCCTGTCTCGTTTTCCCCTCTAATTCCCTGATTATCCCTAATGAGTGCTCTGCGCCTCGTGCCTTTTTGCTGGATTCCCTCCCACATGTTTCCTTGTGTGTGTTGTTGGGTTTCCTCTTTCTCTCCACCACCTCTGAACTCCATGAACAATATTAACCGTTTTTAAAAAATGTTAAATGGTGGAAAAATGATTTGGATCCCAAAGAAATCACAGCTAGCAGATGATCCTGGTATCAAAATGTGGATAAAAGGAGACCTTTCATGTGCCATGACTTGTTTTAAGCAGCCACCTTTCCCACCTGCTGATGGCAGCTCTGAAGCAGGTCGCTTACTTACATGCAAAGTCCTCATAAGGACGACTGAAGAGCGCTGCTGCTGTAATGAACATGTAGAAATCATCTTAATGCTGGAGCTTCTCTGTCCTCTCGTGATATTTTTGCCCCTTCCTGTTTGTGTCGGGCTGAAACAGGTGAAGACGCGTCTTATCTTATTGTGACAGCAGTGCATGAAAAATCAACACCATAAAATAAACCAGAGCGG
This sequence comes from Archocentrus centrarchus, assembly GCF_007364275.1. Taxonomy (NCBI): domain Eukaryota; kingdom Metazoa; phylum Chordata; class Actinopteri; order Cichliformes; family Cichlidae; genus Archocentrus; species Archocentrus centrarchus. The sequence continues at coordinate 2,983,320 of NC_044353.1, read as the reverse complement.
CTCTCAGCTGTTCTGGGCTGCAGTGAAAACACCTCAGGTTTAAAACACCTGAGCACTACAAGCTGAATACCCACAGGTGTGATGATGGATTTGTGAGGAGAAGTGCATAATGAGGCAGGTTTGGTGACATTTTGACATGTGGCATCAAAGCCCTGAGATGAGTGTTGGAGAGAATATGAACCGCATACTTCTAACTGCAGCCCTGTACTGTGATTATGATACTTTAATATTCCCAGAAGAGCCAAAGGTTTTCCCTTCCTGTTGAGTTTTTGAAGCACACCTGTGTGTGGGGATAAAGCATCCTCAGTCCTCAAAGTTTGACTTATACTAATGCGGTATCTATAAAATAAAGCAGCAGTGATGTAATGCAGTATTGCCGTTTTTATTCTTCATCATCCTCATCATTGGTCCTAACGACCCTGACTCCTTGTTTAGGAGCAGATCAGGAAGGATCAGCGAGTTTTTCCTCCAGAAGCTTCTGAGCTGGCTGTGAGGTTTTACTGGTCTCTCCACAAACAGCTCTGTCACGTTGGTCTTCTGCAGCCTCATTCTTTCCTCCGAAGCACCTACAAAGGAGCGTCTCCCAGCCTTGTGTAATGAATACAGAGGCCCTCCCACTGTTTCCCTGCCCATTGTGTCCTTGTTGTTACACAGAGTGTGTGTTGCTCCTTAAGCCTGTGATGGATGGCAGATTACCCTCTGACTGTGTCTTCCTGACAAAGAAGGCATCAGCCTGCACACACACACACACACACACACACACACACACACACACGCACACACACACACACACACACACACACACAGGTCCTGCATACAATGATCTACAAATCTTTGTCCTGACCTCCACACCCTGAACTCGTCACATCCATATGGCACCAGCACAAATGTTGATTTTAATACCTCACTGAGCTCATATTTGATTTCACCATCAAACACCAGCGCTGGTGAAACTGCTCTGAAACCAGAGTTTTGTTCAGTGAGATGCTTGTTTGTACCCGGGGTCATTGAAACTTACATTAATAGCAGCCTTTTAAAATTTACACCAAAGTCAGTGAGTGTGGAGCTTGCAGCGGTCGGTGGAGCAGGCCTGACGGTCCATCTGAGCGCTGAAGATATCGTTAACGGGGATTTTCCGGTCATGGCTGTAGAGATAAAATGTAGCATTTACCCCAAACTCCTTTTAATTCAGCTGCAGTGGAAATGCATGAATATTCGTGGTGAGGAGGAGGAGTCCAGCTCAGGGTCCTGGGTCTAAACCCACTGACTTTCTTATGTTTCATATTGTTTTAGTTATTTTGTGCCCTCAGCTTTGTTTTCCTCCAGTCTGTTGAGTCTGTTTCTGTGTCTGATGTCCCGTGTTTTGTTACTTCCTGTTTTATTTTGGTACTCTCGTTTCTCATGTGTGCTGTGTTCAGTTTTGCTTCTCCTGTCTTGTGTATTTAAACCCTTGTTAGCATTTGCTCATCCTCATGCTGTGGGCTTCCCCGTGTTCCCGTGTGGTTATTCTGCTCGACTGTTTCTGCTGTCTGGGTTTGCTGCTTCTACTCACAGGTGAGGAGTTTTCTCATCAGTAGTAAGCGGCTCTTTCAGAGACTACTGAATTAAAGCCATGGCTCACCCCAGTCTATGAACCCATCTTTTGGGGGGGCTCGCTGGAAGATGTGGTCCTGGATGCCATCCCTACCAGATGTTGGGACTTCATCTCCCTCCTCCACCTTTGGTTAGATCCGGTTGGTTGAGCTTTCAGCCTGCTGGCCACCCACCTGCTACAGTAACAACGAGCCACCTGCCTGAACACACTCCCTCTGCTTTTCTATCCACTGAGAGGAAGCGTGGGCCTCGATGCCACCGCTCAGCCTCACCACAGAAACAACGGCAGCTACCCAGCACACAAGACCCGGGAGCAGCCGTTACAGCAGCAGCTTCACACCTTAACCAGCTCCTAGGATCAGGGCTTCACAGTGGTTTCTGCACCTCCAGAGAGTTTCCATCGGCGGCCCCCAGAAGGTCTTCCCCACTGATATCGACTTTTAGTCACGCCACCAGTGGGTCTCCATCCTCCACGCCACCAGAGGGTTTTTGTCACTTTCACTGGCCCCAAGTCAAGCCTCCAAAGGGTCTTGGCCATTGGCCACCCAGCTGGCCCCCAGAGTGGCTTTGACTGGTTCCCTGAACAGCTCCGTGGCTGAGTTGATCTCCTGAACTCTTTCCTGTGCTCATTGGGCTTTTCTGCTCCTTGTTCTGGTTCTGGAGATCCACCTGATGGGTTTTCATAGGTAAAGCACATTTTGTGTGTGTTTAAATATTTAAACTTTCACAAATGCAGATTTGCCTCCAGTGGCTTCATTGCAAAACTGAACAGTTCACTAATGAGATGCTGGGCACATGTGTCTCTTGTCCTGTCTCTCTCAGCAGATGACCCCCCCTCCCTGAGCCTGGTTCTGCTGGAGGTTTCTTCCTGTTAAAAGTGCTGCTCATAGGGGGTCGTTTTGACTGTTGGGTTTTCTCTGTATTATTGTAGGGTCTTTACCCACAATACAAAGCGCCTTGAGGCAACAGTTTGTTGTGATTTGTCGCTATATAAATAAAATTCTGTTGAATTGAATTAAGCAAAAACAAAGTCAGGAACAAACGCCAAACTCTGGGGGTGACATGATGCCCCCCCCCCCGCAGTTTAATAACATTAAGCTGTAATTTCATTATTAATGCAGGATTATTTATTCATAACATATAAAGTCCTACAAAGCCAGGCTCCTGCACATATAGCAGAGCTGCTGAGACCTCATAACAGCCAGATCAGGATCTACTGAAGTGCTCCATGCTCTTATTTTAAAGCCAGAGGTGACCATGGTTCCAGGTTGTAGATGTAGCTGCTAAACTTTGGAACAGCTTTCTTCAGGTCAGCTGCTGAAAACTCATTATTTATACAGGAAAACTTTTTCTTACTCTTTCTCTCATTATTTTGGTCCATAGTTCACAGTTAATGCTTGTATATATGTTAATGTCGTGTATACAGGAGTGAATGTAAGACTGGAATTTATCTTTAATGTGACACATTCTGAAACTGTGTGTTTTAAAAAGGGCTGTTGTTATTATTATTATTAGAAGCAGTGCAGGTTTCAGACCAAGCAGCAACTTCAGGGGTTCATAGATGAAGCCAAAAGCTGCAGTTCCTCTACTGTCCACTTGAGGCAGCTCCAGCAGTGAGTCAGTCTCCATAGACTCCCATGTTAAAATGCTTTCCAGCAGAAATAAACAGCCTTCTACGAAAACCTGATTTGGTCTCTGATCTAATTTCTGTGGTGAATCCTTCTGTAACTCATCCCTGTGTGCAGGTGTAGCTGCTTGCTGTTGCTTAACTAGAGGCGGCCCTCTGGATGGATGGAGGTAAACAGGTAATAAATCATGAGCTCAGCCTGGTTGGAGTTTCTCTTCTCAAACTTGACTTCACTGTTGAGGGCTCTGCGGAGCTCTGCTGTCCAGGTAACAGGAAGGTTAGTGACTCACCGCAGTGACAGGACAATGCCCACTAAATACCCGAGTTGGTTACCAAACACATTCTCGGCTTACGTGACATTTCACACCAGCTACAAGCATTGTTTCCTTCACCTGCAGCAGATCATCATCATCTCATGCAGTGATGCTGCAAAAACTTCAAGCTTTAACGAGCTCACAGGTTTCTGCACAAAGTGCTCAGAATGAGGCAGTTGATTTTTTATGGCTTTGGTAACGTATACAGATGCCCTAAATACAGACTGATACTGAGATACTGGGAAGGTGTGCAGGAAGAAGTCACCTGATACCTGTGTGGAGCTATCTGGAGGCAGAGGGGGTGGGAGGGGAGGACGGACTGTAAAACAAACATAAACAGAGCGGTGGCAGCTGAGGGCGGCGGGCTGGGAGGCGTTCTTGGCGGCCACAGTTTGACCTTGGCCGGGCAAGCCCGGGCCTGCCTCTCAATGCTGGGAGGGAATCTCAGCAAAGCCGCCTGCAGGACTTGGACGGCCTCAATGAGAAAAGAAAATACCACTGCGGGCAAACAAGGGCGTACCACTCCCCCCCGCCTCGCTCCGTCTTTTAATGACTCCTTTCTTTTTCCATTTGTCAGCCCTCATCGGGCTTGGCGCGGTGCACAAGCATCCAGCACAGAGGATACTTTCTCTCGTCTCTCATTCCCGCTCCTCACTCACTGCTTTCCAATCTTTAATTTGATTTCTTTATTTCTTTGTTTGTTTCACAGTGAAGGGAAAGCTTTGAAACGCTGCTGCTTTACATATCTTAGACTCTGCCCTCAATAGGTGAGCTGCTGAGGCGACAGCGGCGACAAAAGCCTCCTCCGCACACACCCCGGCCGGTCCAAGCCTCGGACCCCCTCGCTGCTCCGCACAGCCAGGGTTTACTCCACGGTCTGAAGTCCGTCCATTCACCCCCAGCAAAGAGGGCGTCCCTGGATGCATCCACAGGGTGACTTGATGAGAGTGGACGTGGGACAGAGCGAGAGGGCGGCCCTCCACGACGTTTCCCAAACAGCTCACAGTCGGATGTTTCTGGCAGCTCTCTGTAGCGTCCGGCTCTTTCTCCTGTTGTTATCAGCGCGCTGCAGTTGGAGCCTTTAAGGGCAGCTGGCTGCTTTCACATGGCACTGAGTTTTATCGCCAGCCTGTGAAGCCAGAGGGAGGACTGCTTCAGTTCCACCCTCTCCGTTTGTAGGCCTCCACCCTTTCAGAGATGATTTTTCTTCTCTGTGTTTGATGGCAGAGAATCCACAGCAGTATTAAACCATAACACCGTTTAGAGTGGCTAATGGAGCCTAATAAGGTGCCTTTGGTGCACTGACCGAGGCGACGGTGGCCCCGGTCAGTATCAGAGTGTCAGTACTTACATTGTTGACTCTTCGTTGTGGCTTCTGCAGCTCTCTGTGGTGTGCTGAGGTCAGCTTCAGGGCTGCAGATCCATCAGTCTCCATGGCACAGATTTTGGTCCATGTTGATCTGACAGCTTCACTCAGCTGCTGCAGATTTATCGGCTGCATCTGTGATGTGAATCTCCCCCCACCACACCCCAAAGGTGGACTGGACTGAGATCTGTGACCGTGGAGGCCGTTTGAGTGCAGTGAACTCACAGCTTTGGGGCATGGTGCATATGATGGTGCATGATCCTGCAGAGAGCATCCATCAGAAGATGGTGCACCGATCAGCAGGTTCTGAAACAGCTGCCTGCCTCACACCAACCAGGTTCTCCCTGATTCTGATGCTCAGTTTGAACTTCAGCAGGTGGTGTCTGCATGTCTGAGTGCATTTATTGAATGTGTCATTTATATGTAGGAAAACACGTGTGTCTGGTTGTCTGTGTGGAGTGGATGTTGTACTGCATGTGTTACAGACCAGACTAAGAATAATTCTGCCTTTGACTGAACTGATCCTGAATCAGTCTATGGTGCAGTTTGGACCTAACGGGGAGCTAACATTAGTTTGCTGGGTTACCTTCGTTAACTGCACAGGTCGCTGTGAACAACCTAACCTGATACAGGGTCAGGTGAAAGCTGTGGCCACTGATCTAACAGATGGGAAGCAAAAACATCCAGTTTTCCTTTAACTTGGCTCTGGACTTTTCTGCCTCCTTTCCCGGATTTTCCCAAAATAAGCTACAAGCAATGCTTCAGTTCCAGGTTTGGTTTAATATGTGATCTAATAACGTCTGCAGTCCGGGAATGATTGACTCGAGGAAAGCCAAACTGACAGTTCAGCTCTTAAAATCCATCCATAATCAAACAGTTTCACTGCGGACTTCCACCGGCATGCAGGGAGTCAGAGGGGAGTCAGAGGGGAGTCAGAGGGGAGTCACGGCCTCCCCTTCAGATTTGTTCAGCATGCTTCCACACGTCCACTGCAGCCGCCCGTTATCATGAAGTTAACGTCCTCTTTACAGCTGGGTGAGCCGAGGAGGGCGGGCCGCTGTGTTGGTGTGGGGTGATCTTTACACCCCCCGCCGGGGATCAGACAAACACTTATTAACTGGGAGGAATGCAAACAGACGCAGGACAGCAGCACGGAGGGCCGGGGGGGAAAGGAGAACGCAAAGAAGACCTCCTCCTCCTCCTCTTCCTCCTCCTTTTACTTCTTGTAAACCACCTGCAGAGGAATGTGGCTTCAGTGGAGGAGGAGGCAACAAAGTGTTCAGATCCTTTTGGATCTTTAAGAGGCCACATGAACACAAAGCTGCAGGAAAAAGATGGATGATCTTTTTTCATTGATTTATTCCAGATGTCTGGATTTACCCAGAAATACAATCTTACCTGATGTCTCACAAACTTCCATAAAAATCTAGCTTACATTTATAGTATGGACACTAAAGTACATCACAAATCCTGAATTAAGTCATTAAGTAATCTGGAAATGAAGAAATGATCTGAACTAATTTCAGTTTCATGCAAACTTCTGAATAAAATAAGACACTGAGGGTCAGACGGCAGCAGCTGTGAATGAGTGAAAGTCGGGCTGTGGGTAAATGTCCTGCTGTGGGGCTGTGAGGATCTGTGGTTGTGGTTGGTGTCAGTGAAATAAAAGCAGCGTCTGACAAGAGCAGGAAACCGTATACGTGAGTGAAGCCGCGCTGAAAACACGTGTTAAACCCAAAAGGATGAAACAGGAAACAGTTTGATCCTCCCGATCCTGAATCCTCCTCCTGCTCAGCCCGACACGTCGAGGGTCGTTGGGAAAAAGCTGAATCCATTAGCACACAAAGCCAGCTCACCTGAGGGCCTCTGATCTGCTGACGCTGCTGTGATCATTCACTCCACCTGCACCACCTTTCTAACAGCTGATCCACGACCTCCAGCTGTTCACTGAGCTCCTGCCGGGATCAGGAGACGGAAACAAGGAAGGAAAAAAGATGAATTATGAAGATTTGCTTCTGTCATAGATTTTTATGAAACTCGCTCAGTGTTTGGCTGATAAATAAACACATCAGAATGTTTTGATTTTTCTCATAAAATTTGACAGTTTTCTTTGGACCCATCGGGTGGTTTTGGTTGGTGTGAGCTGTAATTGTAGTACTGTAATACACACAGAAGATATTTTAATAACTGAAACCTGTGATGTGGCAGATCTTTGATTGTATTTGGACTGCAGGGACTGATGGCTGTTGGCTCAGTGGAAATGTCCATCTTTTATGTACAGGCCATAGTCAGGACCCCATGATGGGGTTCTGGAGGTGGAGCTGCACAAAACAAACTGCACATTATTCTGATCTTTGGGTCTGCGTTCCCACACGGACCCTGCACAGTGTTTGAACTGAATCCAGGCTCATTCCTGATCTTCTACAGTTCTGTCATTCGTGGCTGCTCTGCACCGTCCACCCATGAGCGGCACTGACGACCTTTCACTGTGACCTTGCTTGGCAGTCCCCCCCCCTCGGTGTATTAGTCACTCGGCGTCCTCAAGGCGTGTTTTGCAAGTCAACAATTCCCATAAAGCAGAATACAAACGGCCAATTTTCTCCAGTCCCTTAAAAACCAGCGGATTAAGGAATCAGGGATCCTGAAAGGCCGCCTCACAGCCCCCAGACTCAGGAGTTAAGCGGCCGTGAATGAGATGTGGCCACTCGGAAACAAAGCTACTGTGTCACTCAGACGGGAATGCTGACGTCACAGCTCACAAAGGATGGGAGGCTGTAAAATATAGAACACCGCCACCTCTGAGACTTCTTCTTCTTCTCTGTTTGAGCCAATCAAATATCCACGAGAGCAGCTGCCAAGTCCTTTCTCTGAGGAAACAGAGCGAAGCATTTACTCTGTGTCTCAGAGAGAGCACGGCTACATTCTGATCCATATTGGTGGTAAAATATAGGCCCTCTGTCTCCTCATGGGTGGCCCGGTTTGGCCAGAGGACACAGGGCCTGCATATTCTCGTAGTGGTCTCCATGGGGACGAGCAGGACGTGGGGAGGTATCCAGCTTACTGGAAACGTGGTTTATTGTTGACTTTCAGGAATGAGGAGGGGGCTGCTGCTCTGCCTGGAGGGGAGGGGGTGGCAGGTCCTGGTAGAGTGGATGTTCGCAGAGAGCAGACGCAGTTACAGCACTGCTGTGGGACAGATGTGGACCAAATGTCACCACACGCCTCACATCTGTCCCACTCAGAGTGGACGTCAGGCTGAGCCGAGGCAGCAAACACAGACTGTATATAAAAGATGGATGCAGCCACTGAGGCTTTTTTGTTCTGTTATGTATTTTTTTGTTTTGGCTTCTGTAACACAGTAATTATTCAACTTATAGAAGTAAAGTATTTGTTTTCATTTCAGTCCATTAATAAATCAAATCCATCATTTTTTGTGCTTCATCATCCACCAGCTGCTGACCTTCATTTCTTGGTGACTGATATAGAACCAGGTCCTTCCACTGATTGCAGGTCCAGGCTCAGCCCAGAAATGAGGTCAGCTGACCCGGAATATCCTGAGTGAGCAGGTTTTTCCTTCCCCGATGCTCTGGGAATAGATGACTGCCAGGATTCATCGGGCTCAGGTTATGATGGAGGGGTTCAGGGAGCACGGAGACTCTGGGACGTGCAGGAGACGACTGAATCTCCACCATCATTTCAACATCTTACATTTCATAAACCTTTAAACATGTGTGACATCATGAAAGCTGAAGGTGAACTATTATTTATAAAGTTTATGTGTGTATTTGATGATGTTGCTCTGCTCATATTGGATGTATATTTGTATTAGACACTGTGTTCCTGTTCCTGCAGACAGGAATCAGCCAGCTCCTGACTCCTGTCTGTGGTGAGGTCGGGTTTGTGCACGGTCCCGTCCCTGCGCTTCCTCCCTCCAAAACTCCCGCTTCAAAAGTGTGAATTCAACAAACATGAATCATTCCCAGGGGCGTAGCAGCAAATTCTGGGCCCTGTACACTCTCAATGTCAGTGGGCCCCTATCCATGTCAGTACACTAGGCAAGTGAGAAAGAGAAAAAAAAAAGGGAAAAAAAAAGAAGGGGTATTTATTTAAAATAAAAAAGCATAAATAAGGTTTTAAGCTACAATCAGATCAGATTGATGAGTTGTTCTTTCATTCACCACCTGTATTGATGCATTTGGCCTACTTGTGCTCAAATACCTAAAACATTAGGCTACATCTGGTTTGTGTTGATCCATGACACGTGCAAATTTTGATTTACAAACATTTACTCTCGAACAGGAGACAACTGTACACTCAGAATCAAATCAAATAAGCTACATTACTTTTGTAATGAGAAGGTACAGTAGAAATGAACAGAAAAATATTGTTTCAATGTGAAAAAAAGAGGTTGTGACTGGTTTCTGCTTTTTACATCAATGTCCTATGTCATCTTATCAATAGAGCCTGCGATAGTACAAAATGTCAACAGTCAAATTGTTTTTCAGCTTGCAGAGAAAGAAATAAAGCCTTGCTGACACGATATGTAAAGATGTAATTTACATCCCAGTAAATGCCCACTGACGGGTCTTCTTCTTTTTTTCCCTTTTTTTTTTTTTTTTCTCACTTGCCTAGTGTACTGACATGGATAGGGGCCCACTGACATTGAGAGTGTACAGGGCCCAGAATTTGCTGCTTTCACACAAAGGCAACAATCTGCTGTTAACATCACAAACCTGTTCAAGCTGAGCCGAGGCCTGTTTGCTTCTTTCCTCTGAAGCTGATTCTGTCCTTCTCCAAAGGAACGACTGTCTGCAACCTTTACACTGATTCAGGTGATCCGTGTCACATGACCTCAGGTGGTCATATTCTTTAAGAGCCTTGGCTCCCCCTGGTGGACAACAGAAGAGCTCCACTGAGCACGCTCAGTGCTGTGAGTTGTGGGTCTTGCACACACTGAACTTAACAACCTAACTTTGTTTCCTCCTCTTCCTGCAGGAGGAGGCCAGAGTTCCCAGAGGAAACCCACCCAGGAAGAACAAACTCCACAGGAAGAGCTCCAACATTTTGAGAGAACTGCTGATTCTTTAGTACTGCAGTAACAGTAAATGTTTACTGTGTAATTCATCTGAATACAGGTTGCAGTGTGTAGTTGGTAGTACTACAGTTGTAGCCTTTTGGACTTTGAACCTTCCTTATTTTCTCCTCTGACTCGGCCCAGGTGACTGCAGCGAGTTGTTGCGTTCGGTTTGTTTGGCAGTTTCAGCTTTTGTGTCCTTCTCGTCCTCCTGTGTGTTTGAAGGCTTGATTTGATCTCCTGTAATTCTTGTGATCACCTCCAGTCTGGAGTTTGTTGGCTCCATAATGACTTTGACAAAGTGTTTAAAGTTTCCTGTGGTTGTTTCAGCAGCACCAAAAACATCTCAGCTACCTGCCTGAGAGGAACATCTTCATGCTTCCACCTCTGCTCAGGTGAGATTTTACAACTCACTGTCAGCTACATATCAAACTCCCAGCTTCTGTCACAGGTTTGTTCCTGCTGAGAACCAATCAGAGCATCAGTCGTCCAAATGATGCAGCAGACAGTTGCTTTCTAGGGCTGTGAATCTTTGGGAATCCCACGATTCGATTCAGAATCGATTCTTGGGGTCACGATTCAATTTTTTTCCGATTCATTCAAATCCAAACGATTCGATTAAAAAACGATTATTTTCCGATTCAAAAACGATTCTTGATTCAAAACGATTCTCAGGATCTACTCCGGTCTGCTGGCATGAAAGCAGAGTACATTTATAAAGATTTTATAATTATAAAGGTTTTATCATGAATGAATGAATTATTTAATCATGAATTTAAAGCCGTCTCTCTCCACTGCGCTGTATGGTCGCAGGTCTTTTGCGATGAAACAAGCGATGGATTTTGTTATCTTCTTTGCCCGTTCACAATTGAGTGGCAGTTTTTCAAAGTGGTGAAGCGTGCTCTGGGTGATGTCTTTCCAGGTGAGAACGGGGATTTGAAGTATTCCCGAAATACTTTACCGTTACAGTCTCTGCAAATCGCGTGAGTCGTGTCATGCCCTTTCTTACCCGGGTTGACGGTAAAACCCAAAGTGTTTCCAAATGGTTGCTTTCAAAGACCGCGGAGGCGGTTGGATTTCTTTTTCTTCATCCTCCATAATTTAGCGGCGCAACAACAAACACCGTAACACGACACTACACACCCCCCTGTAGCCTACTAGGCCACGCTGCTTCCTTGTTTTGCCTAGCACTATGGTGGCTGAGAAGGCACACCCGCACCCGAAAAAAAAATCGATTTTTTTGAAAATGAGAATCGATTCTGAATCGTTCAATGATAGAAATGCGATTCGAGCTCAAATCGATTTTTTCCTGCACCCCTATTGCTTTCATTAGAAATTATGAATGTGAAAACTTCGAACATGGAAATAAATCTGGAAAATTTTTGGCTAACCAGTTAAAACTAAATAAAGAAAAAACAGCTATTTATTCTATTAAAGACTCAACTGGTAATATTACCCACGACCCACAACAAATAAATAACTCTTTTAGAGACTTTTACGAAGCCTTATACTCATCGCAGATTAATCCATCTGATGCTGAAATTGAAGAATATCTTAATAACATCAATCTACCTAAACTAAATGATGAACAGGCCGCGACTCTTGATTTGCCTCTTTCATCATCTGAATTTTACGAAGCAATACAGCATCTCCCAAATAATAAAGCCCCAGGCCCAGATGGTTTTCCAGCAGAGTTTTATAAAGAATTTTGGTCTGTACTAAGACCCTCTTTTCTCAGAATGGTGGCTCAGATTCAGAGCAATCATGCGGTCTCTCCAAACATGAACTCTGCTAACATTAGTCTACTTCTTAAACCAGGCAAAGACCCCACACTCCCATCCAGCTACAGGCCAATCTCTCTGATTAATGTAGACCTTAAAATAATTTGCAAAGTCCTTGCCAGAAGGTTAGAAAAAATCACTCCATCTATTATACATCCAGACCAAACAGGTTTTATCAAGGGTCGGCACTCTGCCAATAATACACGCAGACTGATAAATATAATAGATTACTGTTCTATTAATAAATTAGAAACCACAGTTGTCTCTTTAGATGCAGAGAAGGCATTTGATAGGGTAAATTGGAAATTTCTGTTAGCAGTTCTACACAAATTTGGGTTTGGTTCATCCTTCAAAAACTGGATCAGAACATTATACAGCTCTCCAAATGCACGTGTTAGAACAAATGATCTTATTTCCCAAAGCTTCAGTCTGCAGAGAGGCACCAGACAGGGCTGCCCACTTTCTCCTTCACTCTTTGTCATTTTCATTGAACCACTAGCAGCAACAATCCGACAAAATGTAGATATTAAAGGAATTCAAACAGAAAACACAGACCATAAGATAAGCCTTTATGCTGATGATGTATTACTTTTCCTTGAGAACTCACAAACTTCTCTTTTAAAAACAATCACACTTATAGATAAGTTCTCATCTATATCAAACTACTCCATCAATTGGAGTAAATCAAACGTCTTACCTCTAAATTGTAATTTTCAGAACACCACGACCACCTCACTACAATCTGGCAATATTAAATATTTAGGTGTTAATTTTTCCCCCAGGCTGTCAGACCTGGTACGGTTGAATCATATTCCTCTATTAAAAACAGTAGAGGATGATCTCACACGTTGGAACTCTTTACCTATATCTATCATGGGGAGAGTTGCCACAGTAAAAATGATGATTTTGCCTAAAATCAATTATTTGTTTTCACTGATCCCTAATAAACCTTCTGTTGCCTGGTTTAAATCTCTGGACTCAAACATTTCAAAATTTTTGTGGAAAAATAAAACCTCAAGAATAAGTTTAAAAACTTTACAAAAGCTAAAATGCAGTGGTGGTCTAGAACTCCCAAACTTTTATCACTATTTCTTAGCCAATAGATTACAGTATATTTCAAGATGGATCAAATCAAGCCCTTTAGACAGCCCATGGCTGGATTTAGAACAAACACTCTGTGGAAAAGTGAAAATCTCTGACTTACCTTTCATTAGCGTCAGTATTAAACATCATAGCGGTTTTAAAAGTCTTAACATAAACACCTCTCTGACAGCCTGGTGGGAATTCTTAAAGATAACAAAGTCTTCACTTATCCCATGTGAATTGACACCCATTTGGAACAATCCAGATATATGTCAGAAAAAGACAGTACTGAACTTCTCAACATGGCAAGAGAAAGGAATAAAGAATTTAGAACATGTTATTCACGATGGGACCTTTATCTCATTTGAAGAACTTATTTCCAAATATGAAATTAGCAATAGCAAATTTCTCGAATACCAGCAGTTGAGGTCTATCATACAGGCAAGGTTTAATTTAAATAATTTAAAATTAGAAACCCCTGTACTGGTAACAGAATTTCTAAATCTTTATACCCCTAAATTATTATCAAAAATATATAAGTTATTATTAAAAATTAATGATTCAATATCCCTCCCAACTACAAAATGGGAGCGAGATCTTTCCATTAACCCAGAGGAAAACTTCTGGACACAGATATGTTTAAACACTTTCAAAATGACTAAAAGTCCGAATTTACAACTTATACAATACAAAACTCTCCATAGAATACATTATACAGGACACAGGATGTTCCAAATGGGCCTCAGAGACACAAATATATGCACCCACTGTTCAGGCAACCATACTGAAAACTATATGCATGCAGTTTGGGCTTGTACACCTGTTCAGAGGTTCTGGCAGAGGATATGTGAGGAATTATCCACATGTTTTAATTGCGATATCCCAACATCACCAAAACTGTGCATTCTAGGTGATTTAAGTGAATTAAACATGGAAACAAATATATCACACATAGTTCTTACTACCTTATGCATCGCTAAGAAAACTATCCTCATGAATTGGAAATCAAAAAATGATTTATGCGTTACTCACTATAAGAATCTACTTTTAGACCACATTAGTCTGGAAAGAATGTCTGCCACCTCTAAAAATCAACTGGCAAAATTTGAATCTCTCTGGTCCCCACTGATCAGCTCCATCGCATGATGGGGGTGACGAGCTGTGGTCTGGTTTCATGGCGCACCCGGTAGGTGGCTGGGGGTGGGCCGGGGGAGCCTGGGTGTCTGATGGCTCTGGCCTGGAGGCGGTGGCTACCGTTTTGTGGTTTCTGTGTCCGGACCCTGGTTGTTGGTGGTGGGGACTTGGATGGTGCTCTTATGGTCGTGGGGTGTGGGGCTCGGGGTCCCGTGGTGGCGGTGCTGGCCCCGTCCGGGTGGCCGGCTTCCTCTGTGGGGGCCGGGGTGCGGGGGTCGGGGCCCTGGTGCCCGGGGTTGCCCGTTTCCTGGCTGGGCCACTCCCTGCACTGGAGGGGTCTGTGGCCCCTTGGGCGCGCCGCCGTGTGGGGTGGGTTGGCTGTGTCGGGGTGTCTGGCTGGCATTCCGGGATTCTGGGTGCCCTCCCCCATGGGATGGTGGGGCGCTCAGGTGAGGGAGCAGCAGTTGCCCCACACGGGGCCGGTTGGTTCTGACTCAGGACCACTGTGTGCGTGTGTGTGTATGTGTGAGTATGTATGTGGGGGTGTGTGTCTGTGTGTGTGTGCGTGTGTGTGCGTGCGTGTGTATGTGTGCGTACGTGCGTGTGTGTGTGTGTGCGATATTTGTTGTCCTTTGTATGCATGTGGGGTGTGTGTTGTGTCCTGTTTGCAGTGGGGGCAGTGGGTGCCGGCCTGGAGTACGGTGGCGTCCTGGGGGTGCGGTCACCTCAGGCCCTGGACCTGCCTTCCCTGGGCTGCGGGGGGGTGTAGGGAACTGGGGTGCCTAGTGAGCCAGTAGCTAGCTGGCTCTCTTCCTCCGGGGGGTAGTCCTCTGCCTCCCGGTCATATTTATCCTGGCCCCTCCCCTCCTCCCTCTCAGTTTAACATCACATTATGCACACATAGGTTCTCGGGGGTGGGGGGCTTGTACTGCAGTGAGTAGGGCCATCACCTCGGCTCTGCTCGCTGTGCTGCGTGATGTCCCACTCCTCCTTTTTTAATTGCATTATACAGCTCACAACACATCATAGTACATATAGGACCTTGGGGGGCAGGTGTGTCACACAGTGGTTAGTGGGTGGCACTGCTGAGGTGGCCCCACTTGTCTGTTCACTGCTGCCTGCACCTCAATTTTATTTACATTTTAGACATTGAGGGCCTTGGGGGGACGGTGTGGATGGGCGCTGTTATTCAGTGCTCATATTACATCTGTCCCTCCAATTTTAAAAGCACTGTAGTTTTCACACAGCCATACACATTCTTCTCAGTACATACATTCACATCACCCCCCCAACACGCTGAGTGGGAGGAGGGGGCGGGCGGGCCTTCTCACACCCCAGTTCCGTGCACCCCGCCTGGGATGGGGACTGGCTCATTGTTCGGGGCTGGGTTGGCTGCTTCCCTGGGTTGCCGCTGGCTTGGTGCTGGTACCCGCTCTCCCACATTAGGTGTCCATGTTTGTTACATGTGCGTATGCATGAGTGTGTGACTGGTGCATGCGAATGTGCGTGCGTGTGTATGTGCGTGTGTGTACATGAGGGAATGTCTGGTACATGTGTGTGTGTGTGTACGTACGCGCTTGTGAGAGTGTGTGTGTGTGGACAGCTGGGCCTGGGTTGGTGGCTTGCCGAGCCTTGGCACCTGTGGGACACGGAGGGTGGGAGTTACCCCTCCCTACCGCTCCACGCTGCTCCCCACTGGTCGTCACTGCCGCCCCTGGGGTGTGGGTGCCCGTGGGTCCCGGGGTGTGTGGCCGGATGTCTCGGCATGGTTTTTGGCCTGCTCCCTTGGCGGCCGTGACCTGGGGGTGGCTTGGGCCTCTTTGGCGCGTGGGGGGGCTCTGCCGGGTGTCGGGCTGCTCTCGGGCGCTTGGGGCCTCGGGGGCCGCATGCCTGGCTCGTGCTGGGGGTGCCGGCCTGCCGGGGGGGGTGGGCTGCCCGTCGTCTCTGGCTCTCTGGACTCTAGCCCCTGGATTGTGGGGGTTCCGTCTGTAGCCTCCCTCCTTCCTCTTCTGGGGAGTGTACGCGGTTGCCATCGGGATGTGTGGCCCCAAGTCTTCTGGGCTCCTGTGCTGTGGGGGGCCTGGGTCCCCTGGGTCCTTCCCTATCTGCCTCTGGATCGCGGGGGTCATGGTTGCAGTTTCTCGCCCTCATTATCGAATACATTGCATGAGAAAGGCGCATACACACACATCACTACAAACAATAAACTTGTGTGTATGTGTGTGTGTGTGTGTGTGTATATGTAGGTGCATATGGGTGTGTGTATGGATGTGTGTGTGTGTGTGTGTGTGTGAGTATATCAACCCCTTTTATTTTTTTATTTTTTTTATTTTTTTTCTATCTCCTTTCTTCCTTTTCTCCCCCCCCCCCTTTTCTCCCCGCCACCTCTTGTTCTTGCCCCTTCCTTGTTGCCTGTCAGACTTGGCATGAATAACTAAATAAAAAGATAAATAAATAAAAACAAAATTGCAAACATTAACAAGAAGAGCCTATAGGAAACATATAGAGCTGTTCTTGTCAAAGCAAATATGTTTGGTACATCAGTGCATTCGGATCATCATTCCGATTGTGAAAGATGCCAGACATGACAGGCTAAAAAAAAAAAAAAAAAGAAATTATGAATGTGAACTAAAAACTGATCTGAGAGCTGCTCTCAGACACAGCACTGACACTGTGGTTCTCTTCCTGGTTCCAGCTGTGATCGAGGTTTGCACATCTGTGCTGCTCTCTGTGACTCTCTGGTTTGAATCTGATGTTCTGCTGATGAACTTAAAGGCAGAGCTGCAGCAGGAAGTCACTCTGCTAATGATGCTTCTTTATTCTGTTCTTGCAGAGCTCAGTTCAATTTTATTCATACAGCACCAAATCCCAGCAAACTGTCGCCTCAAGGCGCTTTGTATTGTGGGTAAAGACCCTACAATAATACAGAGAAAACCCAACAGTCAGAACGACCCCCTATGAGCAGCACTTGGTGACAGTGGGAAGGAAAAACTCCCTTTAACAGGAAGAAACCTCCAGCAGAACCAGGCTCAGGGAGGGGGGGTCATCTGCTGAGGGGGGAGAGAGACAGGACAAAAGACACACTGTGGAAGAGAGACAGTGGTCCTATGAGGTCTTTGAGATAAGATGGGTCCTGATTATTCAAGACCTTGTAGGTGAGGAGACGGATTTTAAATTCTATTCTAGATTTAACAGGGAGCCAATGAAGAGAAGCCAATATGGGAGAAATCTGCTCTCTCTTTCTAGTCCCTGTCAGTACTCTAGCTGCAGCATTTTGGATCAGCTGAAGGCTTTTCAGGGAGCTTTTAGGACAGCCTGATAATAATGAATTACAATAGTCCAGCCTAGAAGTAATAAATGCATGAATTAGCTTTTCAGCATCACTCTGAGAAAGGATGTTTCTAATTTTAGAAATATTGTGCAAATGCAAAAAAGCAGTCCTACATATTTGTTTAATATGTGCATTGAAGGACATATCCTGGTCAAAAATGACTCCAAGATTTCTCACAGTGTTACTGGAGGCCAAAGTAATGCCATCCAGAGTAAGTATCTGCTTTGACACCATGTTTCTAAGATTTGTGGGGCCGAGTACAAGAACTTCAGTTTGATCTGAATTTAGAAGCAGGAAATTAGAGGTCATCCAGTCCTTAATGTCTTTAAGACATTCCTGCAGTTTAATTAATGTATGGGCATCATCAGGCTTCATTGATAGATAAAGCTGAGTATCATCTGCATAACAATGAAAATTGATGCAGTGCTTTCTTCCTGTAAAAAAGGAGTTCTTCTCCTCCACCATCACTGAGTGCTGCTCACAGGGATCATCTGCTTGTTGGGGTTTTCTCTCTAAAATTAAAGGCTCTTTATCTTACAATATACCACACTCTTATTTTGAAAGGAATTAGAGGGAAACGTAAATGTACAGCATTTCTCAAATGCTTAGAAAACACATTTAAAGTCAAAAATAGAAAATCTGTCTCCCTAGTTCGTCGAGCCTTCCTCTGGGACCATTTGTGTCGATTTAAAGAAGATTTCAAAAAAGATAACAAAGAAGCAGCAAATTTAGCAAAAAGCTGAAGGACGGCTCGACATCGGATCAGCTGACTGTCATCTGTGTGATGCCTCCTCGGTTATTTATGTCACTGAGTGTATACAGCACCTCTTACTGATGGATTTAAGGAGGCGTGGGTGGGCTTCCTCAAACTACAGGGCTCGTGTTTTTGTAGGTTGTTTAATTTTCCTTCCAGAAATCTGGAGCCGGCTCATCTCGGTGCTTCAGCGCCCACACGTGCACTCCCACGGCTCTGTGAAAGGTTAATACAGACTGACGGACGATTGGATGTCTGACCTCTGCAGATCTGGAGGTTTCAGATTGATTTGCAGCTTCTCGTGTAAAAGACTCTGAATTTTCTTTCCAACAGTCCAAATCAGCTGAATGCTTTCTCACATATTAAAGCTTCGATATGGAAAAAACATTTTAATCTGGCTTCAGTGCGACATTCCCTGGATATGACACCATGAACCTCGAGCATCGTTCTCAGGCGCTCTCTGAAGTGTGATGTGTGCACAGATCCATGTTTCCTGTTAGAGTGTAATGCAAACATGTGTAAGATGTTTTGGGAGGAAAATAATGTGTCAAATAAACAAAAGCTTCAGCTCTCCATGTTTATCTCAGTTCGGCTCCTTTCCAGCCTGTGGTTGGTTCCTTCCTGCAGCACCGTCAGCAGTCGGACTGCTGAGGAGTTTCTGATGAAAGGAAGTCGTCTCCAAACATCAAACCCGCGGCGGTTTCACGGCCGGCCTCGACTCGTATCTGGGTCAGTCCTCAGACACTGTCAGAAACAGCTCACACCTTCAGATCCAACAAAACCCGACGTTTTAAATATTCATGGAGGCAAAAAGCAGACACAGAACTGCTTCCTCCTCCTCTGAGCCGAGAGCTGCTGTTAGACGAAGGCTTCATTCAAAAACCAGAGAGCTTCAATCAGTGTGACAGCGACAGGAGAAACTCAGCAAAGAGCCCCCACAGGGTACCAGCTGAAGCCTGATCACCCCCCCCTCCCTGACACACACACACACACACACACACACACACACACACACACACACACACACACTACAGAACAGAAATCATTCCATCCTGTTTCATTCATGTTTTACAGAATTCCAGCTTTTTGGAATTGGGGTTGCAGAAACAGGGAAACCCAGCAGGACTCATGAGCAGGTGTTTGTGTGTGAAACAGCAGCATCAGGTGCACTTACTGTTCCTGTTGCTCTTCAGTTTAGACAGCAGCTTCTGAGTGGACAGCAGGTCTCCGCTCTTCACCGCCTGCAGCAGGTCCTGCTCCTTCCCCATGCTCCCTCCTCCTCCTCATCAAAATCCAACCAGCTTTACAGAAAATCCCGCTGCCTCCTCAGAGCCTCATGCTGAGCTCTGGAGATGTGGACCTGCCTCAGGTGAGACCTCCACTTCCTCTGTCTGATGCTCAGCTGACAGCCAGGGAGCAGAGTTCAAATGAACAGTGGGATTTCCTCTGAGCATGAAGAGATAAAAGAAAAGTCTCGTCTGCAGCTTAATTTCCCGCTCCTTCACTCGGTATTTTGGGGAGTTGGTATTTCCAGGGTCAGCGGGGAGTGGACGCCTGAGAGGGGAAAAATGAGAAAAACAGATCAGTTGATGCATCAGAGGCGTCGCACAGGAAGAAAATCTGACAGCTGCACGATGGATCGAAACACGATCTGAGTTCAGGCCTCCGGCTGCAGCTCTGCAGCTTCCAGGCCGATCCGACAGCAGCTGCAACCAGGAGAGCGCACGGACACAATCCAAGCATTACAACATGTGACGGTGGCCTCCTGAGTGTTGGGACATTAACAAAGAGAAAAACTGGATGACATCACTGTGCACAAAACGAGCCTCAGAAGCATCGTACCGCTGCGAGCTGGGACTTCATGTAAAATATGAACCATGTACGAATCACATAATTAGCAGGAAGTTGCACAAAAACACACGTGACCGTTTTCCCACAGATCTGTGCTGCTGGAAGACGAGCAAATAAAGGAAATAAAGGAAATAAAGGCCGGGTGGAGGAGTTTGAACTTTTCAGCTGCTTGGTGGCCAAAATACTTCCAGGGTCTGCAGGAAACACATCATCTGGATCAGCAACAACAACACAACAACACCCCCTCCCCCACCCCCCCAGCCCCGGAACACCCGGATTGGTTTCAGGTCCAAACTGGAGCCGCTGCAGCCTGGAACAGAGACACGAACTAATCCATCAAATCAGCACCTGAAAAAGCTCATTTTAATCAGCATTTCCATGAACACACACAGCTGTTTCTTAGTTCTCTCCGTTTCTTTATCTGGAAAATCGAAGATTATAAATGTTTTTATCGTTACATTCCCAAAAACAAAGACTGCAGAAATTCACCTCGCTGACTTCCTCATTGGTGTTCCAGTGATAACAAATACTCCTGCTTCACCATCACCACTGATGAAGAGTGATGAGGAGCCGGGGGGGGGGGGGGGGGGGGGGGTGTTACCTGAAATGGCGGGAAATAGGAGGAGGCATCACTATCGTGTATACCGTGTACGGCTACAAATGTACATAATATTTTGATATCTGTATATAGTGTTTTGATGTGTGTGTATATGTGTGTATATGTAAATGTGTGTATTGACATTGATATATATATTTATGTATATAGTGCTTATGTGTGTAGTTTTTTTGCTATTTTATTTTATTTTATTTTATTCTATTCTATTTTAGTTTTAGTTTAGTTATTTGTTCTTACTCATCCTTTTGATTTTTTCTCTGTACTGAGCTGCTGATCGTGGGATCATTAAAGTTTTATCTTATCTTATCTTATCTTATCAAACATGAACCTGTCAGAGATGAATCCACTTCCTGTCAGACACCCAGGATCAGGAAAGGGGAAACAGCTTCACTCTGCTGCCATCTGCAGCCCAGCGAGGGCACTGCAGGGAGAGTCACTGCAGCTCCTCACCCTGCAGCCTGAGAAGGAAGCTCTGAGGTCCTCTGAGGTCACCTGCTCTCCTTCTCCATCCTATCATACATCTCCTGATCCTGTGGTGCATGTTCAGATCAAACAAACCAAAGTTTCCAATAATGAGGTCATTAACGCCGGACGCTCAGGCGGCAGACTGCCCTAATCAGCCCCGGCTCTGTGTGATGTCACAGAGATGCCCTCCAGTCCAGGGTCAAGGCAAAAGGTGAAAGAGCCACAGAACAATCGAATATGAATCCTAACACGTTTTCACGTCAGGTCACTGTTGTAAACTGTGATGTTCTTTTTTAAACCAAACCCAGTGAACATTTTCATACTGAGGTCATATTACTGAAGGTCAGGATGAGAGAACGAAGCTCACAGAGGAGGCCTGGTATCAAACTCAGGTCTGAGGAGCAAAAACACTTTTTCATAACTCCAAAAATCAAACAGCAGCCGACGTGTCAGCTGATCATCTCTGTGCTTCAGAGGGAAAATCAATAATCAGCCCACAGATTCAATTAGAGTTCAGATTCTTTCAGAGGGGGTCCGGTCAATGAAGATGCATGGAGGTAGAGGAGTTTAAATACATGGAGTCAACCATCCAGAGAGGTGAAGCAGAGAGTGCAGGAGGGTGGAGCAGGTGGAGATGAGGGTCAGGGGTGATCTGTGACAGGAGGAGAGCAGCAAGAGTGAAAGGGAAAGTTCACGGGACGGTAGTGAGACCTGCTGTGATGGTTTGGAGACGGAGGCTCTGACACAGAGACAGGAGGCAGAGCTGAAGATGTTCAGACCTTCACTGGGACTGAGCAGGATGGACAGCTCAGAGCCAGAGAGGCTGAGATGGTTTGTGTGGAGGAGGGACGGTGGAGATACTGGAGCTGCAGGCAGGAGGAGAAGTGAAGGAGAATGCAGTGAAGGAGGCTGGTGTGACAGAGGAGGATGCTGGGATAGGGTGAGATGGAGGCAGATCACTGTGGCGCCCCCTGCAGGGAGCAGCTGGAAGAAGAAGAAGAAGCTGATTTGAGGGATGTGGTGAATGAACTGGAAACAACAGAGATTTGTTTCAGATCCTTCCTCTGCAAGTATGACAGCAGTAACTAAGACGTGGTTAAATAAAGACCTCCAACAATCTCTGAATGGATAAAAGCAGGCAGGTGTTTCCAGGTGAAGGAACCACCTGAAGAAGCGTCACTCCCATTTTGGTGACCCGGCTGTCTGCAGGTATGCCAGGAAAGATTTCCATCTTCCAGATCCAACATGTGATCCCTGAGCTGTTTGTTCTGAGCAGGTCAGGAAACCTGTGAAATGGGAATGTCGACCTTCTCTGTGGTTGAAGCTACAGAATGAATCTGACTGAAACTGAATATGTGAAAACCTGAGTTTCAGCTGTCCTGCTGCTTGGTGTGACGAAATATTCAATAATCAACAAATGATCAACAAAATGTTGATTTATGGTGAATCTGCACCTGCAGAGTGAGACCAGACTGAGGCAAAATCATCTGTGCGCCACTGCTGTTTAAACCTGCTGTTTGGAGGGGGGTAACCAATCAGAGCAAAGCTGGGTGAAATGGGGAGGGATTTAAAGCTGTTCACAGAGTGTCAGACAAACAAGGAGACGATTGGAATCAGTTTCATGCAAACAACACGTCTCCCCTCTCCTCAGGTCACCCAGGCAGCAGCAAACCTGCGACAGGTAAACTCACCTGTCTCCTCTGTCTCTGCCTGAGCTGACAGCCCGACCCTGAATGGCAGCGGCTAGCATGACGTAATCTCTGAGGTCTCCTGTACACACACACACACACACACACACGCACACACAGATCAGCTGGGGTCTACAGCAGTCACAGAGCTCACAGGATCGATTCTCACTCGACTCTGAGGGACTTTGGTGAAGCCGTCGTCGTGGTACCAGATCAGAGCGTGTTTCAGGGTGTTGGCGGTGAAGCCGTAGAAGGAAGTCTTCGTCCCCACGTCTTCCTCAAACCCCGCGATCACCGCCCCGTTCATCCTGAGCAGACAGATCCCAGTAAAATATATTTAATGATTTATGGACATTTTAGTGTAATTTCGGTTACATACAAAGAAATAAACTAATGTGTAACATTTTTGGTTTGGGGCGTCTCACCTGAAGACAAAATCGTGGTTGTCGATGTTCCTCCCCTGCCGGGACCCTCGGAGGATGCCCCCATTTCCCACCACAGCACAGCGAATGCACCTGCCAGGTGAGCAGGAAGTCCCTTCCAGCCGTACGGAGGTGCGTGGTTCTTCAGCTGCTCCCAGGTCAGTTTGGTAAAACTTTTGGTCCACTGAAGAACCGGCACAGAGAACAGGAACTTCCTCCTGAAGACAGAATGTCTCCTCACCTCGTTCCTCAGGGAGCACGGAGCTTCAGTCTGCAGGAGAACATCAGGCAGGTTAAACCTCACACATTTCTGTGCTCTGATACATGCAGCAGAAAATCACCTGCACACTGATCAGTTATTATTACTGCTGTTAGAAACATCATAACTGTCCTTAGATTAGATCATGTAGATTAGATAAAATGTTATTAATCCCTTTAGGAAGGATCCGTCAGGGAGCTGAGCCTGGTTCACTTCCAGAGGGAAAAGTTTCTCTGGGGCATTTTTGGCTCCTCGTTATCGACTCAGAACCAGAGACCCAGCCGTGGTTCTTCACTGGAGGGGTGCAGGTGAAGATCAGGTGACTCCTGAGCCTGAAGCTGATTGGCTGTGCAGTTAAGCTGAGGTTTTATGGTTAGGGTGAGCTAGTAAAGATCTTCTACATGTTCCTGTGTTTGTGTTGCCTGATACACTTTTTGATTGGCCGGCTCTGTGCGTAAAGCCTGTTCTGAATAAAGTTGTATATTTCCAGCTGAAACTCACCGTGTTTTCATCCTGTTGAACTGTCAGGATTTCCCAGCTCATCTGATCCTGAATCAGCTGTCTGACATCACAACACAGAGTCGATCATTTTAATAAACCTTCACACACACGTGTGTGTTTTACAGCCTGCAGATTAAAATAATCCAGGGCCGGGGAAGGGGGGCATTAATCATACAAGAGATGAAACCAGAGATTTTAAATAAAGATCACAAACTGCAGCATCACAAAAAGGTAAAAGAAGCATCACCTGCAGTAAGGTAACGGTGCACCACCCCAGGCTCTGACAACTACCCCAGAAATCTGCTAACACACCGCCCTCTAGTGGTAAAATATTTGTATATTTAAAGACGGTGGAGGTGACCTTCTGAAACTTCTGACCCGACCTCACCTGCAGCTTTGCTTCATGCTGCATGTGTCTGAGGGTCAGAGGATCCATCAAAGCAGATTGAGGTAAAACAATACAGATCTGTGAGTGTGAATATGACCACTGTCCACACAATAGAAATATGAACAAAAACTGTTTTCAGATGAATTAAATTGTGTTTGTGGACAAACTAAGTGACAGCAGACATTACTGAGCAGCAGCAGGTAAGCCTGTGACTCCAGTTCTCCTGATCAGGTACGAGAGCACACCTACCTGTAAAAACAGAGGAAAAGGAAGCAGCAGAAAATCCCCCCCAGGAGGGAAACAGTCTTTATGGGAGACGGTCGCATTTTTCTGTGAGGGGCTTTAAATGAGTCATTTTCTTCCTGTTTCAGTTCCTGTCACGTGAGCTCAGGTGTGGCTGAAGTCTGCAGGAGGGGGAGGGGGTAATAAAATCATCAGCACGGAGGCGTTTACAGTCAGAGGGGAAACGCTGCAGGGGGAGGATCACTGCCTCACCTGTCTGCTCTCACCTGTTCACAAAGAAAAGACACCACAGCTCAGCTGAAGGAGGGGAAACTGGTTTTTCTGCATTTACATGAAGAACAGTCACTCAAACACTGCAGCAGATTCACAGTTTATTGGTCAGTCCTGAGAGAGATTTATATTTCTGACTCATTTAGTCTGCATGATGACAGACAGCAGCACCAACAGCAGCCCCGAGCTTCATGATCATTAATATGCAAAGTGTCACGACCAGGAAAGGATAAAGCTGTACCCTTACACACCCCCCCACCTCAAAGAGAGAGCAGATTTCTCCCATATTGGCTTCTCTTCATTGGCTCCCTGTTAAATCTGGAATAGAATTTAAAATCCTTCTCCTCACATACAAGGTCTTGAATAATCAGGCCCCATCTTATCTCAAAGACCTCATAGTCCCATATCACCCCAACAGAGCACTTCTCTCTCAGACTGCTGGCTTACTTGTGGTTCCTCGGATACTTAAGAGTAGAATGGGAGGCAGAGCCTTCAGCTTTCAGGCCCCTCTTCTGTGGAACCAGCTCCCAGCTTGGATTCAGGAGACAGACACCCTCTCTATTTTTAAGATGGGTGATGTTGAAACCATAATTTAATCATTGCTGCCCTTACGGCAGCACCTAAAGGGCTTAAGTAAAGCTTTTCCCACTGCTGAAAAGAATCTCGAAATTTTGGACTTCTTTGGGGGAGGACTAGGGAGGATACCGAGATCCAGTTTCAGGTTCCTCAGTAGAGCTTCATCAAAAGATGAATCATAGGCCATAGCAGCCTCCAACACCTTGTTTGGGGATCCAAACTCCTTGATGAGTCTTTTAGATAAGGATTTGGTGAATTGGTACATGGAGTCCTCCAGATTTCCAGCAGACTCTATGTTGCTGATTTGTTGGTTCACCAAATCTTTGAGACGGTCCAAGACCATTTTTGTTTCCTTGCTAGACAGAAGATGTTGCTTCCTGGATTTTGTGATGATCCGGATTAACAGAAAGGAAGTGAGGTTTTTGGATATTTTCTCAGCATCAAATGATGACACAGACACTTGTGACAGACCCTGCTCAGACTTTTCAGGGGGTGACGGCTGACTGATGCGACCTTTTGAAGCCCCAGGGAGAGAGGCCTGTTTGCTTTCTTCCAGAGACATGCTAACGGACCTCAATCCTGCTGCAGAGTGTCTGGACCTAGCAGAGCTTTTTTCCGGCAATAAGTTGATCCCAGGCTGTGATGTAGGAACTGCGTGACTGGATGTAGCAGGGCTTTCTTCCAGAGACATGCTCTGCTCTGCTGTACTCAAAGCAGATGCTGGCTTTGAAGGGCAGGATGCTGCAGATCTTACATCTTCTGGGCTTTCTCCCCTGACCATCTGGCTTTGAATCAGAGGCAGAACAGGTCTCTGGATTTTGGCATTGGCGATCTGAATGATTTCAGTAATGATATCATTCATAAGTTCTGTAGCCTCTGAGTCCCAAGGACGATTTTTTAACATGTGAAGCTTTTCTTCAGAGAGCTTCTCAAAGCATCTCAATTCATCTGAATAAAAGTCCTCTGGTATGAGCACGGTTGGATTTTCAGCTTTGTCTTCTTCCATTGTTGACATTCTCAAGTTTGATGACACAGACACTTGTGACAGACCCTGCTCAGACTTTTCAGGGGGTGACGGCTGACTGATGCGACCTTTTGAAGCCCCAGGGAGAGAGCCCTGTTTGCTTTCTTCCAGAGACATGCTCTGCTCTGCTGTACTCAAAGCAGATGCTGGCTTTGAAGGGCAGGATGCTGCAGATCTTACATCTTCTGGGCTTTCTCCCCTGACCATCTGGCTTTGAATCAGAGGCAGAACAAGTCTCAGGAATGTGGCAAAGAACTGAATGACTTCAGAAATCAGATCAGCCAGAACTGCTTTAACATCTGAGTCCAAAGCAACATTTTCTATCATGTTCAACTGTACTTCAGAGAGCTTCTCAAAGCAGCCTTTAAAAGCTGATAAAAAGTCCTCTGCTGTGACCACGGTTGGAGTTTCAGCTTCGTCTTCTTCCATTGTTGACATTCTCAAGTTTGATGACACAGACACTTGTGACAGACCCTGCTCAGACTTTTCAGAGGGTGACGGCTGACTGACGCGACCTTTTGAAGCCCCAGGAAGAAAGGTCTTTTTAAGCTCAGAAAACATTTGCATTAATATGCAGTCGTACTGTGGACTGAGCATATTTCTATTAACCTTAATTTCTGGATAGTGCCATAATCTGAACCCAGGCTCTGGTTTACAAAATAGGGCACAGAATCTAGCACAGCATGATTCTTTTGGCAGAACAGGTGGAACAGGACTCGAGGGCAACAGAAGACATGCAAGAAACATCTCATTCAGAAGTGCAGTAGTCTCTGAGTCAAAAAAACCATTGTGTAGCATGTACACCTGTTCTTCAGAGAGCTTCTCAAAGCGGGCGATAAAAACTGAATAAAAGTTCTCTGGTGTGATCACGGTTGGAGTTTCAGCTTCGTTTTCTTTCATTGTTGACATTGTTGACAAGTTTTATCTCAAGTTTGAAACTTGCTTTCGTGAGTGCATTGTGTCTGGCATCGAATTTAAACCTTCCTTTCGTGACGTCATCCGCGGTCACATCAAAGACATTAGAACGCGCAAAGGAATTTCTGAAACGTCACAAGAACGCGCGCGCAGAAGCACGACTCGAAGGAATCCACACGTGAACGCGCATGAATGAAAATCACTAACGTACTAGTTAGTGCCCAGCAGTGTTGCCAAGGCCACTCATTATAAGTCACTTTGGGCTTATTTTTTGTCTAAAGTCGCGGGTTGCGGTTTTTTGGGCTTGTTTTTGAACGTGGAGTTGCCTATTTGGGCTTCTTTCAGAGGGAAACTCCTTGAATATCTCCCGGCAATCTTTAATAAAGCAAAAGCGAGTGGCAGGTAGTTTGTCCCTTCCAAGCCCCCGTTTCCTGTTTATCGCTCCTGGTCAAGTTGACCGGGCGCACAGCCAAACAAACACTAACAGCTCAGAGTGAGGAGGCAGCGCACGAATGAGCTCCAGTAAGCGGGGAAAATATCTAAAAAAATCTAATGAAGAGCGGGAGAAAGCGAGCGCACTGACAGAATGGATCCGAGACAGTGGCGCTGTGCACTATATGCGTAGGGGCGCCGCACGAGAGGGGTAGTCGGCGTTTTCTGTATTTAACAGCTGTGCATATGAAATGATCAATAACAGAGGAACGGCGCTGATTAGTTACCCCTGCTCCTTCACCTCCCCTCCCCCTGTCGCCCCCCCCCCCCAGCCTAAAATTGTGTCCGCATGCACCTCAGAAAGTAGCTGCTCCTAATGGGAGGCGTACCAAAGGCATTCTGCAGATTGTGTGAAATATGTGCTCACCATGCTGATTTAGTTCAACATGCTGATACAGAGAAGCACTGTTGGGATATTCATGATATATGCCACATATATATCTTACATACACTGACTTCCCTGAGAAATTTGTCTGGAAAATAACTGATTAAAAACACAGAAGTGTTGCACCCTTAAAAAGAACTAAAAAAATAAAAAGATGAAAATAGGTATTCACTTTGTGCAACTTTATTACCAAAAATAATCACCGGCTCGAGCATACAGCGTGTGTAGTTTTCTCC
Organism: Archocentrus centrarchus; assembly: GCF_007364275.1. Classification (NCBI taxonomy): domain Eukaryota; kingdom Metazoa; phylum Chordata; class Actinopteri; order Cichliformes; family Cichlidae; genus Archocentrus; species Archocentrus centrarchus. The sequence goes on along the minus strand of NC_044353.1, from coordinate 2,954,932 downwards.
TTTCACAGTACAATCACTGTCATGAACTCTCCTTCCCATCATGCATTGTGTCATTCTTAAAGCGGTATTATCATGACAGAAATCTATGAAAGAAACAAAAAAAACTAAAGTAATTTTTAACACATTTAGCCATCGACCACCTGTTTTAACTAAATACTAAATAAAGTAGATGTTTGCCCAATAAAAATAAATAAATATATATATCTATTAATTGACTATCACATTCTTAACATCTTTTTCAGGGCTCTACATCCTCCCCTACTAAAATAATAAAATGTTTCCAAAACATTTTACCCTCCAAAAACTTAAAGAATGTATCCTTACTACTAACTTCTAACATTGAACTCACCCAGGTACCATTTAGTTACATGTTGCTCTTCAAAACGATAACCAACATTACACCTCAAATGACTACAAATGTATGTATACAGGATAAGTACATTTACCTATATTCCTGTTTCAGTGTATCAACTTAAATGATTGGTACATTGGTAGGCCTCCCAAATCCATTAAGTCACATATGGCTAAATCTACCATTCCACCTTATTAAATGTGTCCACATTAAACATGCTTTGAATGTAGTACCACCTCTTACAGACTACTTTTGTGTTACCCGATAACACACTCAATTCCTTCTGTAAATGCATCAATAACGTATAAGTGTAGGTTTAGTCACTAGAAATACATTTCTGCAAAATGACTCTTACTCGTAACTAAATATTTTTGTACCAAATGAGTAACAAAACATTTTCAATGAACTTTAGCTGTAACTACAACTAGATATAGTTCAAAATACTATTCCTATTTCTTCAAAGATGTGAAACTAGGTTTCCCTAACTCATCATATGTAAAGATGGATTTTGGTTGACGTGTCCTTGAGGAACGTCGCTCCTGCTCCATTTCCACCTCCCAATCACCCTCCGAGGAAACACTGCTGTCTTCCTCAAGCATTTCAAGTTCAAGTCTTTGATCCTCAGTATCCATGCCTGGATTTTGACTTGTGTCTTGGTTCTGAATGTCTCCTTCCTCATGTCTCTTGTCCACTTGATTACTGTTGTCAGCAGAATCATTCTCATCCTGAGACTGGTTTTGTCTTCCTACAAGTCTCCTAGTTTGGGTTTCTTCTGCAGGTTGGCTTGATCTGGACTGAAAGACTGGGGCATGCGGATTGAGGCTGGTAGTCTGACTTTGACGGGCAATCCACACAGAATGCTCTTTCTCACTACAGCTGTCAGAATCCTCCTGAACTTGATCTCTGATTTGGCGTATTTGTTTACCTTCTCGTCTCCTTTGTTTGTGTTTTTCTTTTGGTCCTTTAGTATCTTGACCATCAATAAGATAAGGACAGGGTAATAACACATTCCTATGAAGGATTCTTTCCCTTCCTTCACCATCTAATGGTGTCACCACATAAACTGGACTATCTTTCCCTCTTCTTTCTTTTATAACATGCATTTTGTTTTCCCAGTAAACACATATCTTTCCAGGTCCTCCTCTTTCAGATAGGTTTTGGACCAGGACATGGTCTCCAGGTTGAAGTTCTGAGCTCCAGGCTTTTCTGTTGTAATACTTTTGTCCTCTTTTGCTTGCTTTTCTCATGTTTTCTTGTGCAATGCTGTAAGCTTCCTGCATTGACCTTTGCCATTTGTCTGCATAGTCCTGATGAGACTGTGATGGCTTTTGCTCTTTTGGAAACAGTAGGTCAATAGGTAGGATCGGCTCTTTTCCAAATAACAGAAAAAATGGTGAAAAGCCGGTCGATTCGTTCATTGTAGAGTTGTATGCATGTACTACTTTGTTTAAATAGTCTTTCCAGTTAGGTTTCTGTGTCTCTTCCAGTGTTCTGAGCATGCTTAACAAAGTTCTGTTAAAACGTTCAGCCGGGTTAGACTGGGGATGGTAAGGGGTTGTCCTTGAATGTTGTATCCCACTGTAACTCTGTAACTTCCTGAACAACTCATTCTCAAATTCCCTTCCCTGATCATGATGAATTCGGCCAGGGTATCCGAATCGCAGAATAAAGTCATCAAAGATTTTGCGTGCAGCTGTCTTTCCAGACTTGTTAGGTGTTGCATAAGCCTGCGCAAACTTAGTAAAATGATCTACTATTACCAGAATATACTCTACACCCCCTTTACTTCTCTCTAGATGCAGATAATCGATCGATATTAGCTCAAAAGGCGCAGAGGTTGTAATAGTTTGTAGTGGGGTTCGGGTTTTCCGGTTAGGTTTCTTTTGTTTCAAGCAGCGGCAGACTCTTGTAACATAATGTTCAATCTCTTCTCGCATTTTTGGCCAAAAGAACCTCTCCCTGGCCAATGAGATCATTCTGTCTGCACCTAAATGACCCATTTCTTCATGGAGTTGCTGGTAAATCAATTTCTTGAGCTTAGCAGGCACTACAAGTTGATTTCTCGTTTTTGTCTTTCGTCGTAAAACTCCATCTTTGTCCAGATAAAGATGAGGCCACTCTCTCAGTAATCGTTTCACTTCAGATGGCTCTTTTACTTTATCCCTGTATTTAAGTTTCTCATTATGCTGCTTTAATGTGATTACTCGTTGTATCACTTGGTCTTCGTGTTGAGCCATCTGAATGTCTTTGACTGCTATTGGCTCAACTGGAGTTGCACATGGAACAGTTAGTTGTGACAGTACATCTACATTGCATGTAATAGCTGAAATCCAGTCAGTATCACCACTGTGATCTGCTTTGAGTCCTTGCTGTAGTGCTGTAATGTCATCAGCTTTACATTCCTCTGTACATGCTGACATCATTTTGTCCATTTCAGCAGGTTTGCGAGATAGAAAATCAGCATCTCGGTTGACTTTACCGGGTCTGTACTTCAGAGTGAAACAAAAATCAGCTAATTCTGAGACCCAGCGATGTCCTACGGGAATTCAGTTTAGCACTTTTCATCACATATGTCAAGGGATTGTTATCACTGTACACTATAAAGTCTGGGGCATGAAAAAGGTAATCTCGGAATCGCTCAGTGACAGCCCACTTCAGAGCTAAGAATTCAAGCTTCCCTGAGTGGAGTTTGTAGTTTTTCTCAGTTGGAGTGAGTGTACGTGAACCATAACCTATTACTCTTAATACTCCCTCCTGCCGTTGATATAAAACAGCCCCAAGACCTTGCTCTGACGCGTCCACCTGTAACACAAATGGTTTTTCAAGGTCTGGGTAGGCCATTACTGGTGGATCTGATAAAGCGTCAACAAGTCTTTCAAGTGCCTCCTGCTGCAATGTCGTCCATTCCACCGACTGAGATGGTGGCAGCTGTATAGAACTTTTCTTTATGGATTTGTTCTTTGTCTTTGGGTGTGACAACAGATCGTAAAGCGGTTTTGCTATCCTTGAGAAGTCAGCTATGAATGATCGGTAGTAGCCTAAAAAGCCTACGAGGGATCTTACTTCTCTGACTGTTTTAGGACTCGACTTTTTCAAAGCTTGCACAGCTTCTACTTCTTTTGGATTCATCCGATACCCATCCTTTGAAATGACACGGCCAACGTAACACACTTCTCTTTTAAAGAAATCACATTTCTTTGCTCTGAGTTTGATTCCACATTCTTTTTGTCTTTGTAAAACTTTTCTCACACTTTCCACATGTTGGTCAAAATCTTTGCTAAAAACTAAAACATCATCGAGATAGGGCACACATACCTCATCCCTGAGATCTCCAAGACAACCTTCCATATACCTCTGAAATGCAGCTGGGGCATTTGTTAGCCCGAATGGTATCCTCAGCCACTCATAAAGTCCCCATGGCGAGATGAAGGCAGTGCATGCTCTGCTGTCTGGGCTAACAAAGCCTTGGTGGTAGGCTTTTCCTTGGTCTAGCACCGTGAACCAGGAATTTCCACCAAGATTTTCCAAAATTTCTTGAATCCTTGGAATGGGGTGTCTGTCGGGGTGTGTCTTTTCGTTTAATTTCCTATAATCCACACAAAGCCGGATGGTAGAGTCTTTTTTTCTCACAATTACTATTGGTGATGAATAAGAAGAGGATGACTCCTGTATCCACCCCTTACTGAGCAGATCTTGAATGTGCTTTTTAACTTCCTGATACAAATGACGAGGGATTGAATTGTATGTTTTTGTCACTGGGATGTTGTCTTTGAGATGTATTTCCATCTGCAGATCAGGTATGCATCCTGTATCCCACTCATGTTGTGCAAAAACATCACTTTCCTCTCTTAGCATTTTCCTCACTTTGTCTTGTTGTTCTACCGTCAAGTGTGAAATGTCAACTGGTGGATCCCATATTTGTTTGTCGTTTTTTCCTTCATTATCTGATATCACTTTCATGTCTTTGGTGTGTGCATGTCCACTTTCACTTTGTGACCTCTTTGTGACTTCTTTTACCTCTTGTATGTGATCCACAGTGAATAATGAACCCATTATTGTCCTGTTTTGTAGTCTAATATTGTTGTCTGTGTTGTTTTCGACTACAATTGAAATTTTAGCTCCCTCATCAGTTGGTATGTGTATTAGTTGCCGTTGTATTTGTAATCCTTCTGGCCATGGTGTGCTTTCATTTGGTTCCAAAACTGCATATTGTCCCTTTAGCACATTTTTCTTGAATTTTCCACAGATTACTTTGGACATTTGATGTTTTGGGATAATAACATCTTGTCTCCCTAGTCTTACTGTTTGATTCTCTGCCATAGATTTGTCTTTACGTAACACAGAGAACACTGCCTTTGCCTTTTTTTGTCCTACGTCTAACGCTGACCCAAGACTGTGCAAGAACTTGTTGGGAAGAGTTCTATCTGATGACATGTTAGACTTTGCGAGTTCTTCTATGACATTGAAACCCACTATTGGCTTAGTGATTGGCTGAGAGCTTACAAGAAATGGCACTAACAGTTCACTGTCTCTGTTGTCTGTAAGGCTGAACTCAACTCCTACCCAACCCTCATAAGGTATCTCGGTGCCATTTGCTGCAGAAATGTCTAACATACCCTCCTCAAGAAGCTCTTTCACTGATCGAACCGTGGCGTCTGGTAGATGTTTTTCTTTCCAGTCTAGATCCACAATTGACACTTGTGATCCTGTGTCCCAAAGAGCGGTGACTGGAACACCCCCAATATGGCACTGGACCAGGTTTTTGCGTCCTATTAGTTTTGCTGTCTTTTCCTGTTTTTTTGACAAAGGCACATCCTTCTGTGGAACAACACTGTCAATAAAATTTTCAGTATGTACTTCGATTTTGTTGACATTAACTGTTTTTTCCGACAACCAATAGCCCAATGTTCACTGCTTCCACATTTAAAACAATGTGTACATTTTCCTTCTGGGTTTGACTGTTTGCATTGACGACATTTTCTGGGGTTCTTTCTCGTAGCACTTTGATAGTATGGCTTACTTTTTATGTTTTTGTCTTCAGTTTTCACTTTTGCCTGAGTCAAGTTAGAGACTTGTGTTGAAAGATTTTGGATAGCTTCACAAATAACTTTGTTATTGGCTTCCAGCTTTTCCACAATGGGGTTTGGCTTTTCTGTCTGGTTTTTGCTTTTCTTTGAGCTCCCAACATTTTCATTTCTGCATTTTTCTTCTTCCTGGACTGAAGCCACTTTGATGTTCTTTTGTCTGGTCGACAGTTTATTCCTTCTTTCGAGTTCAACACTGTAGGCGGCACTCATTTTCTCAAGAAGTACTTCATCACTAACAGTTGTGTCCTGCAGGTAAGGTTTAATGTCCACTCGAACAGCATCATCTTCTAATCCAGTCAGAAAAGTTTGCAAAAACTGTGTCTGCACCAGCTCAGGATTGTATTTTAGTCCAGCTTTGGCTCTGTCAGACGCAGTCAATACTTTTTGTCTAAGGTCCATTGCGCGTATGAGGAACTGAACAGGAGTTTCTTTGGATTCTTGCACTACACGTGTTAAAGAGTGATAGAGTTCTGTTGCATCTTTGTCTATGAAGTGTGTCCTAAGCACTTGCCTGAGAGAGTTCAAGGATAATTCTGACCTACTCTCCAGATAACTTTTTAATTTCACATCAGGTGCAATGGCTTGGATCACTGCTTCAACGATCTCTCCCTCATCGTATCCTTTTTTTTGTCCTCGTTCTATCTGTCTTTCAAGACTAGTGAAGTTCAGTTTATCCTTTTGTCCATCATCGCTGATTTGTCCAATAATCCGAAACTCCTTTCTGTATATTGGATGCAAGTGTCCTTGGTCTTTGGCTTGTGATGACTCCCTTTCAGAACTTGCTGAGCTGCTTGATAGTCGCGGCTGTAAAACCGAAGGTGTAGTACCGATTTGTACCAGCAGAGGTTGCTCAACGACCACTTGTTGCTCAGCGGTGGTGTGCTCTGACGCAGCACCTGACAAAATACTTGTATCCGTTTTCTTATTCAAGTCATTTATTAAATCATTCGTGGTCAACAACACTGATAATCCACTGTCTTCTAAAGAAATGACTTCTTCGCTTTCCAAGTGAGTACACATTTTTCTTCTTATTAACCGACATGACAACTTCACCTCTTCACTGAGCTGCAGGCCTAACGCTTCACTTAGGGCATTTAGCTCATTTAGTGACAGAGTAACCAGCTTCTTCTCAATATCGGCAAATACAGATTCCCACTCACTGTCCATGATGCTTTGTCTTGGTTGATTCACCGCTTGGAAAGATTCACGTTCGTTTCTTCATCGGTTGTTTCCCTTTCACCGTAGACGTCATCTGGTTAGGTGCATAGCCACTTAGCTTAGCCACTAGCATGCTCATGTTGCTCCGCTGAGCTGTTGTTCCTCTTCATCACAAAACAAAAAATCACTTCTTATGTAGAAAACATTTGCTGAACCGGGCGGAAACACCAAAATTTATGTTGCACCCTTAAAAAGAACTAAAAAAATAAAAAGTTGAAAATAGGTGTTCACTTTGTGCAACTTTATTACCAAAAATAATCACCGGCTCGAGCATACAGCGTGTGTAGTTTTCTCCTTTCACAGTACAATCACCCTGTCATGAACTCTCCTTCCCATCATGCATTGTGTCATTCTTAAAGCGGTATTATCATGACAGAAATCTATGAAAGAAACAAAAAAAACTAAAGTAATTTTTAACACATTTAGCCATCGACCACCTGTTTTAACTAAATACTAAATAAAGTAGATGTTTGCCCAATAAAAATAAATAAATATGTAACCCGGTTAGAAAATGTGTTTGGTTTAGTTTAAAAGCGATTGTTCAAATCCAGTTAATATATAAATGTTTCAGTTAAAAACTGTTATTTATGTAATGAAAGGTTTAAATACATTTAATACTGTAATTTGTTTGTTTGGTTATCTTTTAAAAATGTGAAGTGTGACAAAGAACTGTTTGAACCAGCATTTATGGGGTTAATGCGTGAGTAAGAGAGGGCAGAGGGAGTGTCAAGAGTAAGAGAGGGAGAGAGAAGGAGAGGAGCGAAGAACGAGTGTGTCGGAACAGGACGGAAGCGAGTTTTAAGGCTAAGTACACAGAAGCGGGGATTCTTGTGTTTCTTATGGGACTGTCTGCTCGACAATCTGTCGTTAGAGCATAAGTTCTTCCTGTTGCGAGGACGAGAGGGATGGCCAATTCTTCTGTCAAAGACTGTGTATGACTGTGGCCCGTATGCTAATGTTAGCCCGAGCGTTAGCGCGTGTGCTACGGCTAAGCTAACGAGCTTGATAGCAGTGAGTCAGCACACTACAAGTGTACAGACTGTTTGCATATAGTTGGACTAACCCAGTTGAACTGTGTGAGAGGGGAAAGACTGTTTTCAGCCCGTGAACGGAGTAAATACCCTGCTCGAGGATTGACAGAGCCTCATCTGTACCTGTTCTGGAAGCGAGGTGAGCGAGGAGACGGTGGACTCTGCTGTGCCGGGGAGGTGAGAAGGATCTGCTTCAGAGCAATTACCTGACTGTTGGATTACAGACCAGCAACCAAAATACTAAGGTACCACTCATTTATTTTGGCTCATTAACGAGTGAAACGGCCATTGTGTTTTGGGCCTCCACGTACACTAGCCACGAACCAGGCCTGCAACGTTTTATTTGGTTTTAAGTAATTTTGAGTTTGCCGGCTTTAGGTGTGTATGTGGGCCCACATATGATATTGGTTGTGACTTTATACAAAGGGGTTCGAGTCAGTTAAATGTTGAAGACCGTTTAATGTAATTGTATTTGTTTTTTCTATCTTTTGATCAAAACTAATAGTTTTAAGTAAATCTGTTCATATTGTTTCTAAAAACTTGAGTGCCGTGGGTTTGTTTATAGCTTATAGATAAATAGAAACCATTTCATCTGAAAAGTGTGTTTACAGGTTTTTTGATTAAAACTCTTGGAGAGACAGAAACCCTTAAAGGTGAGTTTTAAAAAGTGTGTTTCGAAAGGTTTTATTGGTACTGTGTAACCTAAATCCAAGGCTTAAATTGACACTGACTTAATCAGGGTTAAAACATAGTGAATATAGCATAAGAACCCAAAAGCCCTACCCCTATTAATATTTCTATTTACGGGGAGCGCTACATAAAATGGAGGCACCGCTGGGATAAGTCTTGGATTTCTCAGCTAAACTAAGTCTAAGCTAAATTGCAAAGCTCACTTACAGATATTTATAAAATGGATAAAACTGAATTAGTGTCAGAGCTAAAGAGCTGGTGCCGTGGTGAGGGTGTCGATGAGACTCATGCGCTGATGACCTTCGTCCCAGAAGAAGTGGAGATCAGTGTCATTGAAGAAACCCTTCAAACTATCAAGTCACTTGGACGGGTGCGTGTCCGTGGGAGGAACTTTTGTGCTAGACTAAATTGTCGGATGGTCTTGTGCGAGAGTAGAGAGACTATTAAGGAAGGGAGTGTTCCTCCTGAAGTGGTCCCTAGTGATGGTGGAGAGGCATGGCCTATTATCATCATAAGAGAAGTGGAGGCAGCTGCTGATACGTTTAATAGTAAACTAAAGGGCTTGCTGCAGGCTGAAGGAAAAACAATGGAGGACCTAAAATCCTTATTCCCTAGTGCATCCCCGCCCACAAGCTCCACTGAATCTATCCTTCTTGTTGTTGGTGATTTGTTGGAGAAGACCACAAAACCAGCTGATGGTGGGAGCTATTGCCGACTACGCATGTTCTCAGGAGCTCTGCCAACCCCGCCAGGTGAGGAACCGTTTGACCATTGGCTAGAGCAAGCATGGATTATGGTGGAGGAGTCCGAGTGCTCTGACAGGGAGAAAAGACGCAGGCTGATGGGAAGCCTAAAAGGGCCCGCGCTAGAAATCATAAAAGCAGTGCGGCGTGCCAACCCCGATGCCACCCCAAAAGAGTGTTTGGATGCCCTTGAAAGTGCGTTTGGAAGTGCGGAGTCTGGGGATGATCTCTATTTTGCCTTCCGATTGATGCAACAGCAACAAGGAGAGAAATTATCAGATTTCCTCAAACGTTTAGAGCGGCTACTAGCTAAGGTGATTCAAAAAGGAGGCCTCCCTGCTAGCGACATGGATAAAGCACGACTTGAGCAACTGCTAAGGGGTGCTATTGCCTCAGACTTAATGCTGATCCAGCTGCGATTGAGAGAAAGGAAAAAAGCACCACCAAACTTTCTGCAGCTTCTGACTGAGATTCGCACTGAAGAGGAGTACGAAGCATCCAGAAAGAAGCTCAGCACCTCAGTACACCAAGTACAGGCTAATCTTGAAGTGGACACAAAGCAAACTGAGATTCAGAAATTAAAGGCTGAAATCAAAGAACTTAAGTCAATGTTTGCATCAGTAGCAACCAAACCAGTTCACGTCAGAGATGAGTACACAGAGGCTACACCTGTAAGTACATCTTTTGGTCCAGAGAACAGGCCCAATGCGGAGCTGAATGCCTTAAAAAAACAAGTGAGACGATTGAAACAGAAAGCTAACAACAAGAAGTCAGAACATCCTGCTTTAGTTTCAGCCATGGAGATTTCTGGACCTGCTACACATGCTCAGAAAACACAGTCGAAAAGGTCAGAGGATAATTTCTGCTATCGCTGTGGAGAAAATGGACATTTTGCTACAAAGTGTCGAAACCCTGAAAATCAGGCCAAGGTCATCAAAAGGCTAATCCATGCTTTAAAGGTGACAAAAGGGAAAGGCGACATCCCCATTAGTGAAGTTAACTGTGGGGCAAAGAAAAGTGCTGTTACCACACTACAGCAGGTGGACATTCCTGAAGGTCTGATTGGCCCACCCAGTATAGTGCCTGTAAAAGTAAATGGAAATTCCTGTGATGCCTTGCTAGATAGTGGCTCTCAAGTCACCATCATCTTTGAGTCTTGGTATCAAACTCACCTGTCTGATGTCCCAATTCACCCAGTATCTGGTCTAGCCCTGTGGGCGCTAAGTGAATCAACACTCAGCTATCCTTACCGTGGGTATGTGGTGGTTGATTTCGAATATCCAGCAAAAATTTCTGGAGCCGACCAGACTGTTACAGTTCTTGCTCTTATTTGCCCCCAGCCTCGAACTGCAGATCAGACTCCTGTTATTGTGGGGACCAATGCCAGTCACATCAGACGTCTTGTGCAGCAATGCAGGGACAATGGCATTGACATCACTCAGACATTGGGCATACAAGCATCTTGTAAAGACACAGAGCTAATACTTCCTGGTATGGCGACAGCCCTTGAAGTGGAGGATGATGTTGGCTGTGTGACATGGCAAGGCCCTGGCCCACTGACTCTGCCCCCTGGTGGAGACTGCAGAGCAGTCTGCAAAGTCGAGTACAAGCACCACATCGACCATGAAATCCTGATGGTTGACGCCTCTCCTGAAGCGCCACTCCCAGGCGGTGTACTACTTCAGCCTATGGTAGTGCCTAGCGAGGAAGTGAACATTAACCATTTTAGGATCTGGGTTCGGAATGAGTCCTTGACTGAGACAGTCCTACCCGTGGGAACCGTCATTGGACATATGTATCTGACAGATGAAGTCACTTCTCTCACTCCTTCCAAGTCAGCTGCCACAGAGTTTGACGCTGATCTGATCAACTTCGGAGACTCACCTGTGTCGGAGGAGTGGAAGGAGAGACTCCGGCAAAAGTTATCAACAAGGTCCCAGGTGTTCTCTCTAAATGAGCTTGATGTTGGACTAGCAAAGGGAGTAGAGCACACGATCCGGATGTCAGATCCACGGCCGTTCAGGGAGCGCTCACGTCGCCTAGCTCCAGCTGACATAGAAGATGTGAGAAAGCACCTCCGAGAACTGCTGCGTGCTGGCATCATCAAAGAGTCCCGTAGCCCTTATGCATCTCCGATCGTGATTGTTCGCAAAAAGAATGGAGCCATACGGATGTGTATCGACTACCGGTTGTTGAACAGCCGAACCATCCCCGATCAGTACACAACACCTTGCATAGATGATGTGCTGGACTCAATGAACGGGAGCAAATGGTTCTCTGTACTTGATCTAAGGAGTGGCTATTACCAAATAGCAATGGCTGAGGAAGACAAGGAAAAGACGGCATTCATCTGCCCACTGGGGTTCTTCCAGTTTGAGCGGATGCCACAAGGGATAACCGGAGCCCCAGCCACCTTCCAACGTTTGATGGAAAAGGCGGTGGGTGACATGAATCTGCTTGAGGTCCTCGTCTACCTTGATGACCTGATTGTATTTGGCAGAACGTTGGAAGAGCATGAGGAGAGACTCCTGAAAGTTCTGGATCGTCTGGCAGAAGTTGGACTGAAGATCTCAGTCGACAAATGCCAGTTCTGCCAGCCAAAGGTAAAATACCTTGGACACATTGTATCGGCTGATGGTGTATCGCCTGACCCAGCCAAAATAGAAGCAGTTACAAACTGGCCACAGCCTACTCACCTGAAAGCTCTCCAATCTTTCTTAGGGTTCTGTGGCTATTACCGACGATTCATAGCCAACTACGCAGCCATCGTCAGGCCGTTGTCAGACCTAACCAAAGGCTATGCCCCAACCCAGATGGGCAAGAAGCAAGACAAAGCTCATACCAAGACTTACCTTAAGACGTCTGAGCCATTTGGCGACAGGTGGGATCAGTCTTGCACAGAGGCATTCCACAAGATTATTTTCTGCCTCACTCATGCACCGGTCTTGGCTTTTGCAGATCCCAACAAGCCGTACATCTTGCATGTAGATGCCAGCTTAAAAGGGCTTGGAGCAGTTCTCTATCAGGAGCACAGAGAGGGTCTGAGGCCTGTGGCTTTCGCCAGTAGGAAGCTTACGTCATCAGAGAAGAACTACCCCATTCACCAGTTGGAGTTTCTGTCCCTTAAGTGGGCTGTCGTGGATAAATTCCATGATTATTTGTATGGGGCCAAGTTCACGGTACGTACAGACAACAACCCCCTCACGTACATACTCTCAACAGCAAAGCTCAGTGCGGTAGGGCACAGATGGCTCTCTGCCTTATCCACCTATGACTTTGAGGTACAGTACCGACCAGGCAGACACAACATAGATGCCGATCTGCTCTCAAGGAACATGCCTGATGAGAGTGCTGAGGATTGGGAGACCATACCTCAGACTGGTGTGAAGTCCATCTGCAAACGAATCTGCATCCATGGGACTACCAGCAATCCGACAAGATATGTGGACCAGTTGGGAGCCTCTCCTGATTGTGTTCCAGACATATACGCTTTCCCAATGCACCTGGAGTTGCAATCACTAGGACAAATGTCAAAGCAGGAGCTGATAAAAGCTCAGGAAGAGGATGAAGTCATGAGATCTGTCATCCAAGCAGTAAAAGGTGGCAAATGGTCTAAGGAGAATGACTCCAGTCCAGAACGGTCTTTTTTCAAAAAAGAGATGGGGAAACTGATGATGAAAGATGGGTTACTCCACCGATTAAGTAAACGATCTTCTGGAGAAGAACTCATTCAACTCGTTTTACCAAGGGAGTTCAGAGGAGTTGTGCTGAAGGCCACTCATGATGATCTTGGACACCTTGGTATAGACAGAACTACAGACCTGCTGAGGACCAGGTTTTTCTGGCCTAAACTAGCACATGATGTTGAACAGTACATAAAGAACTGCGGAGAGTGCATCACTCGAAAGACCCCAAGTCATCGAGCAGCACCATTACATCATATCACGAGCAGTGGACCAATGGACCTGGTATGCATTGACTTCCTGTCCTTGGAACCAGATTCCGCAGGCATAAGCAATGTATTAGTAGTGACTGACCACTTTACACGCTATGCTCAAGCTTTCCCAAGCAGGAATCAAAAAGCACAGACAGTGGCGAAGATCCTAGTGGACAAATACTTCATACATTATGGCCTACCAGCAAGAATACATTCCGATCAGGGAAGAGATTTTGAGAGTCAGTTAATCAAAGAGCTCTTGAACATGATGGGAATTCGGAAATCACGGACCACACCGTATCACCCTCAGGGAGACCCGCAGCCCGAGAGATTCAACAGAACTCTTCTATCCATGCTGGGAACCCTGGGCTCTGAGAAGAAACGGCAGTGGAGCAAACACATTGGGTACTTGGTTCACGCTTACAATAGTACCAAGTGTGATGCCACAGGCTACTCGCCCTATTTTTTAATGTTCGGCAGAGAAGCAAGACTTCCTGTAGACTTGTGCTTTGGAACCTCTCCCGATGGCAAAGCCGAGGGTGGCCATTCACGCTACGTGGCTAAGTTAAAAGATGACTTGCAGAGTGCTTACAAGCTTGCCTCTGAAGCTGCCTATAAGACACATGAAAGGAACAAAAGGCTGTGTGATAAAAGAGTGGGATTCCAGACACTGGATATCGGTGACCGTGTGTTGCTGAGAAATTTAGGATTGAAGGGGAAACATAAGCTGGAGAGTCGATGGAGTCCTATACCATATGTAGTGATGGGGAAGATGCCCAACCTACCAGTGTATAAAGTGAAACCTGAAGATGGAGGAGGACCAGTCAAGACCCTACATCGTGATCATCTCTTGCCGATTGGACAACGGGTGAGAATGCCGATGGGAGAGACTGAGGACGTTTCCCATGTCCAAACAACGACAAGACCTAAGACACACAGGAGATCAAAGAAAGCCTCGCCTGAAGCTCAGGAAATTCTTCAAAAGTTGCAGGAGAGTGAAGATTCCTCTTCAGATGTGGAGTATTATGGTCCTGAGAAACATTACAGTACTCTCCTGAGAGAAATCCTGCAAAAGGAAAGAGAAACTGCGAGACCATCTGACCCCATCCAGGATGACAGCTGGGAGGAGGAAACCCACAGCATGGATGAAGATGGCGATCAAGATTCAGTTCCTGAGGAAGAAAGAGACCCAGAGTCTGATAACCCTTGCCACAGTGAAGCTCAAATTTCTAGCCCAGAAATGGTTAGCAAACCTGTAGCTCGTCCAAAAAGAACAGTGAAACCAGTCATCAGATTAACTTATGATGAGCCTGGTATGTCAAAAGACAAGCCGATCACCATAGTGCATAGAGGTGTTATCATTAAGATTGGCCAGAGCTAATTGAATGTAGCTAATGCACCCTTTACCTCGAGCTTATTTTAAAAGTTGAGTACATTTTGTTTGATGAGGACATCAAAACCATTTAGATGGGGGAGGGTGTAACCCGGTTAGAAAATGTGTTTGGTTTAGTTTAAAAGCGATTGTTCAAATCCAGTTAATATATAAATGTTTCAGTTAAAAACTGTTATTTATGTAATGAAAGGTTTAAATACATTTAATACTGTAATTTGTTTGTTTGGTTATCTTTTAAAAATGTGAAGTGTGACAAAGAACTGTTTGAACCAGCATTTATGGGGTTAATGCGTGAGTAAGAGAGGGCAGAGGGAGTGTCAAGAGTAAGAGAGGGAGAGAGAAGGAGAGGAGCGAAGAACGAGTGTGTCGGAACAGGACGGAAGCGAGTTTTAAGGCTAAGTACACAGAAGCGGGGATTCTTGTGTTTCTTATGGGACTGTCTGCTCGACAATCTGTCGTTAGAGCACAAGTTCTTCCTGTTGCGAGGACGAGAGGGATGGCCAATTCTTCTGTCAAAGACTGTGTATGACTGTGGCCCGTATGCTAATGTTAGCCCGAGCGTTAGCGCGTGTGCTACGGCTAAGCTAACGAGCTTGATAGCAGTGAGTCAGCACACTACAAGTGTACAGACTGTTTGCATATAGTTGGACTAACCCAGTTGAACTGTGTGAGAGGGGAAAGACTGTTTTCAGACCGTGAACGGAGTAAATACCCTGCTCGAGGATTGACAGAGCCTCATCTGTACCTGTTCTGGAAGCGAGGTGAGCGAGGAGACGGTGGACTCTGCTGTGCCGGTGAGGTGAGAAGGATCTGCTTCAGAGCAATTACCTGACTGTTGGATTACAGACCAGCAACCAAAATACTAAGGTACCACTCATTTATTTTGGCTCATTAACGAGTGAAACGGCCATTGTGTTTTGGGCCTCCACGTACACTAGCCACGAACCAGGCCTGCAACGTTTTATTTGGTTTTAAGTAATTTTGAGTTTGCCGGCTTTAGGTGTGTATGTGGGCCCACATATGATATTGGTTGTGACTTTATACAAAGGGGTTCGAGTCAGTTAAATGTTGAAGACCGTTTAATGTAATTGTATTTGTTTTTTCTATCTTTTGATCAAAACTAATAGTTTTAAGTAAATCTGTTCATATTGTTTCTTAAAACTTGAGTGCCGTGAGTTTGTTTATAGCTTATAGATAAATAGAAACCATTTCATCTGAAAAGTGTGTTTACAGGTTTTTTGATTAAAACTCTTGGAGAGACAGAAACCCTTAAAGGTGAGTTTTAAAAAGTGTGTTTCGAAAGGTTTTATTGGTACTGTGTAACCTAAATCCAAGGCTTAAATTGACACTGACTTAATCAGGGTTAAAACATAGTGAATATAGCATAAGAACCCAAAAGCCCTACCCCTATTAATATTTCTATTTACGGGGAGCGCTACAAATATATATATCTATTAATTGACCAGCACATTCTTAACATCGTTTTCAGGGCTCTACATCAGCTTATAATGTTCAGTGTCCTCATGAACTTTGTATTCTGACGGTACAATGAGCCACACTGATGAAGACTACACAGTGATAGAAATGGAGACTTCGAGCTCACCCTGTTGTTGAAATTCTCTGTTTTGTAAATGATGTAATCAAGGCTGATATGCTGTGACTATGTGACACTGTAAGCTGAATTAGAAAGAGCCATCTGTGACCCAGATATCTGAACTGTTTGAAATAAATGTAATAATTGGACTCTTTATTCTGTTTGTGTAATTCGATAAAACGAAAACACGCAGAAACCTAAAGGCTTAAACAGCAACACACACTCTGATTATTATCTAAATCCCTTCACACACACAAACTGTGCACCCTTCTCGGGTTTGACTGCTCCAAACACAATGAGACCAAACAAAGAAGTGAGCTATACCGCTGTAGAGCTGCACAAAACCAATAATGGCGGAATAGAGCGGCTAAAACTGTGAGTAAAATTTGACATTTTACCGCTTCTGTGACACAAAACAGACTTTCACTGTGTTTTCAGGCGAGAATGCTGAAGGAATTTAAATAATAACTGTGTGTGTTGGCTGTTTAAGCCTTTATATTTCTGCGTGCTCGTTTCATCGAACAGGAATGGACACAAAACAAACAGGAATAAGGAGTCCAATTATTAAATTTAATAAAGCCATTTCAAACAGTTTACAGATTAATCTGGTTCAGAATTGTCGGAGCTGCATGATGCAATATAACCCATAAGACAAATATCTTGGGTATTTACTCCTTGAACCTCTTCTCCTCTGTCGTCCTCTGATTGGTCAGCGGAGCACCGTTGCTAGGGACGCCGGTGTCCCTAGCAACGGCCTGTTAACACCTCTGTTTATGTAAATAACAGACACGAGAATGCAGCGCTGACAACATTCAACAGAGCTGTGTAATCGTTTAATCTCGCAAATTAATGATTGGCTAAGTTGCTAAAAATGCAACGTTTTGCAAAAAAGTATTTTGAATCTCTGCCCAGCCCAACGTTATATTACGTGGAATTGTCTACATGTTGTTTACCGACTACGTTAACAGTGGTGTCTAATGCATTAAAACTTAATTTTGTCGTTTACAGGGACCAGTGGCTACTCAATTATTGGAACGTTTGAAATCAAGGATTACAGATGTGTTAAGCCAACCACACTTGAATTTGGACTACTTCCAGTATGTGGTAAATCAAGAAGCACTTATTCTGAAAGCTGCCTCTAATACTTTAAACAATCCAACTGAAATTGTAGAGTGTCTTTTATCCCTGCAAATAAGATCGATGCAGCTGTTTCCCAAGAGAGTCTGTGTGCTTTTGTTAGAGTTGGAGGACAAGGCAGACCAAAGGTCCTTTTTTCTGAGGAGCTTCTGTCCCAGCTCATCAATGATAGGTTCAGATCATTTTAAAAACTCAGAGAACAAACACACAACTCTTTTGAACTTGCGCAAGGAGGAGAGATCCGTTCCTTGAACTCAGCTCTCAGCTGAGCGGAAGTTATCTGTCCTGGCGAACTGCTTCCTGCGCAGCGCTTTTATTTGGATTTTCACAATAAGATCACGTGGGTTACATCAAACACAGTTTACAGCATGTAATAAACAACATTCTTGGCTTTTTCCTTACCATATATGGTCGTAAGCATACTGTGACATGTGCGCATGTAACATGGCGTATACGAGACACGTATCCTATATGTGTTCTCTGCAGGCTGAGAGCAGCCTGCAGGTAACTACAACTTCCTTTGTAAGAAATACCACCACGTGTTCCCATTTCAAACATAAAAACAACAGTATCATATGCACATAAAACAACTTATAGAAAATATACAAACAGAAGATATGATAATTTATAATAAACAGAATGGAATTTTATACCATAACTCCAACATTTCCCCCCTGTTTATCATAACTTCACTGGCATCTTTTTTCCACGCCACACCACTTGCTTGCACATTTTCAGTGTGGGTTTCATTCATTGCCAAATATATACATATTTACAAAATATCCTCAGGCATTTCAGCGTCTTGGTCGACCATCTGAAGCTGCAAATATGACACAACATAACCAGTAAAAATCTTTGTTATCATGGATCTGATGCAGGGCAGAATACACATTGTAAACACACAAATCAACACTAACACACACAAAACAGGAGTCAGGCATTTCAACAATACCTGCCACCAAGTTCCCGCATTTAGCCAGGAAAACCAATCACTCTGGCTTTCCTGAGTGTGCTGTTGTACATATTTCTGTAATTCAGTCAGTCTGTCGAGTGCCTCCCTTATGGCTCCACCAGCATCATCTTCATCTGGGATGTAAGTACAACATGTCTTACCAATAATCTTACACACGCCACCCTGGGACGCTGTCAAAAGATCTAATACTATCCTGTTTTGCATCACCATTGCTCTGAGTGAACTTAACTCTTTTAAAGTTCCTTGTCCTAGAGCTATAGTTGTATTTACCAGACGTAATAGTGCATAGCGATTTATTTCCACTTGGTCACGCACAAATCCCAGTCCAATTCCTGGAAAGATAGACTGGGCAATCTTCGCTCCGACTCCCCAAATCCGGAGCTCCTCTGGGACTACTGAATGGCTCGTGAGCCACTCTCCAACCTGTCGCTTCGTCTTGTGATGTGGATGACTGGCCTGGTACTGCATGAAAAAGACATGATCTGACACATATGCAACACTACACAGGCCTCCCCAATCTGGGGGAAGGGACACGTATGCTTTGTGACCACAGATGAAATACCAATCCGCTAACACTCTTGTTCCCTTGGGTCCTGGTGCTACTCGTGAGCACTGACTCAGCTCTCCAGTGTCCATCTGTATTCTGTAGGCCAGGTCAGACTGACATTCCTTCCTCCGTACAGTTAGATTATTATAACAAGCAATATTTTTGAGGCAGGTCAGGCATTGTCTCTCATCTGTTGGTGGACAGTACGAATAGGTAGCATTACAGAGAGTGGCTGGTAATCTACCCACCTTGATGGTTCCATTTGCTATAACACATGCTGGAAAAGCTTTCTCTGGCAAATGAGTCAACATCAGTACCTCAGGAAGGGGGTTAGCTAACTGGGGCCAAGTGAGCAAATCTGTTAACATAGAACAGTTTCTATTAATGGGAGAACTTATCCCCTTTACGTTAAGAATTGAGGTAAAATTTGCTTCACTCCATTTAGCTCTTCTCCCTGGATGTGTAGCCAACCCATAGAGACACCATGAGTGCTCCCAGCTAACATTGTAAGGCCTCAGTCCAGTATTGTGTCCTGCCACTGGCATATGTGCACACACATAACAATTTGTCCAATTATTAACATGAGCTGTGACGTTCATTAACTGCCACCATTCATTGGTTGCATATTCATGTGGGTACTGGGTGTAATTTAATGAAGATGTTCCTCCTAAAATTAGCAGTGTGCTCACGCTGAAAATAATTATGAGGCTGCAGAAGGGCGCCATTCTAAAGGAGTAGGGATCAGTTGTTGTCTTCACTGGGTTGAGACGAAAAAACCACTATAAGGAATTTCCCCCTTTGTAACCAGACTTCCACCTTTACTCCGAAGTAAGTGGCTCCACCTTCTTGCAGTGACTCAGATGAATCCACGTAGATCTTTCAGCGATTTTCACTGCTGTTAGTGTGGTCAGGAGAACTTGATATAGGCCGTCCCACCTCGGGTTCGACCAGCACTTCCATTTGATGACCTTGACCAGCACCCAGTCTCCTGGCTGTATCAGTGGCACCTGTGAAGAGAGAGAAGATGCTTCTGGCAGCTTGTTAGCATCAGTTGTTTGCTTTATAAAAATTTCCTCATCCACTCACTCAAATCACAGCTCTCTTCTGCCTTCTATTACAATGAATATATTTCTTATGAATGTATATATGCACCAGTGTATACTTTATACATCTCTTATTTTCTTAGTTTTACTATACATTTTATTTTCTATATATTTGATTATATTAGATTATGTTATTTTCATTTTAGTAAGTTTTGACTTTGTATTATATGGCACTAAACAGGAGTGACCCTCCAATCTCATTGTATATCCTATATAATGACAGTAAAACCATTCTATTCTATTTCATATGGGGTAAGTCCTAATTCTGATGGTGTTATGCGCATGTACATTTCCACTAATAACAAAAATTTAACCCAAGAAAGTCCCGTCTCCTCATAACATTTGGCCAGTTTGTTTTTCAAAGTATCATTCTTAGTATCCCCCCTTTGGAGACATGGTCTGACCCATGACTCCATTTTTGCAAACCAAGGGAAGGCAGACAAGGTTTTTTTTTCCTTTCTTTCTTTGAAGAAACCATCCACGAAGGGTGGAGGTACACTTAGCTCAAAAACGACACTCCTCCAGAGTAGCAAAGGCTTGAATCCCTGAAACAGAGGATCAGAGCCAACATGGTTGACACCATCAGGTAATCTTCATCTGACTTGTCTGAAGTCCTCCTCTCCGATCAGTGTGACACAGTCTGGTTAGTCCGTGTTCCCTTCACCAGTCTTGGGCATTCAGTTCACCAATGACCTGTCAGGCTGCAGTTGTAACATCTGTCATCTCAACGCACCTGGAAAAGTCACCCCTTCTTCTTCCACGGGCAACACTTTACCTAGTGACAACGATTCAGTACAGAGTCAATGTTGCTGTTCTCTGTCAGCATCTTATTTGTCCTTTTTTCTTCTGGTGGTTCTTCTTCTCATTAACCATCTCCTGCGCATGATGCTCAGTTCAGTGTGACGGCTGTCACACTTCAGGTCTCTGCTCTGAGCAGCCGATCTGGTCTGTCTCCATACCGGAGAGAGCAGTATTGAGGGCTCTTCTGAGGTGGAGCTGTACTGCTTGTCTGCAGGTTGTGGTGCAGTAGCGACTCAATGAAGAGGTGGAGGTGGTGGGTCTCGTTTTTACCGACAATCATTCTGGTCCAGACGATGTCTGATCAGAGGGCAGGAGTCCAGATCTGGGTCAGAGATTTTCAGCGCTTATAAATTTGCCTGCAAAAAGGGCACAGAGAGATGAGGTATCACAAGTAACAACAGATGGAGTTGGCCCCAAAACCGCCACTCCATTAATTGGGACTTCAGCTGTTCTGCCGCTCAAGTTCTGCTAAGATCTCGCTCTCCACCGAGTTCTTTAACTATTAATTTTCTATTCCTACGTTCCCATTTCCATTTTCCTTAACACTCAAACATTTCATTTGTTTTTCATATTTAGTCGTTTTACAAATTTTCACTTTTTTCTGCACACTCTAACCCAAAAATTTACAGATCCCAAATATTTGGATCCATATCTCTTTATCTCATTTTCATGTGGCACTGTCAGGGGAAGGGTTAACATCACTGCTCTAAGATCCCATTTTTCCTAGTGAGACGTCTCTCACAAGTTTTCTTCAATGTCTAGAAAACAAAGAAAAAGATCACATTCAATGCGGCCTAATCACCTTAAGTCAAACAACTTATCTTTAACCTCTTTTACACGTGCCTCAGTCTGCGTGCCACCCACTTGCTGGTGGGTGTTACGGCCGTGCCTCTAAGGCAGGGTTGTTGAATCCAGGCAGCTGTCCAACAAAGAAGTGAAAATTCGAGTTCCTCAATTTGCAAATGCAAGAGGACTGAAGCTTTTTTTTTCTTCAGCTGGGCCAGAGACTCGTCACTCTTTGTGGAAAAACTCACTGGATCTTACCAACAATCACCAAAATTGTTATAGAAATGTATTTATCAAATGAGGGAGAGAAGATTCCTTTACATACTTTATCACTCGTGCAAGGATTAGTCACATACATACATTCCTGAGTATGTATATGAATTCTGCCTGTTACAGAGAAACACAATGCACCTATATCTTTTTACACCCCCCTGTTCTCCCCCTCCTTAACCCTTCCATAAAGAAGAGGAGATCCTCCCCCAGTTACATGTCCCTACATAAAAGACTAACCAAAGGACAATAAAACTAACAAATGTGACCCCCATTAACACAGGAGATCCTGAGGGAGGAAGGGTGTGTGTAGGTTACAGATAAGGGAATGCTCATCTGGACAGTTTTTACAACCTACATTGATTCAATTCTATAGAATGCATGTGGATTATTTTTATAGCAAATTAAACATGCTCTAAAAATTTTATTTTTTATTTATTTTTTTTAAATATTTATTAAAACCTTTTACATTTAAATATTTACTTATCTTTACCATTCCCCCCTGTTGAGGCATGGTAAGGCCCATGGCTCAATAATGCTACAGTTGTTTTTTTGTTGTTTTTTTTTTTTTTTTTTTTTCCTAAAAGATAGATATCGCCTCATCCTTCCTGCTGTTAAATTTAATTGCTGCACTAAATCCCCCTCCTCCTCAACCTGTAAATTACCATCTGCCCCCTGTAACTGCGGGGGAGATGCTTGGGCTGAAAGAGGTGGCTGAGCTGGGGGAGGTGGTTGAGGTGGGGGTTGCACCCTACAAGGCCTAACCGTCTCATCCTCTGGCCTTAACAATGCAGCATGCACATTACAGGAGGTTTGTTTTCCCTTCTTTTGTTCTCTGCCCGCGGCCCTTTTCTGTGCTTGCTCCAACCACGTTTTTGCTACCATTAACTGTCTTTCTTTTTCAACTTTACACTTCCCTTCTTGTGTTGCCACACTGATTTTTAAATTTCTTACCAAATCTTCACATCCCCTCAACTCCAACTTTCCACTAAAACCATACTTTTTCTTCCATTTATTGCAGAACGTTGTGCTGCCCGGAGAGTATCTCTCCATATATTTTAAATCCCCCTCTAGGGCAGGCTTACTCAGTTTACTGTTCATAATCCCCATTTTACTTCCCGTGCTTTGTCCCGATCGGACCACGTGTCCTTCTGGGACCTAATAACAAATCCGCCCGTCACTGTGTACTTCAACAGGCCGTAAAGTTCGTTGGCACCCGTAGGGTATCCCTTCACGCTGCTGCTTCCACGTCAAAAGGCGGCGTTCAAGCTCTCATTCACTCACATTCACACACACATACGCGTATTTTCGGCGCCTATTTTAAATCTCTAAAATCCGAATTTGGGAAACCTCTCTTCCTGGCGAGAGTTGCCTATTTACTTTCTTTTTATTACCAAAAGTAAACCCCACAGTACCGTCTTCTCAGCATGTGCAGCCTGCCATTCCCAATGCAGCGTAACCACTGAGGATAACCAATTTTCTCCAGCCCGAAGCAGACCTATACCTCACTGGTCCAGAAATCTGGACCAAGGTTCAGAAGTATAGCAGTAACCACTGGAGTTCTTTTTTTACGTTCTTCCAACCTGAGCAGACCTGTGCGTTTCTGAACCGAAAACCACAGCGGTAACTATCGGATAAAACGGACTCCTTTCGGCGAGCCTACCTAATTTATAACGCGCGGCTTTCACATACCTGTGTTACAGTTGGTGTTACGTCCCCTCGGACTCCGGGAGAGCGATGAACGGCGCTGGAGGAGCGAAGCTAATCACCGGCCTGAAGACGAATTCACGGTTCAGGACTTCTCTTCAGGTCAACTGATGATCCTGGCTGTCAGACAGTCTTCGGTGTTCGTCTCCTCCAGCGTCAGTCAGCAACTGTCCCGCTCCGGCTCTCGAAGGACCAAAAAA
This sequence comes from Archocentrus centrarchus, assembly GCF_007364275.1. NCBI lineage: Eukaryota > Metazoa > Chordata > Actinopteri > Cichliformes > Cichlidae > Archocentrus > Archocentrus centrarchus. Next base: position 2,931,363 of record NC_044353.1, on the reverse strand, counting down.
TGATAGGTTCAGATCATTTTAAAAACTCAGAGAACAAACACACAACTCTTTTGAACTTGCGCAAGGAGGAGAGATCCGTTCCTTGAACTCAGCTCTCAGCTGAGCGGAAGTTATCTGTCCTGGCGAACTGCTTCCTGCGCAGCGCTTTTATTCGGATTTTCACAATAAGATCACGTGGGTTACATCAAACACAGTTTACAGCATGTAATAAACAACATTTTTGGGTTTTTCCTTACCATATATGGTCGTAAGCATACTGTGACATGTGCGCATGTAACATGGCGTATACGAGACACGTATCCTATATGTGTTCTCTGCAGGCTGAGAGCAGCCTGCAGGTAACTACAACTTCCTTTGTAAGAAATACCACCACGTGTTCCCATTTCAAACATAAAAACAACAGTATCATATGCACATAAAACAACTTATAGAAAATATACAAACAGAAGATATGATAATTTATAATAAACAGAATGGAATTTTATACCATAACTCCAACATCAACGTCCCCTTACCGGTGTCTTGCATCGCAAATCTGTTGGGCGTCAGCCAAAGCACAATCTTCCGGCGTATGCGTGAACTTGGATTGTCCACAAGATTTACATAGAGCAGCTTATCTGATAGTGAACTGGATGATGCTGTAGGTCAATAAAAAGCAGGATCCCAAATGCAGGATACAGAAAGGTTGTCTGCAAGCTGATGGGCATAGAGTTCAGTGGGATCGTATCAAGGAGTCCATGCACAGAGTTGATGCTCCAGGAGTTTTGGAAAGGATGACACACCTGGGGTGCATAGTGAGGAGGACCTGCTTTGTGCAGGGGCCTTTGTCATTAGTCCACGTAGACACAAACCACAAGCTGATACGATAAGACATTTATTTACATATTTGTCTATTTCTTGGGAGTGACTACTCATTGCCCTTTTGTCTTTTATTTCCAAGGTACAACATCATCATACTTGGTGGAATAGATGGCTACTCGAGAAAGGTTTTTCACCTTTTATTACAGTTCTCTATTTTTTTATTGTATTATCTTATTTATTACAGGGCTCTATTGATGTTACCAATGCAGTTCACGTATTTTACTCATATTTTACTCCAGTAGAGTCAGATGGCAATGATAAAGAGCAATGTCACCTCTGCTCACTGGTCTTCTAGAGCAGTTTTCTGAATATCCTCCTAAAAATCACAGAAAAGGAAAATGGGTTGCAACTTCAAAACTCCTAAAAACACAAAAGGTTTTGTATTAATTTGGCCAATCATATGGAGAGAAAATGTGAGGGTAAAAAGGAGGTGAGAAGAAGATAATGGCAAGAAGGGGAGGTTAGAGTAGCAGGAGGATGACAGAAGCTGGTGGGAGGAGATACAGGAGGAGAGGAGCAGGGAATCAACATTTTAAAACATATATTCAGAACTTTGCAAAACATTTTGTTAATTCTAATTGATTTCTATAATGGTGGAAACCCTGCACCCAAAAATACATATGCTAATCGAGACATTTAGGGACATAATGCAGATTCATGTGTCAGAAAGCTTATTTCATTTACTTTTTAAAAAATCTTATACATATGCTTGTGGTTCCTGACTTTTATCTTTTCCTATTCTCATTGCTTTTGCTCTGTCTTTTGAATTTTCCTTTGGAGAGCAATGGAGATTCTGCAGATTCAAATGCTGGTTGTCTTTCTATACAGATTTTCTATCTGCAAGCAGCAACAAATAACCGCTCAAGCACTGCTCATTCATTATTTTTGGAGGCAGTAGAAAACTATGGCTGGCCTTCCAGGTAAACAACAATTAAACTGTGACTATTGTTTCTTTGTCCTAACTACTTGTGATGTCTTTAATGTAAAGACATTATTAAGTTAAGAAATCAGTTCATAGTTAATTAATAAATAGGTTTAATTCATTGTAAATCAGTTTTAAGAAGTGTTCCGAGAAATTATCAGAGTGAGATATCTGTATGTTGCTTTTTCTTTGTGGTGACTGTTGGAGTAGGAGTGGTGCTCTCGTTACAATAGTACATCTTTAACGTCTTTTCTCCAACGGTAAAAGTCAAGCCAGCTTTCTTGGCTGAGAAACGGCAAATCTCCGACTTTGTGTTAAATGTGCTCTTTACGCTTGTTTCCTTGGAAAACGTTTGTCTTTGTGAGTATTCGTGAATGTTTTAGCACATCAATTTAAGTTTATATGCCGAAATAATTATAAAATAGAATTTCTATGTGTGTTTTTAGTTTATGAAGTGTTTCCGAATGTAGCACTATATATTTGTAACAGTTTGTAATTCATTGTTCTTCTTATTTCTGTATTTTTAGTTAAAAAAAAAACATGAAGAAAGAAAGAAAGAAAAAAGAAAGATATTAAAAGAGAACCTCCATTAGTTACAAGAAAAGCAAGCCTTGTGTGGAGCTATCTTCATTTTGTTCGCTGGCTGTCTAGCAGCATACTGGCTCACATGTTGTGAGGACAGCACACTACTCATTTCAGTGATGTTCGATGGAATATTTTGTTGTGATGATTATGACTGAACATTTCTCTCATGTATTTTCAAGGGTCAGAGGCGATGAAGGCGTTGAGAATGTCTTAATTGCTGAAACCATGTTCACTGTTAAAGGCACTGGAAGAGGGAGCTTCATAGCTGGGAGGAGTGTACATAATCAAGGGTTACAATAATATTTCACATAATTTCTAGAAGGCCTGGGTTCGATTCCACCTTGGCCCAGGCCTCTCTCTTTCTGTGTGCAGTTTGCATGTTCTCCCCGTGTCTGCGTGGGTTTCCTCCCACAGTCCAAAGACATGCACTTACTGGGGTTAGGTCAATCTGCTACTCTAAATTGTCCATAGGTGTGAATGTGAAAGGTTGTTTGCCTCTCTGTGTTGGCCCTGCGACAGACTGGCGACCTGTACAGGGTGTGCCCCGCCCTGCCCGTGACCCTGAACAGGATAAGCGAAAGAGGATGGATGGATAATTTACAGTATATCAGTAGTAAAATGGGAAGTTATTTTTGGAAAGTTTGTTTAGTCAGACAATTGAAGTGATCAGTTTTCAGCTAAATAAGTTCTCTTTCTCACCGAGAATTGAGCGGCTGTGGCGAGATGTCTGGACCTGTGTGACACACCTTTTCTCTGAAGTTCTTCACAGTCTTGAGGAAGATGGCCTGTTGGACTTGGCAGGTTCTGTTCATCTGTTTTGTGCCCACTATGTTGTCCTTCCACGTCTGGCAGCGGCCCTGCATAGCTTCACAGAAGGCTGGGACAACCATCCCCTAAGGTCAGAAGGTGGACTCTCCCCAAACCAGCTCTGGGTTATGGGTCACATGAAGAACCGTTGTGACCCAAATGAAGATTTGCAGGTTAGTTGAACCTCAGACATGAAGCGTTGTGTACAAAGGCAAAGTGCAATTAACAGAGCAAGTCAGCAAAGCAAAATTTATAATGTCTGTACTTCATGTTTAGATGACTACTACATTATGGGCTTTTTCCTCTCTGGTTAATTGTTTTCCTTTGCCACTGCACTGTGCCTGTGTGGGTCAGTGTGTGCTTCTGTATGTTTTTTAAAATATTTCTAAATTAGCTTCCAAGATAATTACCCAATTATTATATTTTGGCTAAATTGTGATATCTACCTACAGTAGCACCACTCACTTTACAATATATTATTGTGCTAAACACCCTAAAGTATGACATTAGCAGTTATTCTATCGGGCTAAGAGGCATTTCATACAAAATATTAACTTCTTTTTTTTTCTCAGAATGTGGAGCTATTTGGAACAGACTGGGAAATGTTTGATGCTGTGCAAGAGGAACTATATGGTGTTCAAGTCCAGGAAATTGACTGTCCTCTGGATCCATATATTATGCAAACTGTACAGGCCATGATAAATCCGTTGGCATCATCAGAATCATTTGGCCGAGACATTTACATAACAATGATTCAGTGTATTGAAAATCTAACGGCAACACAAGAAATGACTGAGATGTAAGACCTTGTAAAACATTTGCAGGCAGTCTTGTTGGTTGGTTGTTTTTTTTTTTTTTTTTAAACTTTGGCAGGAACCATTATCAGAGAAATACTGCTTTTATAACACTTAAAAAATTGAAACAGCAAGTTGTCTCCTGAAAATGACAAAAGAATAAAACAATGTGAAATGTCACAGTAACTTGGTTGTCTTACATTAGACTGAGTGGTTACACCCTGTCAAAAGTTTGCCCGAGACATACGGCTTGAGTCAGGATGTTTTTGAACTCACTGTATGTTTTCAGGTGAGCTGAGGGGAATGTGACTGTTCGGCTGCAGGCGCTTACAGTTGGAAAACAAACAGTGTGTTGTGTGTCACAGTCATGGTGGAATTCCATAGTTATCACAAAGTCCTTTTTTTCACTTGGCAGAACAGGCTTGTGCCGTTGTCCAGTCATCCACTGCATGATGCATCCTGCGGTCAAACCTTCTGCAGTGATGTTGTTGCTGGGGTCCTCTTTTTCTTAATAAGGAGATTAACATAATGTCAGTCTGAATTGAAAGTAATTCATTTTAGTTATCAAAATTGATAAAATCACTTATATAAAAACACAATATACACAAATGGTATTGAACTTTGACAAACAGTGGATAAATCAAAGTATAGAGTACACAAAGATATTAACAATGTTATCTAAATTGCAGATTATACTGTTTTTATTTGTATTCTTTATGCTGCTGCTGTAACACTGGAATTTCCCTCGTGGAATCAATAAAGTATATATAGATTTTAACGTGCGCATCAGTCCCATAAAATTTTACTAGTAAATACAAAGTACTTAATTCACTCAAGACTGCATAAAAATCATGTTGAGTCAACATGATTTGTGTCATTTACTGTAACATAAATCTATTGTCTAATGTTAAAGTGCCTTTATCGTGTTCAGGGTAATAGATTTTCACCTGCAGTTTGATTTCCTGAAGTCAAAATAATCCAAAGGCATTGTGTATTGAGTAAACATTGTGTCAGCTTTCCTGCGCTGATACTCGGCGTCTCTTTCAGCTGATTCTGACGCGTGCTCCACAGCTGTGTACTCACACACTTTGACGAAAACAAACATCTTTGTCTTCATTTTCCTTTTATTATTTTATGACCAACAACAGTGTAGCTGACGCTATGGTGGTCTGTGTGGGTTGCCGTAGTGACAGGAAGTAGGAATATGCTACGAGATTTTATTTGCTAATTTTGGTTTAATAATGGCACAATTATTTTATAACAATAAGTTACATGGCATTTCAGTTAATGTTTGTTTGTAGAATTACCGGTGCTTAAAAGAAAACTATATTTGTATTAAGTCATGGAAATGCATGACCCGGAAGTGTGTGTTGTCAGTAGCGGGAGAGAACGGACACAAGAGAAGGCAGAGAGAAACGAAATCGTCGATAAAAGACTCAAATCTACTAACGATATTCTACTACTGGTCAACAGGCGCACACGGTAATGATTATTTGCAATGCTGTTAATATGTGTTACAACTGAAATGTGTGATTTATGTTTAATATGAATGCGAGAGTTTGAACGAAGCCATTTTGTTCTTTATTTTAGTTTTCACGGTGTTCCAGGTGTTCCATTGATGATCCGTGCATCGTTTATGATCTGTAAAAGAAATAAATGTCTGTGGACATCAGTACGAAGCGTGAAGTCCTTTTGAGCAGACCAGAGTAGCTACAGTGAAAACGTGACCTGATTCATCGCACCGAGGGGGCGTTATAGTGAAAACGTGACCTGATCCATCGCACCGAGGGGGCGTTATAGCGACACGTGACCTGATACGGCGCACTGAGGCGGCTTCACCCTGCATCCACAAGGCGGCGCCAGAGTTCTTCACATCCTGCCGCAAGCTACAGGCTTCAGAGTTCAACTGCGGGAGTAAGATCAAGTCCAAATGCGCATCCTATGGTCAGATTGTGTAATTAAACGGCCTCTGCTACTGATGGATGAATAAGAGTTGAATAAACACAAAATGACTTCCAATGATAATCCCTTGTTACAAAATGATAGCCATATTAACCATGAGCCTCAAGAGCAAGGTAAACAATGTACAGAAGCAGATGTAAGACCAAAAGAAACTGTAAAGTATGCTGTAACTGATCAAGCTAAAACAGAGATTAGAAAATCCTCCCGTGAAAGACATTTTACACCTAAAATGCAGGAGCTAAAAGAGCAAGAATTGGTCCAAAAGGAAAGAAAGTTCCAGTCAGTCTACGACAAGTGGAAAATTAAAGTAAGAGACATTCGCACAAGATTAAAGGAAGAATGCCCAGAAAAAGACTTATACAGCATGATGGATGATGTTGAATTGTTTGATTCTGAATTGAAAGAACTGTATGACGATATCAGAAAGCAAACAGCCCCAAATCAAGAAATTCGGAGGAAAGTTGATGCATGCTCTGCTGTAACTTTGGACTTGATGCGGTTAATGAGAGTACGGCTAACAGAGGATGCAAGTGAGTTTGATGCGGTAGCAGAAAAGGCAAGATTACGCATGCTCCTTGACAATGAATATGCCAGATCAATATATGGATCTACCACCTCCAGAGTAACTGCACGCAGCCCTCATTCTGACCATTTCTCAGAGTCAACCAGCATCTCTCACAAGAGAGCCGAGACAGCCGCACAGCTAGCTGCAAAGAAAGCTGAAATTGAAATGGAAGATGCTATTGAAGCTCATCGTCAACAACTGAAAAGGCTTGAAAACCAAAGAGACATTGAAGTAATGCAAGCAAAGCTGAAGGTTTACACTGAAGAGGAGATCAAAGACAAAAATGAGAAATGTGCACATGGTAAAGTAAGTTCTAGCCTGTCCACCTCTTATATTGAATGTCACAGTGATGCCCAGCCAGTCACAAAAAATGAGTCAGCCATTGTGCAGGCAGTTCAAGAGTCAATAGCTCTTACTCGGTTACCTGCTCCAGAGCCTACTGTGTTTTATGGTGACCCTCTAAAGTTTATAGAGTGGAGCACAAGCTTTAAAGCTCTTATAGAAAGACGCTGCTCAAATCCTGCAGACAGGCTATTTTACCTGCAAAGATACATTGCAGGAGAGGCAAAATCCACACTTGAAGGCAGCTTCTACCGGAAAGATGAAGAAGCCTATAAGCAAGCATGGGACAGGCTCGATGCAAGATATGGACATTCATTTATAGTGCAACGTGCTTTTAGAGAGAAACTTAACAAATGGCCAAAAATTGGTGGAAAAGAGTATGTCAAACTGAGAGAGTTCAGTGATTTCCTGCAAACATGTAGCAATGCAATGCCTCACATAAAAGGTCTACAAGTGCTAAATGACTGTGAGGAGAACCAGAAGTTGCTGGTCAAACTCCCAGATTGGATAACATCCAGGTGGAATCGCTATGTAACAGAACAGCTAGATCAAGGTAAGGACTATCCAAGCTTCCAAGACTTTGCTTCCTTTATCTCTAAGGAGGCACGCATAGCTTGTAACCCAGTGTCGTCCTTACATGTTCTAAAGCCACCTGCAGAAATCCCAGTAAGAGAAGCAAAACGCACAAAAGCAAATGCATTTGTCACTAATGTAAAGGCTTCAGACACCTCAGCCACTGCAACTAAGCCTAATATAGAGGAAATCAAGCCAAGAGACTCTGATAAACGAAAGAAAAGAGACATACCACCACAAATCTCAAGCCTGAGCAAGTGCATTTGTTGTGGAGAAAACCACACCGTACACAAATGTCCAAAGCTAACAGAAATGTCTGCGGATGACAAGAGAAAATTTGTTCATGAAAACAAACTGTGTTTTGCATGCTTGAGGAAAGGTCATAATTCTAGAGACTGTAAAAACAGAGCCATGTGCAGCATATGCAAAAGGAGCCATCCAACCCCTCTGCATGAAGACCGCTCTCCAGCAGACGAACCTGAACAAAGAAAAGCAGAACAAAATATGTCCTCACTGTCTTGCTCAGTGGAAGGAGGTGATAATGGGAGCACCTCAATGATTGTGCCAGTGTGGATATCAGCAACTAATACTCCTAACAATGAGACTTTGGTGTATGCGCTATTAGATACGCAAAGCACCCACACATTTGTTGATCAGGAAGTGTGTGAAAAGCTGCGGGCAGTAACAGAGCCAGTAAAACTAAAGCTCGCAACCATGGTCAAAAGAGACAGTATTGTGAAGAGTCAGAGAGTACAAGGACTTAAAGTCAGAGGATTCTTCTCCAATACATCCATTGACCTACCTCCAGCTTACACAAGAGACTTTATTCCACTTGAGCGCACACACATTCCTACATGCCAAACCGCCAGCAAATGGAAACATCTTGCAAACATTGCTCAAGACCTTCCTCCTCTAATGGATTGTGCAGTTGGATTGCTGATAGGCTATGACTGCTCCAGAGCCCTAGCTCCCAGAGAGGTCATCACTGGTGGCAGCAACGAGCCTTATGCTGTAAGAACAGACCTAGGCTGGAGCATTGTAGGAGGGGCACCGCAGTTTGTCAATGCAAGAGATGTAACTGGTCTGTGTCATCGTGTATCTGTGAAAGAGGTACCTCCTGTAACTCCATCAGCAATTATTAAGGCACTTGAGTTAGATTTTGCAGATACCAGGTCAAATGACAATGATATATCACAAGATGATATTCAGTTCCTCCAAATCTTAAAAGAAGGAATTCATCAGAATGAGTATGGTCATCTTGAAATGCCTCTTCCCTTTAAAGCACGCCCACAGCTCCCAAACAACAAAGCTCTTGCTCTTGTTCGTTTAAAGCACCTCAAAGGGAAACTGGACAGAGATCCCAAGTTTAAAGGTGATTATGTAAAGTTCATGGAAGGAGTTCTCGGAGATGGCGATGCTGAAAAAGTGGACACACAGCCAACAACAGGAAATGTCTGGTACATACCACACCAAGGCGTTTATCACCCACGAAAGCTGGACAAGATCAGGGTGGTATTTGACTGCTCTGCAAAGTTTAAAGGGACAGCTTTAAACGATCATCTGCTAACAGGGCCTGATCTCACAAATGGACTGACAGGAGTACTGTGCCGTTTTCGCAAGCACCCCATTGCAATCATGTGTGATGTGGAGAAGATGTTTCATAGGTTCCACGTCAACTCAGAGGACAGAGACTATTTGAGGTTTCTCTGGTGGGAAAATGGGAACACAGACTCAGAGCCCTCAGAATACCAAATGAAAGTCCACCTCTTTGGGGCATCCTCATCCCCTGGCTGTGCTAATTATGGTATGAAACATCTGGCCAATGAAAATGAAAAAGAGTACCAGTTAGCAGCTAACTTTGTCCAAAAGCATTTCTACGTGGATGATGGCCTTGTAAGTGTGGAAACTGTTGGAGAGGCAACTGAGCTTGTGAAAGAGGCTCAGGCTTTGTGTGCCAAAGGAAAGCTGCACCTTCACAAGTTTCTCTCCAACAACAGAGATGTTCTAGACTCAGTCGATGTGGCAGAACGTGCAGCTGAGATAAAAGATGTTGACCTCAACTACAGTGACCTTCCAGTGCAACGAGTACTAGGTGTAAGGTGGACTGGTTAGGAAAGTGACACTACAAGTTGGAGACAGAAAACTGGGGAAGAAGGGTGAACGCTTACATAAGCCATCTATTATTGAAAGACCCATTCAAAAGTTGGTTGTTCTTGTAGAAAGTAGTTAAAGGGTATATCCCACTGTTATTGTATTTCTAAATGTGTAAAGTTTGAGGAAAGTGTATATTTGGAAATTACCATTGATTTATTTGTAAGAATATTGTAAAATGTAACATTTACATTGTATATCAAAGGTAATTTGGTGGGAGTGTAGCTGACGCTATGGTGGTCTGTGTGGGTTGCCGTAGTGACAGGAAGTAGGAATATGCTACGAGATTTTATTTGCTAATTTTGGTTTAATAATGGCACAATTATTTTATAACAATAAGTTACATGGCATTTCAGTTAATGTTTGTTTGTAGAATTACCGGTGCTTAAAAGAAAACTATATTTGTATTAAGTCATGGAAATGCATGACCCGGAAGTGTGTGTTGTCAGTAGCGGGAGAGAACGGACACAAGAGAAGGCAGAGAGAAACGAAATCGTCGATAAAAGACTCAAATCTACTAACGATATTCTACTACTGGTCAACAGGCGCACATGGTAATGATTATTTGCAATGCTGTTAATATGTGTTACAACTGAAATGTGTGATTTATGTTTAATATGAATGCGAGAGTTTGAACGAAGCCATTTTGTTCTTTATTTTAGTTTTCACGGTGTTCCAGGTGTTCCATTGATGATCCGTGCATCGTTTATGATCTGTAAAAGAAATAAATGTCTGTGGACATCAGTACGAAGCGTGAAGTCCTTTTGAGCAGACCAGAGTAGCTACAAACAGGTAGCTCTCGTCTCTATCATGGAACAGCGTATGCAGCCTGACTACACAGTGAAAATGCTGGCATACCTGATCGACATGTTGCACGGTCAAAAACTGTTATGCTTCCACCATTGACGCCCCACCAAATGAGCAAACCCTTCCCATATAAATACAACTCAAACTAAGTGCCCCCTAGTGTTCAAACACATAACACCAACATACAAAAATATGGCTCTTACAAACATGAGTACTTTTACTTTAGTTACTTTCAGTATATTTTTATGCTGCTGCTTTAAGTAAATGATCCAAATACTACTATCTCAGTATTACATTTACAAATACTGTATAAAGTCAGTGATAAATACATTTTGTATACTACTCTAATTACCCACAGTCTTCATTCTAAATATTTTAAGGCTATAAATAACCAAGTAACTGGATTTCCTCAGTCTGTAGTGCTTTCCTCGAATGCGTGTTGCCTTCAAGCTCCAAGACCAGCAAGAAGCCAGGTGGAGCACCTCAAAAGCCTACTTAAACTCAGTAATCCAGATAACATGACAGCATCTGCTACACTTACCTGACTCTCTGTTAGACCGAAGGAGTGTCCTGACGTCCTCTGGCTTGTCACAGCTATCTCTGCTTTGGGCCTCAATTATAAATTCTGCAACAGATCCAGGTCTGTTGTGTAGTCAGCCTCTGACAGTTGATGTCTCCCAAGAGTACTCTGCAGACTGTTATGAAGGACTGATGGATCAACTGAAACTGCACATGAGCCTTCCATTGTGGTCTTAGTGCGCGCACCCCTGATGGCTCAGTCGTGCAGTCAATCAGAGTGCAAGCCTGGGGGTGCTGCCACTGTGGGCGCTGTGTGGCAGGAATGGTAGAGCCGTGGACTGAAGTGGGAAGTGGATTACGAGTAACCCCCCCCACACACCCTGGATGCATTTGTATATATCATGTGTCATCCTAAATAAACCAACTATTGGACCGTACATCCTCTCAAGCATTTCTAACTGAATCCACCACCGTGACTTCTTCCCAGAAGATTAACCAGCCTTCATGAGAAAGTGGTGCAGAAACCTGGGATAGGGAAGTCACGGTAGATAAAGCAAGAATGTATATAAAGAAGTCCAGTTATGCTCCAGATGTCCAGCCTAAAAGGGAGAGAAGGCCTCCAACCTGGTTTGAAGATTATCCTGTCACCCACTACCACCAATAATGAGCAGAATACAAAAATTGCAGATGATGCACCAAATGAGCTGTATTGTCAAGTATAAACAAGCTTCTCTTTGTCCCTGTGTTTGACAGGACATGATACCGATCACCTGCACATCACCTGCAACTGACGTGAAAAGTCAACATGAGAAGTTCTCATAAAGTGGGAGTGGAAAGGTTTTTGTGTAATAATAAGCGATCCCACATTCTCTCTGATCTGCTGTCAAATACAAACTTGACATGTGGCCATCAATCACTGTAATTAAAAATGTTGTGTGTAATTGTTTTTACTAGCCTGCGTGTGTGTGGACTGGTTCTTATAGTGCTTTTCAACTCATCACTTTATACAACATGCCTCATTCGCACACATCCATACAAGTACTTCTTTCTAAGCTTAAGTGTTTTCATTCACACACATTCTGACAGTTGCATCAGAGAGCAACTTGGGTTTCAGTATTTTGCACAAGGATGCTCTGGCATGCAGAATGGAGCAGTCAGGGATCGAACCACCAACCTTCAGATTAGTAGGTGACCTCCTCCACCTCCTGAGCTACAGCCACCCCATGTTTGCACATGTCTGTGAGACTTAACTTACCATCTGGACTTCATGTATCTTTGGTTTTTGTTGATTGACAGCAGCTTGCTCAGGGTTCTAGCCAGCGGTTGATCAGCCTGCACCGTGCCATGCTGAGGTCGTCTTACACTGGGCTGAGAATTTCACAGGTTTGCTATCACTGCAATTAGCAAGCAGGCGCACACTGTGACCAGACTGATTTATTTAATCTCGCTAGACCGCTGCACTGTAGTATTATTTCACCGCAATTTGCAGTCTACCACCAGTTTCATTCACAATGTGCACACGTGATCTCCCGACGGTCCTGTTCACGTTTGATTTTGCGTGGCTACAGAAAGCAAAATGGCGACAAATGTTAAAGTGAGGGGGAGAAGTGAAAAAGGGAGCACAAATGACAATTTAGAACTTTCTATTAAATATAAATTCCCAGGAGCTCAGTGTTGCAAACTTAGCGCTAGATTTAAGCACTTTTTCCCCCCCGAAAAGCAACAAGTGACAAATTTAGCGACTTTTCCCAGTGACTTCAGCGACTTTTAGAGATAGTCTGGAAAGCTGAAATCCTCCGCCGACAGTGTTTTGTGTAGACAGGGCGCTTGTACAGCATCCCTTTGTACCCTTTGGCATTGCCAGGACCTTACTTTGTACAAACCCCACCCCCATCACCACACACACACACACACACACAAAACCGGGCTGAAATATTTTTTCTGGCTAGAACCCTGCTGCAATCATCTAACTATATGGACAAAAGTACTGAGGCACCTAGTACATAATCAGGGTTATTATAGTTAACGAAAACGAACGAAATAACGAAAACTGAAATTGAAAAAACATTGTCGTTAACTGAAATAAATAAAAACTAAAATTAAAAGGAAGAAACGACAACTAACTAAAACTGAATTGTGAGTTTACAAAACTAACTAAAACTAACTGAAATTATAGATATTGTTATTTTTTCAAAAGTCTTGTGGATTGATATGAAATCATTTTTTTCCTCTCTCCGAGTTTAAGCTCGGAACGCCGTCGGGCAAATGGGTGCGCATGTGCGTGCGTGCGCACACCGCGCTGCTCCTCAGAGAGTCCCATGTGGAGTGTTTTTTTTTTTTTTTTACTATGATAGCACAGATAGCAGCGAGTGTCTTGTTGTGGATGATGAAAAATGTACGGAACACTTCTTAGTCAGGAAAAAAAACACCAACATCAAAGTAGACCTGAGAAGCGCACACAAGGCAGCTACGGAAACCGCTCTCATCCTACAAGGCAACCCGGCCTGCACCTCCAGAGAAACGTGACTACTCGTCGGGTCAACGCAGCCACAACGTTGTGTTTAGTCCTTGTGCGTTTCCGGCTACTTTATCAGTCAGATAATAACAATCAGGACTAATAATCAAAGCATCAATATAAGGACTCACAAATGTCAGCAAATTCCTGGAGGGAGCTGCTGAAACTATGGGAATGGACGTGAAGAAATGAAGAAAGTGAAAAAACAGGGACAAATATGTTTGCACCCTAAAAACTGAGCACAAAGAGCGAGGACCAAAAAACCCCCAGCACACAACCACAAGGTAATTAACACACGCAATCCAGCTATACATGCATAAATGCGGACATGAGGTCGGACACTTCCGTAGGCTACATAGGCCGCAAAGCCCTGCAAGTCTAATCAGCGAGCATCTAACCAAGTAGCTCCAAAACAGAAGCAGCATCAGGTGGAGAGAACATCAGGATGCAGCTGGATTTGAGCTTTGACTCCTTCAAGGAGTTTGTTTTTGTCAAACACCACATGTAGCTGTTATTAATCTGCTGCCCTGAGGCTGAACTTTATTGGGAGTTTATTGTTGAATTTATCGAGTTTTGGAGTTCATATTGTTCTTTGTTTCTCCCTGTTGATGTTCATGTGTGTCCTTAATATTACACACATTTAGCATGTAGTTCTGCTGTCTGTGAACAGTTGGTTGCTGAATATATTTCTTTAAAGGGTATCTTTAAAGCGTACCTGATTAAGTATGAAAATACTAAAACTAATACTGAAACTAACTAAAACTAAGCATAAAACCAAAAATAAAAACTAATAAAAACGAGCAAAACCATTTTGAAAACTAATTAAAACTAACTGAATTAGAGAAAAAAAAAGTAAAAACTAACTAAAACTAAACTATAATGTAAAATCCAAAACTATTATAACTCTGTACATAATCCATAGCTATTGATATGGAGTTCCCACACAAAGCACTTGGGTTATGTCAGCAAGTCGACCTCTGAATGCTTAACAAAAACAATATGAAGGTTTTGACTGACCTTAAACATGCTGGAAAACCCTCAAATGTGGCTGAATTAAAACAATTCTGCATTTGTTTTATGATCCATAACATGAAAGTATGTGTAAACATGCAAAAATAAAACCAAAGGAAGCGGTCTAATGCTTTTTTACAGCATTGTAGCTGCCATGGTCTGTGAAGTCCTGTCTTGAAGTCTCTAGATGACCATCATAATCAAAGGTTGGATCGGACTCTCAGACTGCACCCTCATTGGCTAGAGACTTGTCGGTCACAAGTAATTAGCCCTTAAACTGGTTAATCTTCCTTTCTGGCACTTAAAATGAACAAAATTTACAAAACAGACTTTGTTTTATTCAGTAGGACTCAAAATGAGTGACTGAGCCATAAACCTATCTGAAAAGTATTACACAGGTCGAGGCAGAGGGCCTTCTTCCCGCAGACTTCTAGAGAGGTGTGTGTTTGTGGGGACACTGTAAAAGGTAAATAAAAACAGAAATCTCATAACCCATATTTTATTTAACCTGGGACTCTGGGACGTGTAGGAGACGACTGAATCTCCACCATCATTTCAACATCTTACATTTCATAAACCTTTAAACATGTGTGACATCGTGAAAGCTGAAGGCGAACTATTATTTATAAAGTTTATGTGTGTATTTGATGATGTTGCTCTGCTCATATTGGATGTATATTTGAGTTGAGTTCCTGTTCCTGCAGACAGGAGTCAGCCAGCTCCTCACTCCTGTCTGCTGTGAGGTCGGGTTTGTGCTTCCTCCCTCCAAAACTCCCGCTTCAAAAGTGTGAATT
Source organism: Archocentrus centrarchus (assembly GCF_007364275.1). Lineage (NCBI taxonomy): Eukaryota > Metazoa > Chordata > Actinopteri > Cichliformes > Cichlidae > Archocentrus > Archocentrus centrarchus. The sequence goes on along the minus strand of NC_044353.1, from coordinate 2,916,155 downwards.
CAACAAACATGAATCATTCCACATGAAACAGCCTGATGGAAAACTGCAAAATAAGGAGTCCAGACACACAAATGAACAGATTATGTGAACATATTATCATACATGTTTTAATGATAACATATTTTTAACGTGCTGCAGAGAAAGTATTTAACTTCCTTCCCACGTTGAAGGTAATAAAAATGCACATCAGTGATTTAATTGTAATCTTTTACTCCCGCTCTTCCTTTATAAGCACCACATAAACAATCAGCAAATATAATGAAGCTGCATGTATTTGTACTGAATGCAAACACAATAGGTTTGTGATACGCTGCCCTACAAACAAAGAACATCTCCGTGTTTATGAAGACGTGAAATGTGGCTCATGTTCATTATTTTACTTATGAAGCTAATTAATAAGAAAAAGGCCTCCAAAGCGATGACATCACCGGACACGGTGACGCTGAACGGGGTCCTCAGAGGGAAATCTAAGAAATGTGCAGCGTTTACTGAACAGCACCGAGGAAGAGTCTGAGGAAGAGTCCGAGGAAGAGTCCGGTGAGCCCGTGAATGCTGTGTTTTAGCGCTCTCTGCTGGACATGTTAGGAAGTGAGTTCTGTGTATTTTTCCTTCAGCTTTATTCTCAACAAACAGATTCAAACAACAATGACGTCACAGGACACAACCAGGTTAAATGGGAGGAAATGAAGGAACTCTGTGATGCTGCTCTCAGCTGAAAGCGCGTTAAAACTTCAGCATCGTTTGAACGCCACCGCCCGAGTGACCACAGGGTCCCATATGCGCCCTGTCACAGATCTCAGACCAGCTCAAACTGTGTTTGTGAGCTCTCTGCACCCAGGCGGCTCCACAGCCACAGATCTCAGTCCAGCAGAGCACCGTCGGGATGTGCTGGAACAGCAGATTCCCATCATGGATGCAGCAGCTGTGATGCTGTCACGTCAGCATGGACCAAAAAAAGTGGGTCCAAGCCGGGAACAGCGAGGTGTCCCTAATAAATATTAAATATGGCTCCGTTCTTTAACCTGTGACGAACCGTCTCCCTCTCTGACGGTGCGAACACGAACCGCAGCTGCTCGCGTCCTGTTTTGATCAGCTGACCTGCGGTCACATGACTCGATCCTCTTCCTCCGACTGTGCTCGACACGCAGCTGAGCTCTTCTGGGGCAGGTACGTGAAAACAACAGGAGCTCCAGCCTGTTCCTGTGTGTCTGCCGGTGGCCGGACAGCTGACGGGCAGGTGGTGGGGTGTTCCGGGATGAAGAGCCGCAGAACTCGGTGTGAAAAACGCAGCATTTAAAGTAGCTGGAGTCCGAGTTTCTCTCGCTGCAGAGCGTCACGGTGACGGCTGGAAGTTCAGTTTGGACTGAAGTCAGGGTCGCACTGAGGATTTAGGGGATCCTGAGCAAGTTTCTGGGTTTTTACGACTTTGTGTGTGACGGTAGGTGAAGCTTTACAGTCACTGTTCTGTGGGTGGAGTTTGGCCTCAGGCAGAGAGGGAGCGATTAGGGGAGCTGGCCAAAGACAGATAACAATCACTGCTTATTGCGGGACGTTTCACTGAGAGCATAAAGATCAGAGGTCAAAGTCAGCCGCTGCACCTACTGCGATAAGATCAGATCAGCTGATAAATGAAAAGCTCGCGCTTTGCTTTAATTACAGTGTGAAACGTCACTTTTGTTTTTCCATCTAAAACTCGTTTCCGCTCATACATGTTGGACTCTCCTGCAGCAGCTCTGCAGATTAATCCTTCAGTTCATTCTGTCTGAAACGAGCCTTTTAGCTCCTCCCACGTTAAGCCAACTTTCTTCTGATTGGTTGCCCCCCCTGTACATTTGAACAGCAGGTCGGTTGTGCTTCTCCACCTGAGAGCCTCTGTGTTTGGAGCAACCTGAGCTTCTGGACACACACTGAGCTCATTATCAGAAACTTTGCTCCTTCCAATCTAAACGACCACCACCGGAAGAAGAACAGCTGTAAGTTTCCAGTCTGCTGTCTGAGGAGCGTTTGATTTGTTCTGCTGTGTTTTCCAGTCACTTGAAGCTGAGCGGGCGGTGTTTGTGGTGTCCAGGCTCACCAGCTGAGAGGAAAAACCAAAATCATGCCATCCAACAAATCGGTGTCAGACGCTCCCATCACTCAGTTCATCAACTGCAGGATCCTGAGGGACAACGAGCTGCAGAGGTAACACATCAAACACACACGTCAAACACACACATCAAACACACACTTAGAGCCAGAAACCAGCCAAAGCTCGACAACATCCAGAGCTCTGCTTAAGCTGTCTGAGGGTTCAGACCCAGTAATAGTTCAGCTGATGTTGTGTGTGTGTGTGTGTGTGTGTGTGTGTGTGTGTGTGTGCAGCGAGGACCTGTGGGTGCGTGAGGGGAGGATTTTAGATCCAGAGAAGCTGTTCTTCGATGAGCAGGGATACGCTGACACACGTGTGGACTGTGAAGGCAGCATCATTGCACCAGGCTTTATAGATGTCCAGATCAATGGTACACACACACACACACACACACACACTGATAGGCAGTTGAGTTGCAAAGACGATCAATTCAATAATCTGCAGTAACTTTGAGTTCTGGAACAGCTGAGCACCAAACTAAAAGGTCATTCTGCATCTGTGACCCTGCAGTCACAAACGTAGCTCTTCTGAGACCCTCGTGGTGATCTCATTATGGTGACGTGAGGGGAATCAAAGCTGACGCTGCAGTTTTTAAGCTGAGTCACTGAGAGTGTTCTTACTGGTTTGTCTCGAGGAGCATAATCGGTCGTCTCCCTGCAGGAGGTTACGGCATCGACTTCTCTCAGCCGTCCGAGGACGTCGGCAGTGGAGTTTCGTTTGTGGCCAAGAAGATCCTCGAACACGGCGTGACGTCCTTCTGTCCCACTCTGGTCACCTCCCCTCCTGAAGTTTACCACAAGGTGACGTTTTTAGAACAGTACCAGTGAAAGGTTTGGGGTTTCCTGCTCTCTCCTTCAGGGGCATCTTCTGGTGCATCTCTGGGCAGCTTCCAGGTCACCTCCCTCCATGAGACGTCCTCATGGCTGTGAGTCAGTCTTTGCTCTGCTACAATATGATCATTAAAGACACAAACTGAACATTTCTGGAGGTCTGCAGCACTGGAAGGTTCAGAGGTCAGCCTGAGGTGATGCTGAAGGTCAGATCTAAAGGAGGTCCTGTGAGTTCTGGACCTTCTGTGTTCGTTCATGACTTTAATCCTTCGTGAAGCTTCAACCTGTAAAATCAAAGCCGTCATCAAAATGTGTCTTTCAGGTTTTGCCTCAGGTCAAAGTTCATAACGGAGGACCACATGGAGCTGGAGTTCTTGGTGAAGAATTATATCTTTGTTTATAAAAGCTGCAGATGTTTCTGCTGTCACACAGCTCGACCTCACGTCCTGAAACCTCCTCTGCAGGGTTTCATCTGGAGGGTCCGTTCATCAGCGCCGAGAAGAAAGGAGCCCACCCGGAAAAATACCTCCGAGCCTTCAAGTCCAGAGGGTTCGAGGACCTGACGGAGGCTTACGGCAGCCTGGACAACGTTGCCATGGTGACGCTGGCTCCCGAGCTGCCCGGCAGCCAATCGGTGGTGAGGGAGCTGAGCCGGAGGGGCATCACCGTGTCCTTAGGTGAGCCTCGATTAGCCACGCCCACCATGATCATCAGTCGCTCCAGTTCAATTTTTATATTTTATTATTAATTTTATTCATCTTCACTCACATACTGTTGATTTCTGATTGATTTCAGACTTTTTCCATTTCATGTTTGCTTTTATTAATGTTTCATCATTTACTTTATTAATTTTATTACCACAAATTTATTTATGTTTCTGTAAGGTTTGAATTTTATTTAATTTTTTTATCCTTTTATTGTTTTTAAATTATGTTTTTGTTTCATTTTCAGGAGGTTTTTATTTTTATTTTGTAGATTTTATAATTTTTTAACCATTTTAAGTTTGATTTTAAATTTTTGCTGCTGTTATTTTTCATTTTAGACCATTTTTCTGTTTTGTCTGCTTTTATTTTGTAGATATTATCGACACCTTTCTAACAGTGTGATTTTATGACTTATTTTTTCCTTTTATTCACATTATTAATATTATTCACCTTTTTGTTTTTATTGGTACTTTAAACCACTTTTCTTGTGTTTTTATTTTCATTATTAATTTGAGGCCTTTTTGATTTTCTGCATGCTTTTTGGTTTAAATAAATTGGAGCGTTTTATTTGTGATCTCTGTTCTTCGGTGTCAGTGGAACGACCTTTGAACTCTGATATGAATAAAGATTTCTGGGCTGATGTTACAGGTCACTCGGTGGCCAACCTGTCGCAGGCCGAGGAGGCGGTTCAGCACGGCTCCTCCTTCATCACTCACCTGTTCAACGCCATGCTGCCGGTGAGTCCGAGCTGCTGCTCCTCTTTTGCTCTCGGAGTTCGGTCACTGCCGCTCGCTCCGTTCCTGCACTTCCAAACACAAACATCCGGCTGGAGCTTCGGAACGATCCGCTGAGCCGCGTGTGAGTTTCCTGCCTGGCTGCTTTCCTGCTGTCAGTAATCCTTCTGTGTCTGCCCTGCTCCAGTTCCACCACCGTGACCCCGGGATCGTGGGTCTGCTGACCAGTGATCGGGTCCCTGCGGGCAGGACGGTTTATTACGGCATGATAGCCGACGGGATCCACACCAACCCTGCAGCCCTGCGAATCGCACACAGAGCTCACCCATCAGGTCTGACTGACGCTTTTATTTCAGTGTTGGCGTCTCTGCGCCCTTCTCTTCTTTTCTGTGGGTTCTTGTCACTCAGTGTGTTTGAATGAATCTGCTCTAAGTGGATTTTGGGTTTCCTGTTAGATCCAGGACAATCCTGGATGTTGGAGCGAATTCCAAACTGCTGCAGCCCGCCGGGCCGTTTGCTGTGGGTGCTGTTGTACTCCTTCTTTCCCTTCTTCTTGAAGACTCGTGTTTGTTTCTACTTCCAGGTTTGGTGTTGGTGACGGACGCCATCACCGCGATGGGTCTTCCTCCTGGCCGTCACACTCTGGGCCAGCAGGTCATCGAGATCCAGGGTCTCCACGCCTACGTGGCAGGTCTCAGTTTCCTTTACATTTTATCAACTGCGGCCACAAGAAGGTCCACGAGTTCCTGAAGTGATGCTGTGGAGCAAACAGAACCAGATTAGATTCAGTCATAAATCACGTCGGTCTCTCTTTGTGTGTTTAGGCACGAAGACTTTGAGCGGCAGCATCGCCACGATGGACATGTGTGTGCGCCACTTCAAGCAGGCCTCAGGTCAGTTTGTAGTCGTGTAAAGTTAGAGAATAATGAGGAGGGGGGGGGTTATTCCTCAGGTGAGACCTGATATCAGCCCCCTCCCACTGCAGCTGCTTCCTGTCCTCTTGTTTCAGGCTGCAGTGTGGAGGAGGCTCTGGAAGCCGCTTCCCTCCATCCGGCTCAGCTTCTCGGAATCAGCTCCAAAAAGGGAAAACTGGACTACGGCTCAGACGCAGGTCAGACCCGGACAGATGCCCATCACATCTCCATACTGAGCCCCGCTCTGCTGACAGAGTGGATTCACTTCAAATTTCTATCTATCAGCACTTCACAGGTCGCTGACAGACAGATTAAACTCTTCATGAAAACAAGCCAAACTCCTGCAGCTCAGATTTTTCTCAGCAGAACGCCGTGCCTCCCTCCTCCTCACCTCTCTCCTCCTTACCTCCTCTCTCCTCCTCCTCTCTCCTCCTCTGTCCTCCTCTCCTCTCCTCCTCACCTCTCTCCTCCTTACCTCCTCTCTCCTCCTCCTCTCTCCTCCTCACCTCTCTCCTCCTCCTCTCCTCCTCTGTCCTCCTCTCCTCTCCTCCTCACCTCTCTCCTCCTCACCTCTCTCCTCCTTACCTCTCTCCTCCTTACCTCCTCTCTCCTCCTCCTCTCTCTCCTCCTCCTCTCCTCCTCTGTCCTCCTCTCCTCTCCTCCTCACCTCTCTCCTCCTCCTCACCTCTCTCCTCCTCACCTCTCTCCTCCTCCTCTCCTCCTCTGTCCTCCTCTCCTCTCCTCCTCATCTCCCCTCTCCCTTTCTTTTTTACAGACCTTGTTCTGCTCGATGACGGCCTCACCGTCAAAGCCACCTATATTTCTGGAGAGGAGGTTTGGAGACAAGGACAGTAGAAGGAGATGAAGATGGAAAGTGGGCCGTCAGCTGGGACCTTCTGTGCCTTTGTGCTGCCTGAGCGACATGTTCTGGTTTTAACGGGCCGACTGTGGAGAGGATCCAGATTGTTTAGTTTATTTTAAATTCATGTTGCACGAATGTTTTAATCTGCACCAAGAAGCTCTGCAGAGCTGAGTGCAGCAAACACTGCAGGAAAAATGGACCCGAGTCACATGCAATGAAATATTATCACACTATTAGTTTATTAAATGTCAGATAACATGTTTTCCTGTTATATGTGGAAAATGTTTTCCTGCCTTTCAAACAGCCAAAGATTTCTGTTTATTACCCTGAAAATCAGCGTGCAGACTTTTTAATCTCTCATGTTTGTTGTTGGAAGTCGTCTGATGTTGTGTTACTGCAGCTGCATGTGCAGTTATGATGCGCCTCGTCTGCACCACCTCAGCAGAAACTGCAGACAGGGTCGGGCCTCCTGTTGGACGTTGGTGCAGCCTCTCAGCTCATCCTCTGTATCTGTGTCCTCATTTTACTTACTGTGAATGTCTGTGGTTTAAAACACTATGGGTGCTCGTGATGGTGCAGTGGTTAGCACTGTTTTCTCCCAGCAAGAGGGTCCTGGGTTCAAATCCACAACCTAGCTGTGGTTTGTGGTGTGAGCAGCACTGTGATCCACGCTGACACCAGCCCTCTGACTGCTTTCACAGACTAACAGTAGGAAATATTCACTTTGTGGGTCTCTGTGTGTGTATGAGACGGATCTGATGAAAACTCAGGAGCGCTTGGAAAAACCTGGAAAACGTCTCCACACAGCTGGTGCTGAAATGCTGCCCCCTGGTGGTGAAAGTTTTAGTTTACATTTGCAGAGGGTAATCCTTTACCCACCACCCGTGGGGGCCCGCTGGGGTGAGCCTTGCTTCTGGTTTCTGGACTGAGCGGTTTCTGTCATATTTCAGATCTGCTTCAAGAACAGAATAACTGGGAGCGCGTCACCTCTGCCTGTGCAGCCTATCAGGGCTGAAAAACCTGCAGCCATGAAGGTACAGGGAGGTCACCACATGTCGTCTTTATGGGGCACAGAGTTAAGGCTGTGCTCCCATGAAGCTGTATCCCCTCCCTGTGACATCATGCAGATCCAAGAGGAGGAAGACTGTGAAAAACTGGGTGTTCAGAGCAGCCTGGGATCATCTGTACAAACAGGAGCAGGAGAAACGTGCCCGGTCCTCTTTAGCTCTGCACCAACACAGGATGCAAAGAGGGACAAAAACAATTAAAAAATAACTTTGTTTTCATTTTAGTTTCGTTTTTTATTGTTTTAAAAAGTTCAGTTTCATTTTTTCTTAATTAAAGTTTTAATTTTTTCCTAATTGTTTGTGAAAATTTTCAGGGAAATGTTTAATAAGTCTCAATAAAGTTCACTTTCCTCTGAAGTCCAGTTTTTATTTTTATTTAAACGTTTTTCATGGTTTTTAGTTTTGCTGCGATGATCACAGTGTGGCAGAAATTAACTAAAGTAAATAGAAAATATTAGAAACAGAACATTTTAATAATCTTTGTCATGAGTGATAAAACGGAATCAAACTAAGGTACATGCGGTTTCCTGGCATTAAGCTTCCACAGTGTAATTTCATTTCAGTGCCGGATCACACAGAAAGCGTCCGTGATTAAAAACCCACTGATTGGCGGCGTGTCCGTGAGAGCCGCACTGATCCAGGAGGGCACTGCGGGAGGAGGACAGTCCGCTCCCCCGGAGAGAAGGCGCCATGCCCGGGCTGACTGGCGCCGCCGGTCGGTGTCCTGTCCTGAAAAAGTCCCTGCAGGATAAAAATGCGCGCGAGCTGCAGGAAATAAAAAGGAAGACACTTTCAAAATAAAAGCGGACAGGGCACAGAAGAGTGAGGTGTATAGCACGTAGTCCTCCAAAATAATGTAAGTAAATGTGTGCATTAATTTGAAATGTTTCTATTGTGGAGTATAAAGTCCAGATTGTTGTGAGTAGTGAATGAACCAAACAGCAACCTGCAGACATAAAACATGAAGCCCACACTGAAGCTCCAAAAGCTGCAGTTCCTCTGCCGTCCAGCAGAGGCGCCACAGGCTTCACCTCAGCTAACTGGAGTCCCTGAACTGGACCTCTGGAGCGTGTTTGTGCTGTTGGAGCCTTTTTAATGCAATTATCTGACCAATAATTTGGCTGCTGTGGCTTCATTGGACTAACAGACCATCCAGCTTCACCTGGATATTACTGAGCACTGATTAGCAGGTCCAATTTGCTAAACAGCTCGGCAGCATTATAACATCTGAATGAAACACATTGGGTGGCCAATCAAATTGCCCCCACAAATTAGAGTAACCTTTATGGTTGTTACACTCGGGTAAAATAAATTTCTGTGTGGTGACCAAACAGATGAAACACAGAAAAGGATCTTAAAGCGGCTTCATGTGCAGCTGATCTTTTTGATTCATGCTCCTCAGAGGATTTTTGTCACCTCGGATTTTATTTTGAATGCGGTGACAGGAAGTGGTTCTTCCTCCCCGCAGCTTCACGGTGCACACTGCGAGGAGATCGACGGTGACTGCGCACGTCGGTGCCTGAATGACAGAGGATGCATGGAGGTCTCCGGCAGCTGGCAGCCACAGATCCGTATCCTCCTCGGTGCAGCGGCAGCAGCGGGCGGCCTCTCTGCGGTGAGTCCACAGCCCCCCTCCGGGCTGCTCTTTGTTTTCATGCCCTCACGCTGCCTGCAGTCTCTCCGTCAGCCACCAGCTGTACTGCAGGTGCACCAGGTTACCTCAAGTCTGCGTGTGAACTTCAGTTATCAGCAGGGAAGCATCTGCAGTGAGGACAGAGGGATGCAAACCACACCAAACTGTCTTTATTCACTTCATTTTACACCTAACAGCTGTTTTCACACACCGATTGTTTCCTTTTTAATTTGGACATAAAGACAAAGGAGGAGAGAGGCTGTCAGAGCAGATGTTCCTCTCATGGGAATACAAGCAGGGGATGTGGGGAGAAAGCTGCGTGTTGCAGTCAGTCAGTCAGTGTGTCCTGATCAGGAACATCTGCATCTGGAGCTCCTGATCTTATCTGAAGTCCTTGTTCAAGGACAAAAGTGTAGAGTGAGCAGGAGGAGGCTGAAGCCACAGAGAAACACGATGAGTCCGCTGAGGATGAAGATGCTGATTAACGTTTCATAAAAGATTCTTCTCGTTTGAGGCCAAATTATGATGATAAAATTATTTTTTTCTCTGGTTTAAAATCCATTAATGCAGCTTTTGGTTTGAGAATAAATATCAGATCAGCCATTATTTAATTATTACAGATTTATCTTATAATAAATACCATATATTACTTTAAAGTGGACCTATTCTGCTTTACATGGCATGTCTCTCCTGTTCCAGCGGTGCTGCTCATCAGTGGCCAAAGTTTCAGGCAGCTCAGTCTTCAGACTGCTCTAAACACTCAATTTCACAAAGTTTTTTCTACTTTGGGATCTGTATGATGTCAGAGAGGGGCAGAAGCTCCACCCATGTTCTGTTTACAAGCCAATCAGAAGAAAGCTGCCTTAAAGAGGGCGGAGTAAAAGCTTGTTTCAAGCAGAGGATGAGCTGAGGGGCGGCATTAAGGCCCAGGATAAGATACAGAAGGATTATTTCAAGCTGTGACTCATGCAGAGCTGTTCTAGTCGAGCCGATGAAACTTGACCCGAACAAATGAAACAGTGTTTAATCAATTAAGAAGTATAATAATTTTATTAAAACTAATTTTTAAAACAGGAGGAGTTGCCACCTGCTGGCCATTAGAAATAATACACATTTAAATCCCTTCAGCATCGTCTCGACTCATCGGCCCAGAGGTTTCAGCCATCTTTTATATACAGCATGAGCTAAAAAGCTCATTAAGGACACAGTAATTACTTCATGACCTTTAACCTGTTCAGCTGCCTTATGTTTCCCAAGTAAATGAGGCTAAATCAGGGCTTTCAAATTTTGCCGGCGGCAGGCGCATTTTCCACCTACTCCACCGCTCTGCACCATCTACTTTTTAATTTTCCTAAAAAAATTTCTTTGCGCCGTCGACATCTCCATTTCCAGCGCCATGTGGACGCACATGGCAATATTTAAGTTCTTTCAATCTGATCCATTTGATTGGTTCACGACTGCCATGTGACTATTCATATCGTCTGCTGCCGTCATGGCTTCGGTCTCGGTCATAAGGCGCCTGCTGCTTTGGCATGCCCCCTGCTAAATGATTCACTGCTGTATGTGAATGATGTTCAGTATGATTTTGTCTCAGTGCTGGAAGTGAGGAATGATTAGGTTCATGGATCGCTGCAGTCACTCAGACTCAGAAGGTTTCAAATATGATTTCTCTCTGAAATCAGTTTAAATGTCCGTGACCCCCGGGGTCAGGTAAAGAAGGATTAGTCTGCGCTGTGAATCATGCAAAGCAGCTTTAAAGCACAGCAATAAAAACATGGAGTAAAAACGACAAATTTCAGCTAAAAGCAAAAGAAACGCACAGAATCAGAAGTGACGTCAGCAGGTAAAACCAGTGAAACCAGTAACCAGCACTGGTGTGAGCCATTATTATTTTATTACCATTAAACTGTATCTGTGTGTGTGTGTGTGTGTGATGAGCTTTTCCTCTGTAGATGCTCATGCCCCCTCCCACCCCCCTCTCTTTCATCAGGGCTCTAACACCTGAGCCAGCAGCATCATGGGAAGCTCCTCCTCCTCCCTCGTCGATGAGGCGGAGGGCGACGCTGCGCCCCGGGGTGCAGCTCTGCCCCCCTCCCCCATCATGGGATGCCTGAGGAGCAGCCAAAGCACATTCCTCCCTCGGCAGCTCCCCAGACCGGGCAGGCACAGAGAGCGCAGGTGAGACACAAACGGCTTTAAAGCGAGTTATAAGGGAAGCATACGGAAAAAAAGGCTGCTGGGATTTGCTTTATAGTCTCAGACTGAACTGCAGAGCTAAGAAACGGCTAAAAAAAACCCAGAAAGTTCCATCAAACACAAACCTCACTGCCTGTCGCTGTTTTTCAGTTTGTAATATCTGCAGTCTAATATCAGCAGCTCCATCACGTCTGTGCTGATGATCTCTGAGCTTTTACAGCAGGTTTGCTGGTTGGGAATGAGAGCTGCAGATAATCAGCAGCTCCACAGAGACGCCTGCAGAAAACTGCAACCCCAGAGTCTGAGAGTGGGTTCAGCCTCATCTTTACTCGGGGGGGGGGGGGGGGGGGTAGTTTGAGATGAAAGGTTTAACGGTCTGCTGGACGTCCTTGTTTGACTAGTTTGCGTCCAAGAATAATTTTATCTTTTTATTGATTAGAGCAAAATAAAATAAACAATATTCTCGATTGAGAGAAAAGTAAGGAAGAACCCCCCCACTGTTATCCTCCTGAGGATGCTGAGGCAGAGACGTGACGCTCACCTCACAACTAATTAGACAGAATTTAGATGTAGATGTGTTAAAGGTGTGGTTCATGTTTTAAATACGACTCAGTGTGCTCGGAGTTGTGGTTTGGAAACAAGCGCCATCCTTAATCCTTAACCGACCAATCAGCACGCAGAAAAAATAAAAGACACGAGTGTAATTTTATTTCAGTTCAGACACGTCATTGATGCATTGCTGGATCTGTGAAAACTGAATGTGGGTAGAAATGATTATTGTAACCACTGCAGTTCATTGAGCTGCTGGTGCCCCTGCTGTGTTATCCAGGTGCTCTTAGAGCGCTTCATGCAGTGAACACGAGAACAAAGGAGAGAAAACAGCTTCAAACGATCTGCAGCTCTTCCTGCCGCCGTGGCCCAGAGGAGCTGATCCCAGAGCAGCAGAAGCCTCCGAGCTGCTTCTGTTAATGTGACGAGCGACTCCAGCGAGAGCTGAACTTACATTCTGTCGTTTATTCGTCACCGTGAATATTTCATGAATCGTTCGATATGAATCAAACCACAGCCTTCCTTACTAATTATTCCTGCGTCTCTGTCGAATAAAGCGCGCATATTCAGCTCCCTGTGAGTCATCCTCGGGAGCCTCGCCGGGAGTCGAGTTACTCGCTGACAGGAAATGGGACGCTGATGGGGGAAGTCCCCGATGGTCAAAGTGGTCTGAAGAAGCACACTCAAGCTCTCCGCTGGGAATTCAGCTCAGCGGGCCATCCCGCTCTCCGTCTGATGCACAGAGATCAAAATGCCTTTTATAGATGCGGAGAAGGGAAAACAGGCCGGCCCTGACATCTGGAAACACAGAGACGAACAAAAGACGCTCCAGGATTTGCTGAGGAATCACTTCCTTTGAGCTCCGAGGCAGGAAATTCTCTCTTTTTGTCTCTGTGAAATTACATGAAATCATTTGAGACCAACAGCAGACGATAAGACGCCTAAAATAAAGTCAGTAATAGAAGCAAAAATGAAATCAAATGAAACTGAAGACCAGAAACTGAATGTCTGGGTTTAAAATCTGATGCTCAAACAAAACTAAAGTGATTCTGTAGTTTGTTCCAGCTTCACCAGCACTTCCAACAGGAAGTGCATCACACACAAAGATAGCTGCTAATCTGCAGCATCCAAATAAAATCCCAGAATTTCACCAGAACTGGAGCTCCGCCTTCTTGGACAGTCTGTTAGTCCAATGAAGCCACAGCAGCCGTATGATTGGTCAGATAATTGCATTAAAAAGGCTCCAACCGCACAAACATGGTCCAGAGGTCCAGTTCAGGGCGAAGCCGAGCAGACAGCTAGTAGCTGCAGCCGCCTGTGTCACCATCCCCCTGTCAGTCAAAGAGGCCACGCCCCTTATAACGCAAACTTTAAATTATCTGCAGAGACCAAAGCAGTTTCTGTATCAGGCTGTAAACATGTTTATTTCTGCTGGAAAGGTTTAACCTGGGAGTCTGTGAGGTTTCTCATGGGCATCGTGCTCAGATTCGTCCGCCATATTGGATGTGATAGAAGCATCAGTTGCTAGGGAAACATGCGTACTCCCCGACTGGTTGGCTGTGGTTCCTGGATGTTTCTGGGTGAAACAATTAGTTCACTTTATCCTACCTTGGAACCATGATTGGTTCACGGCCAGAAGTTAGCATCCCATCCCGTGCTCAGTGGTCACATGTCTGCGAATCTTCATTGAAAACTGACTCACTTTTGGAGCCTCAAGTGGACATCAGAGGAACTGCAGCTCGTGGTTGGGGTTTACCAACAGTTTGATCTGAAAATGCTCAGAAACAGCAGTATGAACAGTTACTGCCACAGCAGACTTCAGTTTTCAGCCGCTGTAATTCGCAGCTAATTGGCCTTCGTCCCGTCGGAGATAATGAGAAAGGTTTCCAGGAAATTGGATCCGTCCATCACTTTGTGCAGCAGCTGTTTTGGGACTATTTCCATCTGCTTTGGTTTAAATTGAGTTGAATGTCTCAGCATACAGAATTTATCTGTGTGGAAATACAGGACGATGAATGCTCAGGGGAGTTTAGATCTTTTATAGAGTTCCTATAAACGCTCTTTAGTTTCCCAATATTGGGATCAATAAAGTATCATTCAATTCAATGAATGCTGTAAAAGGAGAGGAAATGGATGTTTTTATGGATGAAAGAACAACAGCAACACCTTACAAGGTTCTCATATTTACATCCATATAACCCAAAGAGCTGTTTCTGTATCACACAGACTGGAGTGTCTGAGCTGCAGCTTGTTTCACATGCAGCAGAGAGGTTTTGATTTAAACCGTGTTCTGTCCTGAGGAGCAGCCGTCACCTGGCTCAGCTTGTTCTACAGTAAATCCTCCGGGTCAGCTGTGCTGGACGTTTCAGGCTTCATGCCAAACTGCTTAGAAAAGAGCAGCTGGAAAATATGGGACAGCCTGAGCACAGATGCACCGCCGCCTCCTGCGGTCCCACAGCCTCCCCGGACGCCAGCAGATAATCTGGGTCTGCTGTGCAGTCGGGGTGGCAGGCGTGAATCTGAGATTATAACTATGTTTTTATTCTTTCTTCACAAAGAGACTGAACGGTGTCAGCGAGGCGAAAGTGGAGGAGCAGCTTTGCTGTTTCTCTGCTGCAGCTTCTTGTGTCATTTGCATATTCGTGCATTTTAATGTTTCCCCTCCAGTCACAGCACATTAAAGGAAAACTGTTATTCACGCTCACATTTATATTTGGATTTATTCTCATATTTCAGGTTTTTTTCCTCTCATGGGATTTCACAGTCAAACCGGCTGAAGGTACATTTGCTTTTAGCAGATATTCACCAGAATCAAAGAAAAATACCCTCAATAATTAATCTTTCCACACATTATTCTTATCTCATTAAAGAAAATGGATAACAGTGGTGATCCATTCTGCTCATTTCAGGCTCCATTGTTTTTATTCTTGGTCTCTTGAGCAGCTTTGCATGAGTCACAGTTCAAAATAATCCTGATTTATCTTATATGGTGGGTCAGGAGTGGTTAATTAAACGTGCTGTTCATTTAAGTGTTCATTTTAAAAAATATTGGCATTTAAAACGGTCAATAAGTCAAAATTTAAAAAGTAAAGCAGAAACAGTAGAAACACCCTTCCACCATGTTGAGTGTGGATGTGCATAATTTGTCCACCAGAGGGCGCCCTGCAACTTTCCTGCACCCTGCACGCAATAAAAACCAAATGGGGTTATTTTTGAACTGTATTGTCGTATTATATTATTAAGGACTCGTACATATGAGGGAAATCCATTGATGCTGTATCGGTCGATATCGGATTTTTAAATCAACAAATGTCGATATCGGTCTCAAATATTGTACATCCGTCAGGCTCTAATATTACTATGTTCTCCTTCCATCAGGTGTGACTGAAATCTTTTTTTTCTCTGTAGCTTCTCCTCTGGCTCGATGCCCATGCAGAGAAGCCAGTGGGCATGTGGCTGCTGCACTTTCCTCAATGCAGCCGCTGCCCCCCGCTGCTCCATCTGCGAAGCCCCTCGGAAGAGACCCGACGCCCAATGGATGTGGCCCGGGACTGGCAGAGAGGACGCCGGTTGGTCGTGCCCCCGCTGCACGCTGGCGAACTCCACCGACAGCCAGGCCTGCTCTCTCTGCGGCTATGCCAGGGACTCCTCGGAGCCCCAGCCCCGGCCTCAGCGCTCCAGCAGCTGCTCGGGCCCCCTGAGGACGTCCTGGATGGAGCAGTGCAGGCAGCAGAGCAGGAAGCAGCCTGGAGATGCGGACAGAAGCAGCCTGGTGTGGGAGTGTTCGAGGTGTACGCTCCAGAACACGCCCACCTCCATGTCCTGCTCTGCCTGCGGCGGGCCCCGCAAACTGTCTCTCCCTCAGATCCCGGCCGAGGCCCTCCTCATGCCCGACGCCTGTGAGGAACCCGGAGCACGGCGGCCAGAACCTGCAGCGGCGGCGCTCTCGCTGTCCATATCCACCGGAGGAGAATGTTTACCTGTAGAAGCTTCACATCCAAACACCAACTCCTTAGTGCTGACGGCGTCCCCTGCTGGCCACAATAATCCAGTCCCCTGCAGCCGCAGAGAGGTGCCCCCTGCAGGTGGCTTCAGCCAGACTCTTAACACACCTTCTCCTTCCACACTCGCTGTGTTACATCCCTCCACCCAGCCGGAGCTGCTGGCCGGCAGGAGGCTCAGCATCCTCAGTGAGGAGATGTCCCCGCTGTCGCCCGCGTCAGACGCCTCTGCGTCGTTTCCGCTCGCCGTCTCCAGGACAGAGGAGTGGGCGTGTCCGGCGTGCACGCTCATCAACCAGGTGGAAGCCAAACACTGCCAGGCCTGCCACACCCCTCAGCAGCTGAAAGCAGCGCTGTTCCCGCAGCGGAAGGAGAGCCGGCTGGTGGAGGCGCTGCGACAGAGCGACGAAGGAGAGGCCAAAGAGCTGTGGGAGAACATCGTGAGCTTCTGCAGAGAGGTTCGTGTAAAGCACAGACTCACCTCTCCGAGTCTAACCTTTAAATGTCAAATTTGGGCTGTGAGGACCGAGATGCTGTGAGATCGCGAGACTACCAGCGTGAGATTTGTCAGTCAAAATTGCGGCGGTGGCTACTAGATCAGACCCTCAACTAGGCTAGTTAATTTTCTATATTTAACTCAAACAAATAAACGGTGACGATGACTACGTTTGACAATATTATACAGAGTGGAGGAACTCGAGGATTTCATTGATTTATATTACGACCAGTGCGTCACGGAGGATTCCGACAAACACCCGGACAACCCGACTAAGGGGCTCGACACACGGGGAGCGACGTCGCTCGCTCTCCATTCATTTCCTATGGAGCTTGTGCGATGAGGCGACAATCGCTTGCCCTCCTCCAGCTAAGCGACCGGCGACATTCGTGCATGTGAAATTTCGAGCTCGTACACGTAGACGTGCACACGCGACCAGGCGACGCGACACAACAAAGTTGGAAAATGTTCTACTTTTGTCGCTGTCGCGTGGCACTAAACCAATCAGCAAGAGTTTCATTGACTGACCAATGAGCGAAGAGTATGCTACACACTGCAGTCTGCAACCACTTTCAGCAGGAAGGAAAGCATCGTTTTAGCTGTGTTTGACTTTCCTATATTATATGACACTTCACGCAGTGATTATCGAGTTAAACATAAAAGGCAGCCATATAAGAACGTGTTGGTGCAAGACTAACGTTAAACAGACGGATAGAGAGGACTTTTGTGCTAATATAGGATGAACGCGAGGTTGTCTTTTTCTTTTGTAGAGGAGACTTAACAGCAAGATTTCTGTCAGTTCCAATAAAATCTTCAGACTCCTCATCTTTATTGCCGTGTCTGACACGGACTGCTTTGAAAATGTCTAAATCCCTCCAGTTTCATAACCAATCACATTTCTTGGAGACGAGCGACGTAAGAGCGCGATTCGCAAAGCTGCCGTCGCTATCGCGTCCCGTGTGTTCAGTTTCACCCCAGTGGCGATGCGACCCATTCGTCGCTGTCGTTTGTCGCTCCCCGTGTGTCGAGCCCATAAGAAGGCTAGCAAGAAGAGGAAGACTGATTCCTCAACCGATAATTAACCATGGTTAAATATCCATAGTAAAGCCACGGTTTCTGGTTTTTCATAGTTGTCATGGTTTTTTGGGTGCCATGGGAACCATGGTTTATTACTATGGTTTTTATCATGGTTTAACTATAGTAAAACCATGATAAAACTATAGTAATAAACCATGGTTCTTACCATGGTTTTTATTTTACTATGATTTTTGCCATGGTTTTTCCAAACCATGACTTTACCATGGTTTTTATAAACTATGGTTTTCTTAATTAAATCTATAGCTCCATTAATCTGTTTCACAAAACTATAGTGCAATAATCCATACATCAAACAATGAATAGGCTAATTCTAATGCAATAGCAAATGTAATTAAAAACCCTACTTCATACTTCCATCTAGCTATCAAAGCAGCACAAGAGTAATCAAAAACAAGAGAATCATTAAATCTTTATATAATTTATATTTTTATTAATGAATGTAATTCAGTCTTCATTTCCTGGGATGGCAGGTCCAGCTCCAACTCTGTGTGTAAGAAAGAGGAACAGGAAGAGTGACAAATATTCACTATTAATTGCAAAAAAAAGAAAACCCAACAACAACAATAATGCATGCAAAGTGAATGTGTGTGTGTGTTGAAAGAAATGTTAAATACACTTAAACTTACCTCATATTTTCGAAATTCTTGCTTTCATTATTAAGCTTGTTCCTGGCAGCTCCCCTCAGCAGTTTAATGTCGGTGTTGGGAAATTTCTGCAGAGTGTAATCTGCAAAGTAATGTGACAAATAATCCCAAGTGTTTACAAACTTTAAAAGACATTCTAAACACATACAGGTGCTGGTCATAAAATTAGAATATCATGAACAAGTTGATGTAATTCCTTTCAAAAAGTGAAACTTGTATATTATATTCATTCATTACACACAGACTGATATATTTCACATGTTTGTTTCTTTTAATTTTGATGATTAAAACTAATGAAAACCCCAAATTCAGTATCTCAGAAAATTAGAATATTGTGAAAAGGTTCAGTATTGAAGACACCTGGGGCCACACTCTAATCAGCTAATTAACTCCAAACACCTGCAAAGGCCTTTAAATGGTCTCTCAGTCTAGTTCTGTAGGCTACACAATCACAGGGAAGACTGCTGAGTGACAGTGGTCCAAAAGACGACCTTTGACACCTTGCACAAGGAGGGCGAGACACAGAGGTCATTGCTAAAGAGGCTGGCTGTTCACAGAGCTCTGTGTCCAAGCACATTAATATAGAGGTGAAGGGAAGGAAAAGATGTGGTAGAAAAAAGTGTCCAACAACAGCGATAACTGCACCCTGGAGAGGATTGTGGAACAAAAGCCATTCAAAAATGTGGGGGAGATTCCCAAAGAGTGGACTGCAGCTGGAGTCAGTGCTTCAAGAACCACCAGCACAGACGTATGCAGACATGGTTTCAGCTGTCACAGTCCTCGTATCGAGCCGCTCTTGAACAGAGACGGCGTCAGAAGCGTCTCGCCTGGACTAAAGACAGAAAGGACTGGACTGCTGCTGAGTGCTCCAAAGTTATGTCCTCTGATCAAAGTCAATGTTGCATTTCCTTTGGAAATCAAGGTCCCAGAGTCTGGATGAAGAGAGGAGAGGCACAGAATCCACGCTGGCTGAGGTCCAGTGTAAAGTTTCCACAGTCAGTGATGGTTTGGGGTGCCGTGTCATCTGCTGCTGTTGGTCCACTGTGTTTTCTGAGGTCAAAGGTCAACACAGCCATCTACCAGGAAGTTTTAGAGCACTTCATGCTTCCTGCTGCTGACCAACTTTATGGAGATGCAGATTTCATTTTCCAACAGGACTTGGCACCTGCACACAGTGCCAAAGCTACCAGTACCTGCTTTAAGGACCATGGTATCCCTGTTCTTAATTGGCCAGCAAACTCACCTGATCTTTAACCCCATAGAAAATCTATGGCCTATTGTGAAGAGGAAGATGTGATACACCAGACCCAACAATTCAGAAGAGCTGAAGGCCACTATCAGAGCAACCTGGGCTCTCATAACACCTGAGCAGTGCCACAGACTGATGGACTCCATGCCACGCCGCACTGCTGCAGTAATCCAGGCAAAAGGAGCCCCAACTAAGTACTGAGTGCTGTACATGCTCATACTTGTCATGTTCATACTTTTCATGTTCATACTTTTCAGTTGGTCAACATTTCTAAAGATCCTTTTTTTGTATTGGTCTTAAGTAATACCAGCCGGTAACTTTTGAAAAAAAACAAACAAAAAATGGCTCGTTTGCTGAAGGGGCTCCGCCATGGGCCGGGAGCGGAGCGTTGTTTGGCGAGCCGCTGTCTGTGAGCGGGCGGGTACTGTCCGGAGAGCCAAACTAAGAAACTGACTTTAAGGCGGGTCCTCCCTGAAATGCTTTGCTATCTGGGTTCTTTTCCCCACCAAACCAGCACCTCTGTAGCAAACCATCATCATTCCATAGTAGGTTGAATACAGAAACTATGGTAGCATTTACTGTGTTGGATGAAAGCATGGTAATAACATGGATACGGTAGTCTTTTTTTAAAAACCATGGTAGTCCCATAGTTGCTATATGTAAACCATAGTTATACCACAGCTACCATGAAGTGCTACTAATAAACCAGAGTAATACTATGGGTAGGACCATAGTACTTGTAATCACCATGAGGTACCATGGTAAAACCATGGTTACTGCATACAAACCATAGTAAACCACTGAGGACTTAATCACAACCGACATACAGGGAAGTGTTTTAGAGTCCATTAATAAGAAATTAGATATTCTTGCTATGCTTCATCAGGAGATCAAAGATTTAAAATCTAGCGTAGAGTTCACGCACCAGCAAATAGTTGATCTCCAGAAGGACAACACGGAGCTCCGATCTTCCATATCAACAATAACGGCGCAAATGGAAACCCTAAAAATAGAAAACAAATCCTTGAAAGAAACGGTCCTCGACATACAAACCAGAAGTATGCGGGACAGTTTGGTCTTCTCAGGAATCCCCGAAAATACACCAGATAACCCGGAAACACTGATTAAAAATGGATGGGGAGACCTTTCCTGGGATTGGGAGAGGGTTGAGGGGGTTGTCTGTGGTGTCTTTGCGTGAGGCCTGGCCACTTACAGTTGAAGGTGTGACTCCTTCCCATGGCCCCATTTCCCTCTTCTTGGTTGCTCCGCCTCCCGGCGGTCTCTGGCTTCCTTCTCGCCCTTGATCAGTCCTTAAAACCCTTCATGCTCTCGGCCCTGTCCCCTCACTGTGATTTCTACATCTCTGGGGAACCTTGGGCAGTTCCTCTGGGCCTTCCCCTGGTGCCGGGTATGGGGGGTGGGATTGTGGGAGGTCGGGTTGGAAATGGATGGGGGCCCTTCCCCTCTGTTCTCCCCCCGGGTCGGATTGGCTTCACTTGTCACTCTTCTTTTAATGCACAGCACTAGCTTAGCACACACACACACACACACACACACATAAGATTCATAATAATTGTATTTATGTAGAGCACTATATATCTCACTACAGGTGTTGGGAGCAGGCTGGATTGCTAATGGGAGGCCACATAGCGAGTCGGGCCATCTACAGGAATGTGGATGGGCCCTCACCCGCCTCACTCTCCCGTACCCCACCTGCCTTCCATTTTAATGCATCTCACACTCACTTTACACGGGTAGGTGGGACTCACACTTAAAAATAAATAAATTCCAATCAGGCAACTGGAAATTGTATAAGCTATGACAAATTATACATGTTCCTCAGTCGGGAAATTGGGGAACAAATTTGAATCATAAATACACAGACTTAATATATTATACATGACAAAAAAAAAAATAAATAATTAAATAAAAAAAAAACTAAAATATATATAAAAAATATAATTATTTAATTTAATAGTCACCCATACCATTCCTTTGAATAACACTATGGTAGGGGTTGAGTGGCAGGTGGGCTGAGTAGGATTCGGGGGAGAGTCTTGGAGGGTTTGGAGCAGTACTTGCGGCCCCCTGCATCTCTTCTTCCTTTCCCCTGCTGTCTCTCTCCTCCCCAGTGCTGGTGGGGTCCGGTCTTCTGGGATTCCCCGGGGTAGATGTTGGCCTGATGGACCTGTCCGGGTCTCTCTGGAGGGGTGGCTGGTCGCGGTGGGGGCGTCATGGTGACAGCGTAGAGTCTGTTCACTGCCCCTCGGCTCGTGTGGTGCTTTGGGCTCCTTTTCTGGGTGCCTGTGCCACCTGGGTGGGACCGAGTTGTGCTCTCGACCTCTGTTGACTTAGTAGAGACCCTCAGACCTTGATGTAGACATTCCTGCATGTTTCTGCCCTGGCACGGGGGTTTCCACTGCTTCTTGGCCTTTAATGCAGGTTGCTGACACTTGGGTTCTTGTTGCCATCCTGTGCTGTGATGTTTGGACTCACCACACTGACTGATTTGGTTTCTGATACTCTTTGTCCTTGTTTAGGGGTCTGGATGCAGGTTGTCACTGAGGTGCTTTCACTGTTGTTTATTATATTCTTTCTTTCTTTCTTTATTTTTTGTAAAGGGGAAGAAAATTAAAAAAAATAAAAAATATTATGAGTTGGGATCACTACGTTAAATTTGGAAGGGTGCACATAGCATGACCATGGGTGCGTATGCGCACAGGGACATGCAAGCATGAGCACACACATACACACATACACACACACACACACACACAGACACATACACACACTCAAAAAAAAAAAAAAAAAAAAAAAAAAAAAAAGAGGGTCAATGATGTATTAAAACACTATCAACCAACAGATACCACAGCCTGTAGCAGATAGCATAAATGTTTTTTTTTGTTTGTTTGTTTGTTTTTCCAGTTTCCTGCCTGTTCATGCTGCATGGCTGGGGTAGCTGTCAGGTTTTTTTTTCTCTCAGGCCCCCCCCCAAAAAAAAAAGAATGTCAAATTTAAGTCCCTCCAGTCAGAAACAAGAGTTTATGCTGATGATGCTTCACGGTGAGCTTCAGTGAGCTGAGGAGGTGGATGAACATAAGATAAGATAAGATAAGATAAAACTTTAATAATCCCACGATGGGGAAATTTGTGCATTACAGCAGCTCAATACAGAGAAAAAATGAAAAGGATGAGTAAGAACAAATAACTAAACTAAAAACTAAAATTCAATAGAATAAAATAAAATAGCAAAAAAACTATACACATCCCCGAGTCTCACTCATAGCTTTTATAACCTCCACCTACAGCATCGAGCAGCCCGCGAGGTAAAACTCAGGACGAATTTAGAATTTATTTCACTCTTTCAGCTCAGGATGAACCATGAGTGCTGACCCTCCAACATTAGTGAGAAGAAATGAATGGCAGATGAAGAGTATTATCTATTATCTTGTGGCTTCATTTTATTGATTTTATTGATCCTAATAAAACTCTTGGTGAGTGTCTCATCTCGTTCCTCTCCCAGAACATGGTGACATTTGTGGATGACAGTTTTCCTCCTGGTCCAAAGTCCCTGGGCTTCCCGTTGGACGATAGCGTCCAGCATCGAGTCAAGAAGTGGCTTCGTCCGCAGGAAATCAGCTGCGCTAACTTCAGAGACCGCGGCTTGAAGTGGACAGTTTTCCGCACGCCACGCCCGTCCGACATCCTGCAAGGACTTCTGGGTAACTGCTGGTGAGCTGAATCAGCATGTTAACTAAAGATTTATTATTCTAACAGCTTATATCTGAACGATGGTTTAGTGTTAAAGGAAAGCGCTGTTAAAAACGTGTCTTCGGCAAGCAGGTTCCTGAGTGCCTTGGCTGTTCTGGCTGAGCGGCCCGAGCTGGTGGAGAAGGTGATGGTGACCCGCTCGCTGTGCGCAGAGGGAGCCTATCAGGTGCGTCTGTGCAAAGACGGCTCATGGACGACGGTGCTGGTGGACGACATGCTGCCGTGTGACGAGAACGGCCACCTCCTCTTCTCTCAGGTGAAAACATTCATCTGCTGCTTGGATCATTTCAGGAATGATTTTTATTCTGTTAATTTACAGTTTGGATTCTTATTACTGATACAAGCTGAAGGAAAAAATAAAGGTATTCAAATGTATTCCCTCCTTCCTTTGCACTCTGCAGCGCCATCCAGTGGTCTCAATTACATCTTCTGGTGGGCCAGTTCTGGCCCCTAACCTCTATGTTTGACACCACCTTTTTTAAATGAAGAATTAATGTTGAGATGTTTCCTGTGAGTTATTATTAACAGATGAGATTACCTTATCACTCCTTCCAGATTATATTAGATGTCATTCTGTTTAAAGGTACTTTTTGTAATTACACACTGCAGCATTTCACTTCACCAGCAGAGGGCAGTGTTTTAGCAGTGGGTGTGTCCTCCAGTGGGATCAGTGTGGATGGCTTCGTACTTACAGACAGTAGTTTAGTAAAAGGTTTGATCTGTGGATGAGTTTCTCTTTATTTATGAACATAACGAGGCTCATCTAAAGCTCAATCACATTAATTGGGCTTTAGATGAAACATAAATGCACTTGCACAGGTGTTCCTCCTCTCATCAGTACATCTGATCTTTAAGCCACAATGATGCATCATTTAACCTCTTCCTGCCCTCTTCCTGCTCTCTCCAGGCCCAGAGGAAGCAGCTCTGGGTGGCTCTGATAGAAAAAGCTCTGGCCAAGCTTCACGGTTCCTACTTTGCTTTGCAAGCCGGCCGCGCTATCGAGGGCCTCTCCACACTCACCGGGGCCCCCTGCGAGTCGCTGGCCCTCCAGCTCAGCGCCACCAACCCCAAAGAGGAACCCATTGATACGGACCTGATCTGGGCCAAAATGCTGAGCTCCAAAGAGGCTGGGTGAGGCTGAAGCAGTCTGAGAGGAGGAAGATGCTTCTTTAGGCTCACATTAACCCTGCCTCTGTTTGTGCTGCTGTTAGATTCCTGATGGGGGCGTCCTGTGGAGGGGGGAACATGAAGGTGGACGACACGGAGTACGAGTCTCTGGGTTTACGTCCACGACATGCGTACTCCGTCCTCGATGTGCGGGATGTAGACGGACACAGGTGAGGACTTAACGTTTTTGTGGGTTCAGGGTCGACTGATTCTTTTCTACAAGGGAGAAAATCAGACGCAATTCTCATGATTCTCATGATTCTCGTTACCACTACTGTTGGTTAGTTTCAGGTGGAGCCGCAATAAAAATGACCAAAAATTGACCATCAGGGGTTTTTAACTGTACACAGACTTATTGCATGGTCTGAATCACTGAGGGGCGTATCAGGCCCAAAGGTCAGAAGACCCTGAGAGCCAACACTTAAGCTCAGAAACCTGCAGTTCATCTGCTGTCCAGCAGAGGCGCCACAGTGAGCCAGTCCCCATAGACTCCCATGTTAAACCTTCCAGCAGAAATAAACATGTTTACAGCTGATACAGAAACTGCTTTGGTCTCTGTGGATAATTTCCCCCTCCGTAACAGCTGTATGGGGGGGTTCTATAACACACCTGTTTAAATGAAGTCTGCATTATTAGGGGCGTGGCCTCTTTGGCTGACAGATGGATGGTGAAGCAGGCAGCTGTAGCTGCTAGCTGTCTGCTAGGCTTCACCTCAGCTAACTGGAGTCCCTGAACTGGACCTCTGGACCGAGTTGGTGCTGTTGGACCAACAGACTGTCCAAGAAGGCGGAGCTCCAGTTTTGTGAGTGGAGGCATCTGTGTGTGTGTGTGTGTGTGTGTCTGTGATGCACCCGTAGAGTTTATGAAGGGAAACACATTATCACTAATATGTAGAAGAAGTATATTTGCTCCCATTAAGAAGCAAAGACAGACTGACCTACACACTGAGCTGCAACCTGGTGCCTGATTTTTGTTCTTCTTTCCATAAATAAACATTTACAATATAAAGAAACGCAGCTACTCAGTTACTCCACCCTCTCGTCTAAACGCGGTCATTTTAGTGTCCAAAACACCGACGTTCAGGCAGAACAGGTGACATCACCGTGGCTGTGTGGGAGTGGGGGGGGGCTACCTGAGCCTCTGATTGAAGTTAACATTGCTGCCCTCAACCAAACAGCTTCAAAGGGACAGACAGTGGAGACAGAGACAGAAAACAAACAGAGACTGGACCAGCTGACGGGCGGAGAGAAATGAAGGATATAAAACACACAATGAGCTGAACAGAGACGGCATTAAATCCCAAAGAGCTGCAAACAGACATGAAAACACACAAACAGCTCGATGACTGCAGTCATCTGTGTGTCTCCATCAATCTGAGTGACTTTCCTCTGGGTGGGGGGGGCTGCCCTGAGGCGGTGCTTTAATCATCCATCAAAGCTCCCTCAGTATGAGTGCAGCGAGTCTGCAGAGGAGCGCTGCCTTAAGGACGAATTAAGGGAACAAATGTTCCTCTCACTGTCACTCCATTAACTGCTTCATAATTCACACACATGCAGAACATTTCCGACCGCTGCGAGCTGCAGGGAGGCGGAGCTGCAGGGAGGCGGAGCGGCAGGAGGAGGAGGAGGAAGCAGATCTGCAAGGAAAATACTGGAGGGAAGGAGAAGGTGATGGATGGAGGGTGTCAGCATGTGAACGCTGGGCTGCATTCTTAGATGGTTTCTCCTAAA
The DNA here is from genome assembly GCF_007364275.1 of Archocentrus centrarchus. Classification (NCBI taxonomy): domain Eukaryota; kingdom Metazoa; phylum Chordata; class Actinopteri; order Cichliformes; family Cichlidae; genus Archocentrus; species Archocentrus centrarchus. The sequence continues at coordinate 2,890,382 of NC_044353.1, read as the reverse complement.
CCGCTGCTGGAGGTGGAATCAGGAGAAACTGAGAGTGTGAAGGAGCAGCTCTCAGATCCCCCCTCAGGACCCCCACCGTCACCGACCTGAACACCACCTTCTCCTCTCAGGCTTCTCTGCATGCAAACAGTAACCCTGTACACTCAGACTGATGAAGATTACCATGTAGTGATGCACCGTTCCAGCTACTCCTTAACCTCATACCCACGTTTGAGCCACAAATCTGAGATTCTTCAGGATTTTCTTCCCTGTGTTTGACTCTGGGGAACATTCAGAAGTGCTGCTGAGCGTGTGTGGGAACAGATGGTGATGCAACTTCATCTGCAGCGTGACGACAAGAACAAGAATCAGAAGTTATAAAGTATAATCTGCTCCGGACCAGCTGATGTGTTCAGCATTGGTAACCATGGCGATGTTGACCCACCCATGTGAGACTGATAACTCACTAACCTGTTAATCCCCCCTCCCCTCCTCTGTGTCAGATTACTGCAGCTGAGGAACCCGTGGGGTCGCTTCTCCTGGACCGGAGCCTGGGCGGACGACTGGCCGGACTGGCCTCCGCACCTGAAGAGGGAGCTGTGTGCCCAGAGAGCCGAGGACGGCCTGTTCTGGATGGACTTCTGGGATTTCATCAGGTAGAAGTGACAGCAGCACCTTTGTGATCTCTAAAATTCCATGTTTTTATTCCCAGTGTGAGCACAGAGGCAGGTGAGGACGCCTTCGTGCCGTGTCTTTTATATTGAGAGCAAACGTGATCAGCAGTGGACCTCAGGATGATCCGTGTTTAGGCTCTTATTGAAAACATTTCATAAGGTTGTACCTAATATGGTACCTAATTATCTGAAAGGGAAGATCTTCTAGTTTGAGAATCTGTGATCGTTGAGCTTCTTCTTCTTTCAGCTGCTCCCTTTGGGGGGTCACCACAGCGCATCATCTCCTCCATCTCACCCACCCCAGCATCCTTTCCCTGTTTTATTGTAGGATCTTAACCTTACCGTATAAGGCACTTTGAGGCGACTGTTGTTGTGATTTGGTGCTATATAAATATCACTGAGCTGAATCCTCCTCTGTCACTCCAACCCTCTGTATGTTCTCCTTCACTACATCCATGAACCTCCTCTGAGGTCTTCCTCTCCTCCTGCCTGTGCAGAGGAGGTGTCTCCACCCTCCCTCCTGCGCGTGTTCAAACCCTCTCAGCCTCTCTGACTCTGACTCCATCCTGCTTAGTCATCCATGCTCATCTGAGCATCTTCAGCTCGTCCTCCTGTCTTTGTGTCAGAGCCACCGTCTCCAAACCATCGCAGCAGGTCTCACAAATCACCCTGACACTCGTCTCCACCTGCTCCACCCTGCCTGTACATTTCTTCACCTCTCTCCTTCTCTGCCTGTTGCATTGCATAATAAAACCCTCCTGTCCTATAAATGACTCTCTGGTGATGTAGAGAATAAAGAAACGCATTAAAGCTCCAACCTGTAATGAACAGAAACAGTCAAAGCTGTGCTGTGTGTGTTCCTCCTTCAGGTACTTTGACTCCGTGGATATCTGTAAGATCCACTCAGACTGGCAGGAGGTTCGAGTCCCCGGCGTATTCCCCCGAGGAGCCGACGTCCCCGTGTCGGTGATGTCGATCACGGTGCTGGAGAGGACGGCCGTGGAGCTGGCTTTATTCCAGCAGGGCAGCAGGTAGGACGCACACCTGTGTTTATGACATCACTGCTGTCAGTATCACCTGTGCTATGAAGTAAAGATCTGATAAACAGGAATTTCAAACCTCCTGCTTCTCCTCAGGCGCTGGGACACGGCGGAGAGCCACCTGCTGGATCTGTGCGTGCTGGTGTTTCGGGTGGCGTACGACGGCGCCGGCGCGCCCACGCTGGGACGCCTGCTGGCGCACAGCCGCCGCTCGGTCAGGAGGTTTGTGGGCTGCGACGTCATGCTGGAGCCAGGCGAATACGCTGTGCTCTGCTGTGCCTTCAACCACTGGCACAGCTCCGTCACCGAGGGCGCAGGTAAGAAAACCTGTCACTGCATCCCACCTGACCCCCCCCAGAATCAGCAGATTTTTACTGCATGGCTTCTTTAACTGGGGTGGGGGGGCTTTTATCAGGTTTGGTTGATTTTATTTGAACCGACTCAGTCGTAAAAACATTTATTATGTAATTACCTGAAGTGTTACAGCAGGTGTTACTCTGTAAGTTCTAACCTCACAGAGCCTCACACACCTCCATCCTACATCTACTCTCCACGTAAGGAAACCGCACCATCTCTGGTGTCCCTGCACCGCCCAGCAGCAGCTCGGCTGCCTCTTTTTTGGCTCAATTCTAGAAAAAATCATCGAGATCCTGAAGCTCACAAATCTGAGACTGACTGTAAAAGCATGTCGCATCATTTCAGTGAGCTGCGGCAAATCGGAGGCGCCTGGTTACGTGCTGGCGGTCTACAGCTCCAGACTGGTGATGGCCGAGCAAGTGACGGCCTCCAGCACCACCATCGCCGACGCCGTCATCCAGCTGGCAGAAACCAAAGGCGAGCGACACGAGGTGGGTCACAGCTCAGCAGCTTTAAGGTGCAGTCCTTCCTCCTCCTCTAACACATCCACGCATCTACAGTCTTTAGATTTCCATCCAGTGTTCTGCACTCAGTGAGTACGTGAACAGGGTGAAACACATTTACTATAAAAAAATTTCACAGATTTACAAGAAAAAAGGGCAAATTTTTGACTGTAAAAATCTGCAAAGCCATGAGAAAACATAGGAAAAATTTATCCAAAAAGTCACAAAATTAGGAGAAAAAAAACTGCAAGAAACCGGCTAATTTATGAGGAAAAATATGGAGAAAAAAAAGATTATTTTTAGAAAAAAAAGAACAAATTTAGACGAAATGTGTTTTTAGTGGCATCGCTTCAGTGTTCAGGATTGATAACAGACATACTGAAACTCCTGAAATCAGAATAAGCATCATCAGAACTGCAGCAGCTCTTTCCACTCACATCATTAGAACCAGTCGCCCTCCGACCTGATCTAACAACATCCACCCTAAACTAAAATACTTCCTCTGTGTCAGGGTCGGGAGGGGATGACCTGTTACTACCTGACCCATGGCTGGGCGGGGCTTATCGTCATGGTGGAGAACAGGCACCCCAGACATCACCTGCACGTGTCGTGCGACTGCAGCGACAGCTTCAACGTGGTGTCGACGCGCAGCAGCCTCAAAACCATTGACAGCATCCCTCCTCTGCACAGGTTCTCCGCACCCCGCCTCTGCACACCCACGAACCTGTTCCCTCCACTCAGCTTTATTAGACCTGCTCTGACCTGCGGGTGTGAAACCACACCCCGCCTCATTCACTAACTGTCTTCATCCAAATACCTGTGGGCCTGACCGTATCAGAGTCAGGGCTGAATTTCATGTTATATTTTATTTCCTTCCTTTGAGAAACTGAAGGGGCGGAGCATCTTTCTGGCAGCGCTGCACCTGTGATTAAAGCTGTGTTTGTCTCTCAGACAGGTGCTCGTGGTTTTGTCTCAGCTGGAGGGAAATGCCGGTTTCTCCATCACGCACAAGCTGGCCCACCGTAAGGCTGTCCAGGCTTCTCTGGGGAACTGGAGTCCCTCGAAGGCGACGCACAGTCCGGCCCTGAGCCCCGAGACCGCAGGTCTGCATCAGCCTCGTCCGCTATGACGAACTGGGAGGAAGCGGACTCACCTGACGGGGACTCACCTGTCTGCTGGTTTGAGAGAGAACAGGGTTATTCCACATGAACACTGGACTGAGTCCACAGAACTCACTGAGTGAGCGCACGTTTCTTAGAGTCAGGGCTGCTCTTGACACAGGCATGTACCGTTAGCAGTTATAATAAAGTATGAGGTCAGAGGTCAGACACCTTTTTCCTCCATAAATAGAAGTTTGACCATTTAAACCAAACACACAAGATTTTTTTTCCATCTAATTAAGATTAAGTTTATTTTCTAAGAGCTGCAGAAGGACCAGAGTTCACGCGACAGTCAGCGTCACAGATTTACACTTTGGTGTGTTCACACTGGAGTTTTTACACGCCGTGATACAAAGATCAGATTTGACGACACAAATGGAGAAAATCTGCTTCTTCCTGCAGGGATGTGACGGCGGGTCCTCCTGATGCGGTCGGGACTCAACCAGGAGTTTATGTTGTGTTCAGTTTCACTTTTTTACAGCTGCTGTCAGCTGCTGCTGTGCCACAGGCAGCTCCTGTTTGATTTGGCTCTGTAACCCCAGAGGAGATTTGTGTTTCCAGCTGGAATTGAACCAGCAGCATTTAGTTTGTTAGGGGAATGTGTTAACCAGCGTACATGGCAGCAGTTCTCCCATCAGCTGTTAGGTGTTAACATTTGGTAAATGATGAGTATCTGCAGGCTGATTTCACCCATTCATGCACATAATTTATTATTTTACTCTTTGCCTTCAAACACGTTATCATCACATATGGATGAATGCTTCGAACCACCGACCTCCTGATTAGTAGATGTACGTCCTGCCCTCAGTGGCGGTTTCTTCACGAGAACCAAAACGTAACTGAAGCAAGTGATTCACTGTAATTATGATGTATTATTATTATTTTAAAGGTCTGTCTTCACAGATTCTGATCTTTAAACTGATTCTGCTCATTTCCACCTCCATATTTTTAGACTAGAGTAGCTTTGCATAATTTGCAGTTCAAACTGAGCCTTCTTTACCTCCTGCTGACCCAGGATGCAGCTCCTGCACGTGACTCTGTCTGAAACGAGCAACAAGTCGTTTTAGCTCCTGCCTCTTAAAGGGCCACCCTCCTTTAAAGCCCTGTTGTTTCTGATTGGCCAGCATCTGGAAGCCTGCAGAGGGGCAGCACTTAGTGCTTGATGCCTGTGCCGGTGCTTTTATCACACGCAGCACAAACAAAGTGGAGCCCGAAACGCCTCCCTGGAAATCCCGCCCGAGCAGCTCCAACAGCCTTCAGGTGGCGGGAATTTGCCTCCATTCGCCTCATAGTTGCGCTGAGCATAAACTTCACTTTGGTGTGATCCTAACACATCAGCGCAACCATCACTGAGCTTTGGGGCTCTGTAAAAGTAGAATAACAATAGAAGCAGGTAAAGAACATTTCTCTGTTTGGTACCCGACTCTGACTGAAGGCTCCCTGCAGGTGGAGGAGTCTCAGCAGAAGGTTTGGAGCAGCTCTGCCTCAAAGAAATGAAGCCGCAACAGCCCATCGTCCACAAACACAACACGCAGAGCAGAAAACACACGACGCACTTTAACCGTCCCGTCACAGGGTGCTCTGCAGGTGCAGATAGATGATTAGATATTAGATGATTACATGTTAGAAACTCGTGTCTGCTGAGAGTAGCAGCGAGGTCCGTCAGTGGACGCCTGTCGTGTGAAGCATTCGCACTTTATGAACTTTCTGCTTTATTTTGAAGGACGTGTTTTAAAGTAGGAACAAGTTTTCTTGCCGTGTTGATAGAATGAAAACTATGCAAATGTTTGAAAGTTGTCTTCATGCTTCACAGTAACGTGTCTCTGACAGCAGGGTCACACTAACGAGGCGCTGCTGCGATCATGCTGACAGTTTTTAGGCATTCAGGTTGACTTTACTGCATATTCTGTTCGCTCAGTAGCTACTTTATTATAAAGTTTATATATATTGTATGCATAGCAGTATGAATGTAAATAAAAACTATTAAAACAATATGCGGGTGAACTGAAGAAAATAAACATTTGAAAATAAGATTTGCATTATTCATTATTGGGATTTTTTTTTAAATTGCAGTCGTTAAAGAAAATAAATTTAGACTTTTGCATGAATAATCTTCACTGCAGTGATTTAGAGTGAGAGCAGCTGAGTACACACAGATGCTAATATCAGTCCTTTGGTTCATGAGTGTGCTGCTCTCAGCAGGACACTGGAAATGTGTCGATTCTCAGGCAACCAACTCTTAGCTAACATGCCTTTATTTTACTTTTAAACCCTTGTTTATTGCTATATTCATAAAACTAAATGTGCCGAAAACGTTATTAGCAAATAATTTTTATTATTTATCTAATAAAGTACCGACAACTATCAATGCATTAATTCGGCCCCTCAGGAATCTTTACGGGCTGGTTCTGAACTATTTGTCTTTTCTTTTTAACCTGCATCTTTAATATAGATTTAACTCTGCCGAATTAGTTATAAGCATTTTATTTTTCCTTTGCATTAATGAATGCACTGACATGTATCAGTGAATTACTTTCATGATGCAGAAATCTTAAAAACCGGCTGATTCTCGGGGAAGTTTGGCGGTGTTCCCGCCCCCAGTACACAGTGGCGGTAATGTGAACTTTTTAACGTATATTGGTTTATATATTTATATATTTATATAATGAACTGGGACCACAATGGAAATAAGTGTTTACACTTTATTGTTGAATTTCTTATACCGAGTTATATTTTTTAAGTGTTCTGCCAGGATGAACCGAATAAACTAAAGAAAAACTGAGTTTGTAATAATTATGTTTGTTATGTACCATTATGGTACTTATATTCCTTTGAGAGTGGAGAAATATTAAAAACCTGAATAATTTAAGGGGAGTTCTGTCCTAAAACCCACTTCCGCGCGTGATGACGCGTTTTACGTCACGATCCAACTCTAAACATCTGTCGGCTGCAGCGCATCGGGACGGCGTCTACCTGTGGTTTCACCTTCGTGTGATTTTATATCCAGCTGCTCGTTTGTCTGTAACAGAGGAAGTCCGAGCCGAGGCCGAGCAGGTGGGATTCAGACGGCGGCCTCAGGTGTGCAGCGGTAGCGGGCAGGTACGGGTATTAGCTAGCGGTGTGTGTCGCATCTGTTACGGTGAACTGCGCAGGCTGATAAAGCGCTTTGTGTCGCGCTGATTAGCTTTGCAGGCTCAGTGTTAGTTAAACGGCGCCGATGGAGACAAAAATGTGAAGAATCTGGGAAGGAGCGCGTTAGCATGCTAAGGTTAGCTCACGTTAGCCTTTCCTGCTGCGGGGCGGTGAGAGCTCGGAGCCAAACGGGTCACTCAGGTTCTCAGTGTCTGATGCACAACAAGAACTAAACTGTGCGCACAAAACAATATGACAGCGTTATAAGTCTTCATGTTTACCTTTGTACTGTAGTTAAGTTAAAGATGCAGTGTTGTTGCAGCTTATCAATAATATCATTATTGTTAAATAAATGTCTGATCTCATCATCCAATCAGGACAGGTTGCTGTTCATTAGGATCCAGCTCCATCTCAGGTAAGGGGAACCCCGCCGCCCCCTCCACAGGTATGAAGTCTGCTCCTCCCACCCTGACTCTCCTCTGGATCTTGCTCTTCCAGCTCCCTGCTCCTCCTGCTGGATCTGAGCGTCAGGATAGGGAAGCAAAGCGAGGCAGCAGCCGCTGGCGGTGCAGCCAGCTCGGGGGACCAAATGTCCGAAAGTCCGGAGAAGGATGCCTCGGTGTCGGCTCAGGAGCTGAAGGAGCAGGGAAACCGGCTCTTCCTGAACCGCAAGTACCTGGAGGCTGCAGCCTGCTACAGCAAAGCCATAGTAAGGGTCTGGTGATGGCAGCCTGTCCACTTTTCTTATTAAACTGTTTAGTTTTGTTTTCTTCTCCTCCCAGATCAGCTCTTTCCATTCAGGGCCATGAGAATGAAAGATTATATCCCAGGAAGTCTGAAAACTCACGAGGCTTTGTCTCATTATTCATTAATATTCAGATCGAAGACGAGTAAACTAGTGTGAGGAGGTGAGAACAGGAGGGAAGTGGCCTTAAAGTGTTATCTAGCTTCTGTGGGTGCTTCCTACTTGCTGGATAAAGACATTTATTTCTTAGACCTGGTAGAAGCTGCTCACTGTCAGTCAAACATCAGGAGTGAAGCATGCTGGGAGACGCTCACAGAAACAGGGCGGTACTCAGCCAGGAGGACTCGAACACCTGGAAAGACTTCAGAGGATTTCTGACTCATGTGACCCCTGCAGCCAATCAGATAATCTCAGCCACATCGGCACCGGGCACGGTGATGCATGTGAGAGAATGATTCGCAGAGATGGAAACACAGACTGCAGACGATATCTTGGCTGCGTTTTTGTGACTGACTGGATTTTTCTGACTGATGAAATATTTTGGTGGGAGCTGACACTTTCATTCCTGTGGCCTAAAAACACTTTTCCCGCCCTCAGGGAGCGCTGAACTCTGTTTACAGCTGTTAGGAAAAGTGTGATTAGTGCTGCCTCCTCAGTGTATTGTTGTGTCCTTTCCCTGCAGGGCCACAGCCCCTCCGTCCCAGCGTACTACACCAACAGAGCGCTGTGCTACGTGAAGCTGCAGCAGTACGACAAAGCTCTGGCGGACTGCAGACAGGCTCTGGAGCTCGACAGCCAGTCGGTCAAAGCTCACTTCTTCATGGGTCAGTGTCACCTGGAGATGGAAAACTATGACGAGGCCATCGGCAACCTGCAGAAAGGTACATATTTAAAACGGTCCTGTATCAGCTCAGGATATATGCAAAGGGTGTCAACGCGAAATCATAAAACTGTGCATTTATATAGTCAGAGACCATTTTGGATGTCATTTTGAATTTGATGACGGGACAACAAAAGGCTGGAAAAGTAACAGAAACAGCTGCAGGAATCAGATACTTGATAACAGGCGTGTTTGAGCTCCAACCAGTGAAATCTGTAAGATTATAAAAGTGTTCCTCTAAGATTTTTGCTCTGCAGCGTTTGAGCACCCCCGCTGTATCACACTTACAACAAAAAATAGCATTAAAAAACAGACTGTATATAAAAGATGGCTATAGCTCCCATTTGGTTCTAAACTCTGCATTTTGAGGCATGGCTGCCACCATGTTGGTAACTTAGACTCATACCTGCTGATTAGTGCTCAGTAATATCTTAATAAAATCCTATAATGTCACCAAAACTGGAGCTCCGCCTTCTTGGATGCTCTGTTAGTCCAATGAAGCCACAGCAGCCATATTATTGGTCAGATAGTTGCATTAAAAACACTCCAAAAGGCTCCAACAGCACAAACACGGTGCAGAGGTCCAGTTCAGGGACTCCAGTTAGCTGAGGGGAAGATGGACGCACAGATGGACAGTTGGAGGTCTTTAGGCGGACAGGAACAGCCTAATAATAAAAGTAATAATAAAAAGTGGTCCAGCTTTCAGTAAATGAGCATCATCGTTCATTTTTCCTCCTGTGTGACTGAATAAAGAGGCCAAAAACTGAGACACTCTTTATTTCCGTAAACAGCTTATAATCTGGCAAAAGAGCAGCGGCTGAACTTCGGAGACGACATTCCCAGCGCTCTGCGCATCGCGAAGAAGAAGCGCTGGAACAGCATGGAGGAGAGGAGGATCAACCAGGAGAGCGAGCTGCAAGCCTACCTCACCAGACTCATCCTCGGGGAGAAAAAGAGGCAGGGCTCGAGCGGGAGCCGTCGAGGCATTCGCTCACTCCAGAGCAGATTTCCTAACTGTTCTCAGCTCCTGGAGTAACGTGTGTCTGTGGTCTGATCCTCAGGGAGCTGGAGCGCTGCAGGCAGAAGCAAGAGGACAAGTCGGACGACAGCAGAGTCCAACAGCGTCTCAACGAGATCCACACCAAACACGTAGGCTTTTATTGTGAAAGTATCTGGAAGTTCTCCAGTGATGTCAGCATTGTCCTGAGAGGAGAACATCTCAGGGACTCATTCAGCCCATTTGTCTTTCCTCAGGACAAATACCTGTCGGACCTGGAGGAGCTGTTCTGCCAGGTGGATGAAAAGAGGAAGGTGAGTGTTCTCCAAACTGAACTCCAGCCAGAGTTTTCCTCGGTCCTTACACGGACACAGAGCAGGTTTAGAAGCAGTGAGACTGTTTTTGTGTTGTCTGACAGAAGCGTGAGATTCCAGACTTCCTGTGTGGAAAGATCAGCTTTGAGCTGATGAGGGAACCGTGCATCACGCCCAGCGGCATCACCTACGACCGCAAAGACATCGAGGAGCACCTGCAGGTAAAGCTGCCCCGACCGACTGGGCGTGAAAAACTCTTCAGGTCGTAATTTGAACATTCAAAGAGCGCCGAATGAAAACAGTGTTTCTGAGGTCAGAGGTTAGCACGGAGGGACGCCTCCACACGCCCACCTACGCCCACCTCAGCTCAGACTCACTGAGCTGCAGCAGAAATGAAATCTGATGCTTCTGTATCATTTTGTGCGCCAGCTCTGAAAACACATTTGCTCTGTTCTTACAGAGAGTCGGCCATTTTGACCCGGTGACCCGCACGCCACTGACCCAAGATCAGCTCATCCCAAACCTGGCCATGAAGGAAGTCATTGACGCTTTTATTTTGGAGAATGGATGGGTGGAGGACTACTGAGCCAGCGTGTTCAGTTCAGCTTTATTTAAAATAAGTCACGGGGGGGGGGGGGTTGTGTTGTAAGGTGGAGACTCTGTGACGGCTGTTGTGTCAGCGTCTCCGTATTTCCTGTCACGTGTTTCCTGTTCCAGCCGTGGATGTTCATATTCTACAGCAGAGTTTCTAATAATGAGCTCAGTGTGTGTGCAGTAACGAGCCAAACACTCAGACTGCTCTAAACTCTCACTGCATCTTATTTTTTCCACTCTTGGGTCTGTATGATGTCATAGAGAATGTCCCTAATATGGTCATCTCGGCCAGGGCCAGCCAATCACAAAAACCATGGCCTAAAGGGGGAGGAGCTAAGACAGCTGGGAAAGGATGAGCTGAGGGGCTGCCCCGGGGCCAGTATGAGATTATTTTAAACTGTGACTTGTGCACAGCTGCTCTCGAGTCTGAGAAATGAGCTGAATGTGTTCAGTTTAAACAGGAAGCAGATGTTTTCAGTTTACTGAGTAAAATCGAGTGCGTCTGCTTTAAAACTCAGGCTGGAAACAAAAACCCCGAGAATCACACGACTACAATCGCACCGCAAAACAATCGTTACAGGAGCCGAGGTTCATGTTTGAGTAAAGAGATCGAGTATGAAATCATCGCTTACTGGCCAATCAGATCTCTGGAAAAGGTGTCACCATTCCTGCTTTTGCCTTGAGTTTGGACTTTCCCACAGTGTAGGAGAGCTTCGATCCAAGGAGCTGATGTGGTCCACCTGTCAGAGGACGCCCTCTCAGAGTGGTTTTACCGCTCCAGCTCACTTCAGGTGAAACTGGACTCGACGTGGACAGTGACCCCATGCAGGTTTGCCCCCCCCCCATCCCCGCTCTAAAGCCTGGTGATTTTCCTGGATGTTGAACCTGCGTCGTCGCTCCGGCCCCTTCAGGTTTAAATGTTTGCTGACTGAAAACGTGCCTGCAGATGGAAACATCGATTTTTTTTTTTTTTTTTTTATCTGCACGTTTGTTCAGATTCTGATTTTGAACTTTTTCCGTGTTCAGTTTTCCAGACTCCAGTCAGGACGCCTCAGATGTGATTTTACATGTTGCTTAATATTTCGTACTCGGCCTGTTTCAGCTTCACTGCGTTTGTGTGTCATAGTTTCTGCTCGAGCAGATGTTACAGGTCCAGTACCTGCAGATAAACCCGGAATTATCAACCTGCTCATGTTTGAAAATGTTCAATAAAAATAAAAAATCTTCATGTTTTTTTCCAGTTCAGCCTCTTTTTCTCTGCTCGTCTCTCAGTGACGGTCCAGAAACAAACTTCACTCTTCAGCTTAACTTTGTTATATTTATTAATTCTGTTACTTCAAAAATACTTCAGATGAACAGAGACCTGCAGGGATCAAGTGTCAAAAAGATTCTACATGAATAAATAAAATGAACACATTAAAAATCAGGCAGCAGCTCTAAAACTGTAAATAAAAGATGGATGTAGCCACTGACTCCACCCACTGTTCTCTGTATTTTGAAGCCTCTGTATTGGCGTTCTGGCTGCATCCATGTTGACTTTGTTTCCAGTCGTGACCATATTTGGGCATGAGGGTGGAGCGCTAACCTGTCCCATCCTTAGGATTTAGGAGGAAAATTTTCCCGAGTCCGTCACACAGAAATGAGGCGCTTCCCTTTAAAAAACGATGTTTTTATCTACTTTAACGTTAAAAACTGTCCTGATCGTAGAGCTGAATGCAGCCTCTGCAGAGTGAAACACTGCATGATGATCAGCGCTATAACTGGAATTCATGGTTCCAGTCTAATATTCCCTGCTGGTCTGTGAAATTACACATGCATCCCTCCAGATAAGAAATATATTCAAGTCTGTTGCCCTGAAATAAAAGTTATTTGTGGTTGAGTCCCTCTATGAGTGTTTTTCTTTGTGTCATCCTGCAACAGAAGGAAAAGTCTCCGGGAGCCGGAGCTCAGCCCAGGAAGGTGGAGATGAAAACGCTGGTGTCCAGGTTGAGGGTGGCGTGCCACCAGCGGTCAGGGAAATACAGCACCTGATGGAGAAACACGACAGTTAATGCTGCTTTTACATTCATTCAGATTTACCTGTAACGATCGGAGTCATGACTGAAAGAAAATTCAAACTTAAAGCTGGAATCTCCCTTCAGAACCACGAGGAGGGGAAAACTTTGGTTTTTATCCATGAACACGAGTTTCTGCTGCTGCGTTTAGCTAACTGACCCTGCTCCAGGTGGTGTCTTTGCTCTCTGCTGTGGGGCGGGTGGTGTTACCTCTCCAGGTCTGATGGTGCACTCCAGCGGAGCCTCGCCCTCCGGCAGGTAGGGGTAGGTTTCTGTGATCCAGGACAGGGTGGTGCGGTTCGGGTGGAAGTGAGGCTCCTGGTCGGGCGGGAAGAGGAACCAGCGCTGTGTGAGGGACAGGTCAGAGGTTAGCAGGAACGCAGCCGTCTGTCAGGAAACCTTTGATTTAGTTTCAGTTTCTCTCGTAAAGCCTGAAGTTTCACAGCGTGAGGCGGTTTATTCTGAGCCCTCCGACACGCTCAGTCTGCCCTGCACACGGAGCATCTGTTCACACTGCAACAACACATCATCCATCCAGTTACTGCTGTGCTTCAGCTGAGATCCAGCAGAGGGCGCCACATGTCCACAGAGCTCCCCTTTAACCCGACTCGGAGCCTCTCCACTTCAGTCTGAGTACCCAGAGTTAATAAGTCAGCTAACAGAAACAGTCTACCTTCCTTCCATAGATGACCTCGGAGTAACCGGGACCGTGCCAGTGGAAGGGGACTCCTGTTCCAGCACCTGAAGAAGAAGGAGAAGAGTGAGCTTCAGTTTTGAGGCTTCTCAGATTGTTTCATAGAAGCTGTTAAATTATTGTTTAGCTGGAATAAACAGAGACTGCTGCCTCTGAGCCGCTGCCCTCTGACCTGCGATGCCGAAGCTGTACGCTCCGCTGGTGCGCGGCAGGACGTACGGCGGCGGCTCGTACTGCTCGAAGAGGCGCCGCCACTCAGTGAAGTTATTGTCCCCAAAAAAATACAGCGTGTCTGCAGGAAGGTCACACAGATCCATTAAAATCACACAAATCGCATAAAAATCACAGCAACAACTCCCAAAAGAAGGAAACAAAGAAATGAAACATAACTGAAATATTTAAAATAATTAAAAACATCAATAAAGAGCAACAGATGGCGTGCACGAGTCAGAATCATTAAATAAATAAAATGTATAAAAGCTAAAATAGAAACAAAACTAAAAAAAGCCACTGACAGAAAATTCAAACTAAAAAAAAAGTAAATAGAGGAAAAAATGTATAATAAAAATGAGCAATTTAAAAAAAACAAAAATCTAAAATAATTAAACATTTTAATAAAATAAGAATAATAAAAAGCAAAGTGACCAGCAGAGACTTAAAAAATACATAAATAAAATGAAAAAATGTTTGTACTAATTACATTTTTAAAAATTGAAAAAAAAACTAAAAGAAAAATATATATATAAAATTGAGAAGAGATTAAAAAACAAATGAAAAACAAAAATAATAAAATTCATGATAATTTTTTAAGCCACACACACTAAATTACATTTAACAAAATTAAATTAAATAAAACTAAATCAGTGCCCTCAGAGCTTCCTCTTCTGCTCGGTGTGTTTCCACGGTCTAACGTCACCGCGGCTGAAGGACCGACCCCGGCATCAGACTCACCGCTGCCGAGGGCGTCGGCAGACTGAGGCCTCAGAAACACGTCCACGTACTCCTGGAAGGGGACGTCCACTGGAACAGATGGACCACAGAGGGTCAGCAGCGGGAATGAAACAGGTGGGTCTGTGAGGGCAGGACAGGTGAGGGGCGTACCTTTCCTATAGGAGTAGGTGTTGGCCGTGCTGAGCCTCACTCTGCGGGAGCCGTACTCTGTCAGCAAGCTCGACTTGGAGCACAGGAGCCTGAATTTCTAAAACCAAACAGACAGCTGTGAGTACCAGCCTGCATACATGCTTCAGTTCAGTGATGCTTACACATTATTTCTGATTTAATGTTTTAATACGTACGGTGTTGTCGGTGAGGCCTCTGATGATGACCGGTCTGCTGAACGCGTATCTGCAGGCGCAGGAAAAACATGTGATCAGGAAACAGGAAACTGTGATGTCAGAGTCTGAGGTGGTGTTTGTGCCTGTGGAGGACATTCAGACACCTCCAGCACTCTGAGCACCTGAAGCTGCTGCTCACTGTGAAATTATTCATGCTGGCGTTACGAACCTCTCCATGAAGCGCTCGTATGAGAGCGACGAGCCGTCCAGCACGTCGATGTTGCAGCGACCTTCATCCTGTAACCGGAGGTCTGAGGGGGAGAACCTGAGCACAGAGGGGGGGCGCACAGGTGAGGGCGGAGCTCACCTGTGGAGGAGCTTTACACATTTCTCACATTCCCACATCATTGATGACACACACACACACACAAACATCTGCTCCTCGGTTTGAGCTGAGGAGCTTCCAAAGCAGTTCAAAACATCAGCTTAAAGTTGGACGTTGATGCAGCAGATTATTCAAATTCTAATGGGGTTTTTAGTGAATCTGACATTTTCTGACTTAGCTGCTGAAACTCCAGCTTATGCTATAACAAATATTCATATTATGAAAGCACTGAGGACTGAGCCCAGTGGGCAGCTCCACAGTCTCAGACTTCAGCTGCAGGTGACTTCCTGCAGGAGGAGCTATTAATAAAAATGCAATTAATTATATGGAGGTAAAAAAATAGAAACAAAAAAGCCTGTCCTTCAATGAGCAAAACACGGTCCAGAGGTCCAGTTCAGGAAATCCAGTTAGCTGAAGTGAAGCCGAGCAGACAGCTAGAAGCTACAGCCGCCTGTGTCACCATCCACCTGTCAGTCAGAGAGGCCACGCCCCTAATAATACAAACTTTATTTAAAGAGGTGAGTTATAGAAACATCCTCCCCTCGTACAGCTGTTATGAAGGGGTAAATTACCCACAGAGACCAAAGCAGTTTCTGTATCAGGCTGTAAACATGGGAGTCTATGGGCAGTGACTCACTGTGGCGCCTCTGCTGGACGGCAGAGGAACTGCAGGAAAGTGCTGCATCATGAATTTGTTTGCAGCTTCTAGAGGGTTAAAATATTCACTCATCTGCATGCAGAGTTCACCTTTAAAGGGTAAAATGACGTTTTTAAATTAAATCTCCACCTTTGACCTCTGCTGAGGGGCTGCAGGCAGTTAAAACTGAGCTTTGGAAAATATCAGGCGGATTTTTTTCTGCAACATACTTTATTAAATAATAAGAAGAATCAAATATCTGACAGAGGAATCAGCTGCTAACAGCAACAAACTGCTACATGAGGCGTTTCTCTGAACGCACGTTTCTCTGATGACGTCAGCATGCGTGACCATAAAGCAGCAGAAACTGCGGCTCACTTCAGTGAACTCCCTCCTCATGTTAAATGAGCAGGTTTGCTGTGAGCTTCAGTCAGTCTGATCGGAGACGTTTCAAACCTCACGAAGGCGAAGTTTGACCCAGGTGTGTGACTCACCACCCTCCTCCATCCTCCCGCACCTCCCGCACCTCCTCCTGCTGCGCCGTCACTGCGGTGAGGAGGCAGATAAACAGCAGCCGCACAGCCCTGTTCTCCATTCACAAATGTCCGCTGTGCAGTTGGACTGAGCTCAGAGTAAAACATCAGCCTGTTTCTCTTCAATAGCTCTCCAAGTACGCGCTGACTCTTCCAGGACTTCCTGGAAGATAACCAATCAGAAAGCACCACATTAATCTGTCCGGTGCTGCGTTCATGGTACATGGAACATTTGAGCTCCTATCCCTCTTCTGTGCACCCACCCCCCCCCCCCCCCCCCCCCCCACCCCCAACTTTTAAAATTAATCGATTACATTTTAATTTTATTTGTAATAAAAAATTTTTTTGAAAAGATACATGTTTGTAGATGATATTTTGGTTTGATAGCCCTTCCACAATGGTAGCTTAGTCACAGTTATCAGCTCGTGAAGTTAACAACCCCTTACTTACATCACAGGAAGTACACAATACATATCGATCAATACATATCAATCAATACATGACTTATCTTAAAAAGGTTCCAGGTGAGAGGACTGTCTGTCTGATAATGTCATATAACTGCTGTGGCAGGCGGGTTGGATAATTATTCATCCAGCTGTCTAATTTATTCCTACTCATTTCTTTTAAGCTATCAACTTTTATCAACTTTACCTCTAATTAAAGTCACGTAGTATTATTTTGTTAGCTCAACTAATTTGACAGGGGCTTTGTCCCACTCACACGAATTATCTTTTTATTTCAATTTCTGCAGATGGTCCAATTTTAAGCCTTTTACACTTTTCAAAGTTAGCTTTTAACCATGACCTGACCGCCTGCAGTGGCTCTCTTCTCCTAACGTCCTTCTCCATTTACAACATTCACACCTATAAATGAATTCTACTCTGAAAGCAACATTTAGAGCAGAAAATGATTACATCCATGTACTAAATATAGTTATATACACATATTTAAAATTTTGGCCAAACACTTTAGACATGTGCAGGCCCACGGGTGTTTTTTAACTTCCTTGTGAGTCTCAGGTATCACACCACTTGCAGCTGGTGATTTAATCTAGGCAGCCTGAGCAAACCTGATGATGCAAAGACCCACCTCAACAGTGGTAACCACTGCGAGGAGTTGACTCTCTCCTGCGGCCCGAGTTTGTGCCTTGTACTGCAAAACTCCCGAATTTATGTTATCCGGGAGTCCCAAGAGCTTTCGGCACTTGCTGCCAGGACCCTGTCTTCACGGCCCAGAAGTTTTAGTTCAGGGATCCTCAAATCCAGGCCTCGAGGTCCGGTGTCCTGCACCTTTTAGATGTGTCTCTGCTTCAACCAAGGGCGTAGGAATGAGTTTACTATTGGGGGGGACACATATTGGAAACCTGACAGGTCCGTAAATACTCTGAGGTGGGACAAATGTGCCTGTCTCCAATATTGGTGAGGACACCCCCCCGGTTCCTACGCCTATGGCTTCAACACACCTGAATCACATATAGAAGTCATTATCAGGACTCTGGAGAGCTTGACTGCATACTGAGGAGGTAATTCAGCCATTTGATTCAGGTGTGTTGGATCAGGGACACATCTAAAAGCTGCAGGACACCGGACCTCGAGGCCTGGATTTGAGGATCGCTGTCTTAGTTTGTACTCAGCTACAGTGGGAAAATAAGTATTTGATACGCTGCTGATATCGCAAGTTTTCCCACTTACAAAGAATGGAGAGGTCTGAAATTTTTATTGTAGGTACACTTCAACTGTGACAGACACAAGCTAAAAAAATCCAGAAATAAATGAAATAAGTATTTGATCACCTACCAACCAGCAAGAATTCTGGATCTCACAGACCTGTTAGTTTTTCTCTAGGAAGCCCTCCTATTCTGCACTAATTACCTGTATTAATTGCACCTGTTTGAACTCACCTTGTAGGGTAAGAATGATTCTGAGAAAGGTCAGGAATCAGCCCAGAACTGCACGAGGGGACCTGGTCAATGACCTGAAGAGAGCTGGGACCACAGTCTCAAAGATGACCGTTAGTAACACACTATGCTGTCATGGATTAAAATCCTGCAGGGCACGCAAGGTCCTCCAGCATATGTGCAGGCGTGTTTGAAGCTCGCCAATGACCATCTTAATGATCCAGAGGAGGCATGGGAGAAGGTCCTGTGGCCAGATGAGACCAAAATAGAGCTTTTTGGTATCAACTCCACTCGCTGTGTTTGGAGGAAGAAGAAAGATGAGTACAACCCCAAGAACACCGTCCCAACTGTGAAGCATGGGGGCAGAAATATCATACTTTGGGGTGCATTTCTGCAAAGGGGACAGGAAGGGAGGATGGATGGAGTCATGTATCGCGAGATTTTGGCCAACAACCTCCTTCCCTCAGTAAGAGCTTTAGCTGGGTCTTCCAGCATGACAATGACCCAAAACACAGCCAGAGCAAATAAGGAGCGGCTCCGTGAGAAGCATTTCAAGGTCCTGGAGTGTCCGAGCCAGTCTCCAGACCTGAACCCAATAGAAAATCTCTGGAGGGAGCTGAAACTCTTTGTTGCCCACCGACAGCCCTGAAACCTGAAAGATCTGGAGAAGATCTGTATGGAGGAGTGGGCCAAAATCCTGCTGCAGTGTGTGCAAACTTGGTCAAGAACTACAGGAAACATGTGACCTCTGTAACTGCAAACAAAGGTTTCTGTACCACTTGTTTTGATTTTTGTCTCAATAGTCTTGATGTTTGATTGTTATTTCCTCTGTGGACCTGCTTCCCCGTGTCATGTCAAGCCTGCGTGTTTTTAGGTTTCTGTTTAATAATGTGTTTAGATTCCCTCTCTGTGCCAGGCTCCCCATGTCAAGTCTGCGTTGTGTCATGTCGGGTCACGTCCTGCTTTATTTGGACAGTTCCTTGTGCTTTGTGTTTAGTTTTGCTTCCTGTGTCTCACTAGTGTGTTCTGTTCACCTCTTCTCCCCAGATGTTTCCACTTCCCTCATTATTCCTCTGTGTATATATTGTGTGTTTTCCTTTGTTCCTCATCGCATCCTTGTCATCATTGACTTTCCTGTTGTGTGCCTTGTTTTCATGTTTATAATGAAGTTTCAAGTGAGTTTAGCATTGTACTGCTGGCACCTGTCCAGCCCTGCCTTATGCATTATGCTTGTCAATAAAGTCTAATTTAGTTCTTGCCTTGTGAGTCCTGCATTAGGATCCTGTCTTACTTACCACAGCAGCACGACAGTTGTAGTCTGTCACGGTCATAGATGCAGGAGAGAGGAGCCAAATCCAAAACACTCGAGGAGGCGGAGGAAATGGCAACAGTGAAAATACTCAATGGGTGACATCACCGTGTCCATCATTTATACTGTCTATGTCTGCGATATATATCACATATGCATAATATCACCAGCTTCCTGGTTACTGTCACTGTCGTGTATTCACTTTATATGTGGATGAGCTTTTATGTGGAGTTGTGCTTGTTGCTGGGAGCAGGTTGCATGTAGATGTTTCTGATCAGCAGACTCCATTTCCCAGCTAACAGAAGTTAGTCGAGTGCCAAAGAGAAGCACTGCAGCGTGAGTGTCACATCCTGTGGAGTTCAACCCGAGCACTTCAAGTCTTCTGTTCACACACAGGTAATAAAAAACTGCACACAGAATCCTACACGTTAAGAAAATATGATTTATTTAACATAGAGGACAGATATAAAACCAGACTGTTGTGCAGATGTTAAGATGCCAAACAAACAGAAGGAAATCAAAAGTGTTTCTCATAAGCCCCTGATCATTTTAAAAGAATGAGAATGATAATAACTGTAAATATTCCTCCTCTGTGTTAAACAGCAGTTCAGGTAGCGGCACCTAGTTCAAACATTTTAAGGCATTAAAAGTCAAAGGAATTAATGAAGGTTTTAAAAAGAGGAAATAAAGTCAATAAATCTAGCTTTAGTTTCTTCGTCCAAACTCCAGGTTCAGGTTCAGGTTCCAGAACTTCTGAATTTTATCATCAGTGCAAATGTTTTGTATTTGTGTTCATAAACTTCACAGTGACAGCAGCCATTGTTCTGAGGTTCTCTTTGACCTGAAGGTTCCTGAGAGAACCTGCTGGGATTTGGCACCAAATAAATAACATGAAACTGAATTAAATGAGTTTCAGGTGGAGTTCTGTTCAGTTAAATATCACATTTTAAAGAGAAAGATTAAAAAATCTGACATTTTTAATAAAATCATACATTTTTAAATGAAGGGTTTTATAATTGATATTTTTCTGTATTCTGTCTTTAAATTGTAAAATGATCATTTGAAGCTTAAAGCTAAATTCAACTTTTTGTACCAATGCTGCAGCCGAACATATTCAGGAAAACAAATGTTAATGTTTGTGTACATTTACTGCTTTGATACCTGGTAATTTTAATGTTTTCTATCATACGGTGTTGTTTTTAATTCAATTATTCAACCTTTTTAATGGTTCTTTCATTTATTGCAAGAACAATTGGTCAGTTAATATTTGAGCTAATCAATTTAAAATCAATGTGTTCTATTTTTGTGACTTTAAAAACATCAATAAAGCCAAACATTCCAGCTGTCCTTCAACAGTTCTCTGTACAGTTAATAAAACAGCAAAGTGGAGAAGTTTTACATTTTTTAAGATGAAAATAAGTATGATACAGTTTTCCCAGTGATGCTGTCTGAAGCTGCTGCATTCAGCTAAACCACACTGAGATTCATTAAACCTCCTAAGAGAGGGCGGGCAGGATGGAGAGCAGCAGAGGAACTGAGAGCGAGATGAAGAGAGACGCTCTTGTGGCTGAACTGGAGGAGGAGGCTACAAAGGTGACGAAGCCCGGCTGGTTGGTCGGGATTTGGCTGCTGATCCAGGACTGGTACTCCGATACTCGGGCATAGACTCCTGGAAAATTGGGCTGAGCGCAGCCTTCCCCAAAGCTCACGACTCCAGCCTGGACCCAAATAGAGCTGTTTTTACTCACCATCGGGCCTCCAGAGTCGCCCTGCACACGACAGACATGATGGTTACAGCAAGCATGAACACACAAAGACATCCATGGATGTTTTATTCTGGGCTAAACCTGTTGGTCAGTCATTAACTTTCACAGAGACTTTGATCTTCTTTTTATGCCTCTATGTTTAACCGCAGAGAGATTTCCTGTTACTCAGGTTTCTAAAAGGCACAAAACTGCCAACGGTTGGATTTGGTTCATCAGACAGCCACACAACAGCTCCTGGTAGTCTGATAGGTATTACCCAACTGTGTGTGTTCATTTCTATCTATGTATCTATCTATCTATCTATCTATCTATCTATCTATCTATCTATCTATCTATCTATCTATCTATCTATCTATCTATATATATATATATATATATATATATATATATATATATATATATATATATATATATTTAAATGTAAATCCTGCTGTGGTCTCACATTGTGTTAGGAGGTGAGCATACATACAAACTTGTGGACAGTCAAAGTACTGAGGAGGAGGAGAAAAGATGTTCCTTCACCTTAGAACCAAATTTAGACCCAAAGGGACGTCTTTTCAACAAGCTTTAACTTTTAAAACCAAATCTCAGCGTGGGTTAGCCGCCTGCCAAAAATCAGTTTCCTCATCTTTTTAATGAGTTTTTGCCAAGTGGGTTAGAAAACAGACATTGTTTCTGATGTCCACCAGAGGGCGACTCCTCAGGTCTGATTATATAGAGCATTCATTCCCAAAGTCAAAAGTGCTGCGGTCTACTTAAAAACCAGAAAATCTCTCGGGGCCTCCCCAATCTTAAATCATCACTTTAATCAAAATACAAGAGAAAGTGATGTATTTCCATGAAAATTTTATTCGAAAAAGATTACACAGGTCAGTGTTGGCTATAAATTGCTAATGCTGCCTAATCATATGTAAAGTGCTAATGCCGATATGAAGTTAGGAGTTTTCATCAGTGGACGAGAGGGTTGTTTCCCTGCACCTTTGGGTCAGGGAACGGGTCCTGCCTGTTGTTTGCGCTTATGCACCAAATGACAGTTCAGAGTACCCACCCTTCTTGGAGTCATTGAGTCAGGGTGCTCCGTCCACAGACTCCATTGTCCTACTGAGAGATTTCAATGCTGGCGTGGATAATGACAGTGAGACCTGGAGGGGTGTGATTGGGAAGAACGGCCTGCCTGATCTGAACCTGAATGGTGTTTTGTTATTGGACTTCTGTACAAACCACAGTTTGTCCATATCGAACACCATGTTTGAACATAAGTACATGTGGCACCAGGACACCCTAGGTCGCAGGTCGATGATTGATTTTGTAATCATATTATCAGATCTGAGGCCGTATAATCTGGACACTCAGTTGAAGAGAGGAGCTTAGCTGTCAACTGATCACCACCTGGTGGAGAGCTGGATCAGGTGGCGGGGGAGGATGCTGGACAGACCTGGTGCATCTAAACGTATAGTGAGGGCGAGCTGGGAATGCCTGACAGAGGCCCCAGTCCATGGGATCTTCAACTCCCACCTCAGCAGAACTTCAACAGCATCTGAGGGAGGCTGAGGACACTGAGTCCGAATGTACCATGTACTGCACCTCCATTGTTGAGGCTGCTGCTCAGAGCTGCGACTGCAAGGTGGTTGGTGCCTGTTGTGGTGGTAATCCCTAAACCAGATGGTGGTCACCAGAGGTGAAGGGAGCCATCAAGCTGAAGAGCGAGTCTTATTGTTGGCCTGTGGGAATCCGGAGGCAGCTGACAGGTACCAGCAGGCCAAGCGTAATGCAGCTCGGGCAGTGGCCGAAGCAAAAACTCGAGTGTGGGAGGAGTTCGGTGAGGCTATGGAAAAGACTTTCGGGCAGCCTCGAAGCGATTCTGGCAAACTGTTAGGCGACTCAGAAGGGGAAAGCAGTGCTCTACTCATGTGGTTTATAGTGGGGGTGGGGCACTGCTGACTTCAACTGAGGCTATAGTCAGGCGGTGGAAGGAGGCATTTGACCGCGTTCCTTGGGGTATCCTGTGGGAGGTGTTGTGGGAGTAGTGAGAGCTGCCAACAATAAGTGGGACTCGTTTCCTGTGGGTTTTGGACTTTGCCACGGCTGCCCTTTGTCAACGATTTCTAAGCATAGCCAAGTCGCAGCAGGCTTCCGCCTTAGTGGCCTCAGAATCTCGTCTCTGCTCTTTGCGGATGATGTGGTCCCGTTGGCTTCATCAGATAGTGGCCTCCAGCTCACAGTGGAATGGTTCGTAGCTGAGTGTGAAGCGGCTGGCATGAGAATTAGCACCTCTAGGTCTAAAGCCATGTGGAGGAGTTTAGGTAGCTCGGGGTCTTGTTCACGGGTGATGGTAGAAGGGAAAGGGAGATTGACAGATGGATTGGGGCTGCATCTGCAGTGATGCGGTCTGTCGTGGTAAAGAAGGAGCTGAGCATGAAAGCGAAATTGTTGATTTACCGGTCAATCTGCATCCCTACCCTCACCTATGGTCACGAACTTTGGATAGTGCCCGAAAGAATAAGATCGCAAATACAAGCGGCAGAAACAAGCTTCCTCCGAGGGATGGCTTTTTCAGTATAGTGAAAATATTTGGACACATAAACTCAATCAAGTTCAGTGAATCAATATAATGAGGAAGAAGTGTAAACAAATGTATGTTTCATGTAGATCCTTCAAAGTTTTTACTGTCTGCTGTTTTGATCATGAAGCATTTTGATTGGTGCTTTGAATCAGGATTCCAGACTGATGGACTCAGACTCACCTGGCAGGAGTCCTTTCCTCCTCCAGTCAGGCCGGCACAGATCATGTTGCTTGTGATGGTGCCACTGTAGGAGATGTTACAGTCACTGTTGGACACGATGGGAATCTTCACCTCCTGCAGATTCTGAGGGGGTGGAAGGGGGGCTAGGAAAGAAAACAGAGATCTCAGCATTTAGGTCTGAATCCACCAGCTGTGAAGAAACTGCTTCATATCCACAGTACTGGAAGTTCACACAGGGTTTATCTCCAGTGTGACTGGATATTGATCTTTTGTAGTACTACTGTGGGACAAGCACTGGTAGATTAAAGCACCCATAAACTAACTCTCAGCCTGAGTGCACTGATTCAGTCACTTTGTTAAAGTTGCTCTTTGATGCTGTTTTAGCTGCTTTGAAGTTTCTCTTAAAAATGTATCAATTACAGAACTGTCCTTCAAAGTCAGTCAGAGACCTAGAAACACTATTTTCTGGAGCTGAGTATAGTTATAATCAGGTTATAACAAAGAAGTTAATAATTCTGAGCTGTCACTGCTCTAATTCTCACCGCCGCTCTGGATATCTCCCCAGCCGGTGACCCAAACGTTTGTCCTAGCAGGGAAGTTGCTGCCCTGCGCCGCCAGGCACACGGGTCTGATGTAGTCGGTGAAATTAACAGTTGAGGACAACTGCAGCAGTGTTATGTCGTTGTCATCAGTGAATGAGTTATAGTTTGGATGTTTGATTATTTTGGACACTGGTCTGGAAACCTCGTTAATATTGAAGTCTTGCTGTGAGTGGCGTCCAAGGTAAACAGTCAATCCTAATGTGCTGGTGCTGAGAAAACCAGAAAGTAGTGACGGTTAATGCTTTGGTTCACAGAGGTGAAGAGGGTGGGTCATGTGACAGGATGAGAGCTCACCTCGGGAAACAGTGGGCAGCAGTCAGGACCCACTGGTCGTTGATCAGGGAGCCTCCACAGAAGTGTCTTCCATAAGTGTGCAGACTGGTCTGCCAGGGCCACGCCCCTTCAGGAGCCGTCTGACCTCCTACGATCCTGTTGTTGAGCGGAGCAACGCCGCAAACTGGAGGCAAACACACACATGCATACAGTAACATGACTCTGGGCTCTTCAGAGCTTCTGTTTATCTTCATTAAAAGCAGGACAGCAGCTTCAGAGCAGATGATGCTGCAGTCAGAACATAAACTAAACAAGCTCAAGAACTGTCCTCATCCTTCTGCCCATTCCCATAAACCCAAATTTCAGGAACACCTTTAGGTAATTTCCTCACTGTATATCTATCTAATTAAAAACACAGCAGTCTGTAGGCTCTTCATATTGTAAACAGCCTAAAAACATGCTGACAAAGGCGCCACCGTTCAAAGCAGACTCGAGTAAGAACTTCCTGTTTTTTCCTGGTTTGAGTTTGTGCGGCTGCTCCTTGTTCAGGTCTCCGTTATAAAAGAGGTTTCATGTCAGTGAGACTTCCTGTTTAAATAAAGTTAATAATAAAAGTGTTGGTCTAACACAGCTTACTACATGTACCGAGTTAAAGCTGCAGCTTAGCTGATGGGAGCTAAATGATGCTGCACATTATTAATGAAACAGATCTGAGTGTGTATCAGTCACCCTCTCTGACAGAAACAGAAGCATCATTAACATGGAAAAAATGCTGAATCAGCTGCATTATATGAATGAATGAATCAGCAGCACTCACCATCAAGCTGTGCTTCACTTCCTGTTGGAGAGACAGAGACACATGATTGGTTAGAACTGAGCAGACCTGTTGTTATTAGCATGATGTCAGAGTTTCCAGGTGAGGCTGGAGTTTGTGGCATGAAGCCAAACAAAAGACTTTATTTTGCTCTGTTTATGAGGCCTTGATGGCTGAAGGAGGTTAATCTAAGATACACGATGACAGCCTGTAGTGTAGAGAGGAAAACGAGGGTCTGATATTGAGCCAAACCCTGATTATGACGGCGGTATCATCGTGCTCTGGAACCTCATTTGGTGGTATCAATGGCAGGTATGAACACAGTATACATGCTGTCCTTTGGTGTCAGGTACTACAATGCATTAGTTTCTGTAATACTAAATATTCCTCTTCAGTCTGAGACAAAAACAAAGTTCACAGGAGGAGGCAGTTTTCCTGTGTGGGGCATTGTTTTTGCCCTGTTTGGCTAGTTTTACCTTTAAAGACTACAGTCTCAGAAAATAAAGTACCTTAATGTAACTTTAGAGGTACAACGACTTGGCAACTGGACTACTGTAAATTCACAAAAACACATTCAACTTTATCCAGCCATCCATCTATTTTCTTCTGCTTATCCGGGGCCGGGTCAGAGGGGCAGCAACCTAAGCAGAGAAGCCCAGACCGCCCTCTCCCCAGCCACCTCCTCCAGCTCATACTGGGGACCCCAAGGTATTCCCAGGCCAGCCGAGAGATATAATCTCTCCAGGTTGTCCTGGGTCTGCCCCGGGGCCTCCTTGTGGTAGGACATGCCCGGAACACCTCACCGAAAAGGCACCCAGGAGGCATCCTAGTCAGATGCCTGAGCCACCTCAACTGGCTCCTTTCGATGTGGAGAAGCAGCAGCTCTACTTTGAGCTCCTCCCAAATGACTGCACTCCTCACCCTATTTCTAGGAGGCCAGCCATCATTCAGAGGAAGCTCATTTCTGCTGCTTATATATGCGATCTCATTCTTTCAGTCACTACCCAAAGCTCATGACCCTAGGTGAGGGTAGGGATGTAGATCGACAGCTTCTCTTTCACACTCAGCTCTTTTTTTACCATGACAGACCGCTGCAGCGTCCACATCACTGCAGGTGCAGCACTGATCCATTCAACTTCATGTCCCTTAAACTGGGATTGGTTAACTAGGTTATTCGCTAAATCTTACACAGTTTATCAGTGTTTCTACAAAGCCTAATATAAATAATCCACATTACTAGATCTAATGCACCCCACAAATATTCACTGCGGTGTTTTATAATGACCTCAGTGTGCTATTGCCTGTGTGAGAAATTTAAAATTACCCAAGTTTAGACTTTGTTATGTTTTAAAAGGTAAAAGTATTTTTATATGATTTATATAACAGTGATATTGACAGATTTATTGTAATACATGATTTCCTCCCAGCTAGCAAAAGGACTGTTCACCCCCCTGACCTCCGGAAGGCACTACAGGAGCCTCCGGACAGAAACCACCAGGGTCAGGAAAAAGCTTTTTCCCCACAGCTGTCTCCTTACTGAAGTTTTATTGCACTGAGGCGCTGCTCAAGAACTTCTGGTTAGTTGCAATCTGCATTTTGTTGTTACTTGTGACATATGCAGTGACAATAATTCTAATCTAATCCAATCTAATCTGATCTAATCTAATCTAATCTAATCTAATCTAATCTAATCTAATCTAATCTAATCTAAATGTTGCGTATTCATTGGAGCACTTTAATAATTCTTTTATGTCTATATGTGATGAACACATGGTTATCCAGGGTCCAGAGTAGAACTCTCTAATCTGATCAGGGAAAGGAACGCTTCCTGGGTCAAGGCTACGTCCATAAAGTCCCTGCTGACTGGACTTTTTATAGAGCTCTCAGAAATAAATGCACAACCTTGACCAGAAAATCCAAATCACAATACTACTAAAGAGCTACCTCAACCAACCTCAATATCATGTTGTAATTCTACTGCAGTTCTACCTGAGCATATATTAATTAATTCAGCTGAAATTAAGAATAAAGCTAATCTTGTTGGGCATTTTAATGAACATTTTATGTCAACTAGCTTTGTATTTAAAGCAAATGCAGTAGTCTCAGTGTTCTAAATTTATCTCTATGTCTTTTGCCATAATAGAAATACATTGATCCCTTATAGGGGTATAAGGGATCAATGTATTTCTATTATGGCAATCCATAAAGCTTAAAGTCCATCAATCCAAAGAATTCATCTGGATCTGATCATTTTAATCCCTATCTTTGAAAGCTTGCAGCTGATTTTATTGCTGAGCGTATTACTTATATTTTTAATCTGAGTCTTGTAACAATTGTAATTGTGTGATATCTCTTTAAGACAGCCTAAGTTATTGTTAGTGATGTCACAAGTATGCGCCACCGCTCCTCTGTACAGAGTGTGGGAGAAACGTTGTGAAGAAGTACGTATGGACTATGACGGATATCTTTATCTCCCCAACTCACAGTAATGTTACGGGTTGTATGAACACTGCTTATTTCATGTTTGATGATACCGCAGCTGTTCAACCAGGCCTTGTGAGGTTGGTGAAGAGTGTGTTTACTGAAGGACAAACACTGGAGTTCCCAGTACCAGTGTGGTTGTGAGTTTTTGACTGTCTGCTGATTATGTCTGCTCCCTCCTCTCCACCACTGAACACAACCCAACGTTACAGTCTCCGGACTAATATTATCCCTAAAATCAGTAAAGCAACTTACGTGTATGTCTGGTTTTAGGTCGGGTCATGGTATGAGCAGCTGTGTGGGTAACAAATGATATTATTAATGCCTTGGACAGGAAGCAGCATTGTGCTGCTCTGTTTGTTGATTTATCAAAGGCATATGATTCTGTTGACCATGAGCTGCAGAGTGAAGGGGCTGTAGGGTGGTTCAGGACTGCATTTGTACAGATGGATGTAGGTCAGATTTCCTGAAGATTTTAAAAGTCCCTCAAAGCTCTATTTTAGATCCTGTTTTATTTATTATTTTTCTTAATAATATAGGAAAGAATATCTCTACACCTTAAGTGCGCCTTTATGCAGATGACACCATACTTGGAAACAAGCTGTTGAGGAGCTACAAATTGCCTTTCAGCAGCTGCAGGTATGATTGTGTATTATTGAAAGAGTATGCCTCTACAAATATTTGGGTATTTGGTTGGATGACAGACTTTCCTTGGAGTACATACTGAACACGAAAAAGCTAAAGGTTATATTTTTATTATCGAAATAGAGCCCGTTTTAATTTATCAGTTAGAAGAAACATGAACAAGCTACAGTGTTCTTGATTATGGTGGCATTATCTATATGCATGGTACCTCCTCTTCATTTTGTTGTTTAGATTCAGTTTATCATAGTTCTTTATGCTTTATATCAAATTAGTTGTGCAGTACACATCACTGTGTACTTTATAATTTGGTTTCTTGGTCTTCATCAAGTTTAAAGAGACATCTGCACTGGTATATTTTTATGTACAAAGCTATTTTGGGTAACCTTCCTTCTTAACTGTGTAAATTCTTAATACCTTCAAATAGCTGCTATGATTCACAGTCATCTACTTGGCTTCTCTTCAGAGGATCCAAGATTTTGTTTCCGAATCTGGCAGAACAGCATTCTCTTATTTTGCACCTTGGTCTAAGAACAATGTTCAGACCACATTAAAACTGAGATCAGAGCTCTCCTAAAGATTTCTGTCACTGAAAGGTGTAACTACAATTCATAAGCTGGACCTTTTATTGTATTATTTTGGCTCTACTTTTTTTCTGTTCAGGTGTTTTGGTGTTATAGTTTATTTTAATTCGTAACATTGTAATGGTGTGTCTTCTTGGCCAGGTCTCCCTTGAAAAAAAGATGTTAATCTGAAGGAACTTCCTGGTTAAATAAAGGTTAGTTAAAATAAATAAACAGTGCCACCTCCTGCAGACTAAAGCTGCTCTCAGCCCTCATGTGTTATAGCAAAGAGAGGTTAGCTCACCCTGCCCTCACATGCATAGAACTGGACTTTGAAGCATTTCCCTTGGTTTACTGCACCTGACTGTACATGCGAGTGTTTTAGGAGAGTGGGGCCTGTCTGTCTGTCACACGAGCAACTCTCACTTCTTTTTTTAATGCAATCACTTTACATGCTTTTTCTAAATGAGGTTAGAACTGGTCCTGTCTGAGCTGCTGCTATTGTGCCCATGACTGAGGGCACCTGTTGCATGTTTTACTTCTTATTAAGCCCTCTGTGGACCAACACAGGGCTGTTGTTACCATATTAAACTGTCCATGTAAGGAGGCAGGTGGGGTAGAGGAGCACAAACACACCAACCTCTGATTTTTCTGTCAGAGTTTATCTAAACCATAACCACACATTGGCTGGTAAACTCTGCAGTTTGAAGTTAAAAATATAAAATAATCAGGGATAAAAAAAAAATATGCATGTCATATAAAACACATTCAGTCCCCAAGTCCAAAACAATCCCGACCTTCTGAACCCGGCAGGGAACGTGTTAGGATGTGTTAGGAGCTGATTCATGAACTGTCACACGGACACAAATTCCCAGAGTTTAACAAACCAGCTCACTGAGGTGAACAGCTGCAGCAGCCACACCCATAACCTTTGGCCTTTATAAAACCTGA
Organism: Archocentrus centrarchus; assembly: GCF_007364275.1. Taxonomy (NCBI): domain Eukaryota; kingdom Metazoa; phylum Chordata; class Actinopteri; order Cichliformes; family Cichlidae; genus Archocentrus; species Archocentrus centrarchus. The sequence goes on along the minus strand of NC_044353.1, from coordinate 2,860,389 downwards.
AGGAGGAAATGAGCTGCACAGACCAAAGGTTTCTGTATCAGGATGTAAACATGTTCATTTCTGATGTAAAGTTTTAACACGGGAGTTGGATTCTTAATTTTGTTGGTCAAAGTGGAGCAAATTTGATATATTTCATACTTTTGAACAGCTTAATTGCTCTCAGGCTTTCATTCTTCATGAAGTAAAACTGAATTTAAAGAAAAAGCATGAGGCAGTATAAAAATCTTTAAGATTTAAGCATATAGAAGCTACAACAAACTGTCACAGGTATTTTCTTGGCTGTTTATATTCTGTTTTCATTTCTTCATCTATTTATTGTAAATTTGTTGTGTTAAATGTTCGGTAGAAAAAGCAGCAGAACGGCTCAGCTCAGGTCTCTGAGTGAAACACTGAGTCAAACTGGCTGCTCTGGATTTTCATGATAAAAGAGGACAAAAGATGAAATTAACAGATTTAATCCCAGATTTTAATGTTCGTCTGATGTCACATTTCTTTTCATCATCATTTAAAGAAATAAATCAGATCATGGGATGAATTCTCAGGTGAGACTCACCTGTAAGCGCTAAGACCAACAGCAGGACTCCACATGGAAACAGCTCCATCTCCACAGAGTCTGTAAGAGTGTCTCTGAACTCCAACCAGCAGGAAGGAGTCTATGAAACATGAAGGCGTGACCGTCTGCATTTTTTTTATTTTTATGAAAGCCTTTATTCAGATCATTTGGCAAGTATATAAATACTTGCATCACAGGAAATACACAACACATATCAATCAATACAACACTTTAAAAGGTTCAGAGGAGAGGACTGTCTGTCCAATAGTTTTCCTCCTCCTCAGATCAGCAACAATGTTTCTAAAAACAGCGTCGCCGCTTATTCTTTCCTCAATGACAGTTTTTTCTCTCGATTTCCAAATGTGGTCTTTATTATGCACATGATCAACCAAAATAATCTTTTATTATCTACCATTTTTTATCTTAAACAAACCATCACAGCTCTCACATTAATATCAACATCAACGCCCACTTAAAGCATTCTGCAGCTTATCTCTGCTGTTCGATAAAAGCAAATGTCGCAACATTTCATCCTCACAGTGGGTCATCGGGCATTTCTTTGTAGTCCCGTAACATCTCCACCACACAGCTGCTCCAACCCACCCAGATCAACTATATGGTTTAATTTCATCATAAACATTTCTGATAATTTGAGGGTCTCATCATCACTCACATGCTCATACTGTATGGGTCGCCCATTATTCTTTTCATTAATTACACCATAAATTTGTTTTGTGCTTAAAATGTTTCAGTTTACATTTTAAAAATTCCAATTAGCCATAAAATCTCCAGACATGAGTTTGAGGAACAGCAGATTAGAAACGATGTGGGTGTTAACGACTTTAATCTGCATCTTTACAGCATAAACTCTCTCATAAAGTACAGAAATGATCCCACATCTGTCGAATTTGATGGAGAGGTTTGCTCTTAATCAATTATTATATCCACCGTAGTTATGATATAATCATATGTGGAGATTTTAATACTGGAACTGAAGAAAAAGACAGAATTGCTGCTACACCCTTTAAAATAACTCATGAAGGAAATCTTTTAATCAAAGTGTGCTCTGGACCTCCCTCTGAGATACTTATAGAATTTTAATGAAAATTGTAATATTGATTATGTAATTTCTTCAAGTCAGAAGAGGCGTGGCAACAGTTTAATTGCAGCTATTAATGAGTCCACTGGTTAACTATTTTATGAGGAAGATGACAAGAAATGAATCATTAGGGAAAGTTGTGTTCTCAGGATCACCCCCTGATAATGATGCTGTAAATTAAAGTGCTCCCTCACTTTGATGGTAAAACTCTCTGTCATGGTCCGGGTTCCTTTGGACCCCATGTGTTTTGTTTTTGCTTTATTTTGTCTGTTCTGTTTTGGGTTCTGATTGTGGGGTTTGGTTATGTTTTGTTTTCTAGTTCCTTGTGTTTCCCTGTGTCAGGTCTGCATCTTTGTTCCCCCGTCTGACTTCCTGTTTTATTGTGTTAGTCATCCGGTCCCTGTCTGTTGTGTTCTGTTTTGCTTCCCCTGATCTCGTTTAGGTAATTAGCATCACCTGTGTTCCCAGCTGTTTCCACTCCCCTCATTATCCTCTTGTGTATTTAAGTCCTGTGTTTTTCTGTACGTGTTGTCATTGTTTCCTCGCTGTGTGCTTCCTGTCTGTTTACCCTGTTTTTGGAGAGTTAGTCAAGTTTGTTTTTGTTCTGTATTTTTTTGCCACTGGTCCTGTTGAGTCTGGCCTTTAGTTTGCCCTCCAGCCAATAAACCTGAGTTTGTTATTTTACCTCCGGCTGGTGTATCCTGCGTTGGGGTCCTCTTCCTGCCTGCCACACAGCCGTTCCATAACACTCTCTGCACTTGTAGGACAAATTATAGAGGATGAAGTTATTTCAGTAATCAATTAAACATAAACAAATCTCCGGGTGCAGATGGCCTTCCCGTTGATTTTTATAAGCTATGTTTAGATGATGTAGTCGACTAACTGTTGCTATTGTCTGTAGTCTGTACCAGACGTAGTAATCAGTTAGCCTATAGGGCCCGAACACGAAATGTGCAAAGGCCCTATTGTAATTGCTCTGTTTCTTCTTCTTATTCTGATGAATGAATCGCCTTTTTTTAGGGCTTTAACATGCTCAAAAACTCATGAAATTTTGTAGGCACATCAGGTGTGCATGAAATTTACGTATTTTAATAATTTCACGCATGACACTTCCAAAATGGCTCTAGAGCGCCACCTTATATTCGAGTCCCTCGTTGTGTATCACATACATGTATGAAAGTCGCAGCACATATGTAACATGTTCAGACACACAAAAAAATCCTCTTGGAGCGATGCCCTAAACCCAACCGGAAGTCCACCAGTTTCAGCCCTCAGACTTTGCATAACTACTCCTAGGTTTTGGATGTTATCAACTTCATATATGGATTGTCCGATCTACGCACCAAAGGGAATCTAAATTTCAAAACTGATGAGTTTTTGGCGGGGGGGGACGTTGCCGTGATGCCACGGTGAATTTTGATCATTCACCAGGAAATTTTGATTGGCTCTCATTCACACCTACATTATCCAATCTGGGCCAAACTTCTTGAGTAGGATGAGGCTCCACCCCTGAACACATACATATGACAATGTTTAATGACAGTTGCAGTGCCATCTAGTGGAAACAGGAAATGTCATGTTTTACACTTTGAGGTACAGCTCAAAGGTGGTTGAGCAGAACCATCACAGATTTCGCCTGGAAAGCCTTAAGGAGTTGATCTTACATTGTTTTCAAAACTGAGTTTTCACCAAAGGGCGTGACCCTGGCGGCATCTCAAATTATGATGTTTTGTCATGAAGACAAAAATTGCTGTAAGTCAAAGCTACATTTCATCTACATATCTGAAATTGTGGAGGCTCATGTAACATCCTAAGACATGCAAAAAGGTCTCTTGGACCCATACCTGAAACCCAACAGGAAGCCAGCCATTTTCAATTTAAGGTATCTTTTTTGCACCATTTTTTGCCATTTTCAGGTCTCATATTTGAATGAACTCCTCCTAGGGCATTTGACCCAGTGAGACCAAAATTGCTCCAGATCATCTAGACAAGTAGCCCATCAAAGGTTATCCAAGGTTTTATAGAGTAGCCGTAGCAACCCTCTGAATTTGGGCTTTTCTCAGTTTCAAGCCCCAGAAAATTTCAAAACATCAGCCCCAGAGCTACATTTCATCTACATATCTGAAATTGAGGAGGCTCAAGTAACATCCTAAGACATGCAAAAAAGTCTGTTGGACAAATACCCGAAACCCAACAGGAAGTCAGCCATCTTCAGTTTAAGGTGTCATTTTTGCTGCATTTTTTGCCATCTCAGGCCCTCTTATTTTAACAAACTCCTCCTAGGGCATTTGACCCAGTGAGACCAAAATCTCTCCAGATCATCTAGACAAGTAGCTCATCGAAAGTTATCCATGGTTTTATAGAATCTCAACTGGTGTTGCTGTAGCGACCCTCTGATTTTGGGATTTCAATCATATACCACAGGACATCAAATTGTCACATCTCAAATATACATTGTCCAATCTGTCCAAAAATTCACAAGAGAGTGTGAATGAGTCTGGACACACCCATCTACCAGCTTTGTATCACACTCATAATGCTACCTAGTGGCGACAGGAAATCAGCAGCACACCGATCATCATCCTATGACCATTACAATTTCATTGATGGGTGCAGGCATTACATACAGCATCATGACACGTAATTAGTGGGCATTTGCCGACACCACCTAGTAGACGCAGGAGATGTTCGGCGGACGAACAATGCAAGGAACGAGTAGTCTGGTGGGCTGACAGCATCCAGGTGAGCCTGTGACGCTCCCGAGCACGCCAACCTCTGAGTGAGGCACAGCTTGACCACGCCACGGGTCGACGCGTGCCAGGTGCGAGGTAATTGGTTATCGCCGCTTGAGGCTTTAATCAAGATTTTAATTCATGTCTGGTTCTATAAATGTTTGTCCTAAATGTTAGGCAGCCATTGGCCACCAGATGGAGCTGCAGCCCTGATATCGTTATAGAAAAATGCCATAACTCTGTTAATGTTGGCCTGATATTTTTATTAGGCCTAATATTGTTAGTTATTTTTAAGTATTACTTCACAAAACACCATCATTTCCTTCTGTGCATTTCCAGCTACTTCCCGCCAGGTTGTACAGAGAAGCAAAAAAAAAAAAACTAGAGGGACAAATGTGTTTCCACCTTAAAAAAAAAACTGACCACAGTAATGAGTAGGACCCGGGAAGGAAGTCCCAGCATTTTATGTTTCCGAGCACCACATGTAAAACACCGGGACACAATCTAAAGGTAATTAGCATATGCAACACACCTGCACAGGTATAAATGCTGGTGTTGTGCCAAAAACTGTTGGGCTGCAAGAAATTGATTGCTGTCCGCAGGAGCGCGCAGCACCTTAAAGCAGCTGCGCCTAGCTAGCTTAAAGCACCTAGCTAAGCTAGGCTTATGCACTACAATCACCAAAAAGTGATTGTAGTGCATAAGCCCCATGTGAGATACGTTATACTTAAAATACTCCCTTATAACAATAATATAACAACTTATAAATAACTAAATGAAATTGCTTTAAAGGGACATTACAACTGAAAATATCAGTTTTCTGGGCTGCCAAAAAGCGATTGTGATTCATAACTGGTGACAACTTTTCGTCGAAAGACTCCGAGCTTTTAAGTTCAAGGTGAGTTTGATTAATTTTTTACAATTAGTACTTTTTAGTCTGTCACTGTGATGCTTGCACTAGTTTGTATTTGACACATGCTTTTAATTCTAGTTTAATTAATTAATCTACTCACATCTGTGAACAGTGATTGATCGCCTGGCACTGCGCCTTGCGGAGAATTTCAACAGCTAGCTACCAGAACAGATCACTATTGTAATAGTTAGCCAGCACCCCCCCCCCCATGGTACATCACACTGCCAGTAACCAGCACAAAACACTGTTTTTGCTGATGTTTATGTGCTGCTGATCTGTGAACTGTGGGTATTGGCTAAGAACTACAGAGTGCACTTGATAATGAATTACAACTTATTAACTTATTAATTTATAAATAACAATTAACTACTCGGTGTTGTAGATTGACATGTGAATAAAGTCCTTGTCTCTGTATGGTCAGTGTTGTCGTCACTGCCCTGCTGTGTGCTTCATGTTTCATGCCAAGTTCTCATCTATATCCAGCGGATTCTAAATGCTGAGGACAAGTGTAAAAGACTTCAACTCAGCAAACGTTTGCAGTGGATTCATTTCTTCCATGCCCTGGCTTCAAGAGTGCCCTACCACAGCTTCTCTGGCTCACTCAATCATTTCCCTCCGTGATAATCTTCAGTATGACCTGTTTCACATTGGCCACATTAAGCTTAAGTATAGCTCTGCCTCTGAGTCCTGCTTTGGGGTCCTCTGCTTTGCCTGCGCCAGCAGAACTTGACACAGCGGTCTCTGCGTCCCACACCACCTGCAGACAAATGTGTGGGCTGAGAGGATGAACGGGACCACTCAGAGCAATAATGTAATTTACATTTTTTTGTGTGTATATTTTGAAGTTATTTCATATCATAATGAATGCTTTATTTTATTTTTGCAGTGCACGGTTGAAGTTGGTGAGAGAGCATGAATGGGACAAACATTTGGATGCTTGACAAGCAATCCAGTGTAAACCTAGAGCCTACTGCCGGTCCCAAGCCCAGGTAAACGGGGAGCTCTGTGTCAGGAATCAAACGTGTGGATCATGATGGTGTACATCGACCACCTTCACGCTGCTTCATGAGCTCAGATGTGAATTGGAGCAGTGATGCTGATGGAAAGCTGATGGGCAGTGAGAGCGGCGGTGATGCAAATCATTTTAGAGTTTAGAGATGACCTTCATGGAAGTGATGTCACAGAGTTGTGAGTCTTTGACGCTGTGTTTTCAGTTTTTTGATGTTGTGCTTATTATTAAATATGTTCTGTTTCTCAGATTATCTGTTGATCCTCTCAGTCTTGAACTCCTGGTTGCAGTTATTAGAGCTTGTTGGTTCCTGCTGGTTTTTCCTCCTATTTCAGGTTTCTGTCTGTGTGAGATTTTCCCAGTTTAGTTGCTCCCTCTTTTATTTTGGTAATCATTTGTTTCTTGTGTTTGGTGGACTTTAAGCTTCTGTCAAACAAAGTTAGAAGCTGGTGTAGCATTGGGCTTTATTTTCTATTAATTAACAAATAAATATTTAAATAAAGTAAATGTGTTTTTCTTGTTTAACAAAGGGTGACATTAAGTTTTCACGAGCTAATTCTGACCAATCAGAACACTTATTTTCACACGGACCACAGACTGACCTCTGAATCCTCACAACACTCTTCTTCACTTTATGCTGTGGACGTCACATCCTGTACCTGGGTGTGAGGTTTGACTCAGTGTGAGGATTTGAACCTGCAGCCTTCCTCCTGCTGTGGTCATTTTTTTAAAACATCTGATGTCTTTAAATAATGGGTGGTTGTGTTTTTTTTGCAGCGTCAGTGTCATGGATGCACCTTGGGGGTTCAGACCACAGACATACTTAGTTATGTTTGTCAGCAGCAGGGCCTCCGGGGTGGATGAGATTCGCCCTGAGGTCCTGAAGGCTCAGGATGTTGTAGGGCTGTCTTGGTTGACACGCCTCTCCAACATCACGTCGTCCTGCTGTCCTTATGTGGAGTCGGTGCTGATGCTGGCAGTAGAAAACAGGCACTCACAGCATAAACATCACATCCTTTTTTTTTGAGTGGAAACTTTGAAATCGGTCAGCAGGCTGTCAGAAGCAGCTCGAGAGTCGAGGAGGGTCTCTCTTATTTGGCAATAAGAGAGTTTATACCCCATAGTGGAAATAGAATAGAAAGTAATGTAAGTGTTACTGGCTTGGAAAAAGCATCCGAAGTTGTTAAAAGTTAAAGTAATTAATTAAATACAGATTAAAGAGGTCATGAGGTCAGTTACCTCCAGCTGGAGTTCAAGTTCATTAACGTCTAAATTCACCATCAGTGTAAACGTTTCATATTTCTGCTCACGAGTCGAATCTGTGCAAAGTTATTGTTTGTGTGTTTTATCAGTGCTGGGATTTTACTGTATAAGTAAAACTGAGCAGAGTTTCAGCTGAAGCTTAATTCAGTATGGAGGCTAAAGAGTGTCCAAATAATTATGCAGGTAGGATGTTTATTATTATAATGAGCTTTTACTGTTTGAACCTAATTCATTTATTGTAAAAGTCAAAATTAAAAATAAAATAAAAAGTTTATAAAACTTATTTTTTAATGATTCTGTATTCTGACTTTAAAATGTAAATAATTAGAATTTTATATAAAAAAATATATTGCAAAAGGCCATAAATTATGGAACATTACAGCTGTTAATCTTAACACTTATTTAACATTTTTTTATTTTTATATTTTATAATGTAAAAGTCATTTTTAATTAAAATTTCCTCTTGATTTAAATCTTTAAAGCATTTTGTTACTTACAAACTGTCAGGAAGGTTTTTCTTTGTTATTTTTAAAGTTCCTTTGGCTAATTAATAATTTTCCTTGTGGTTTAAAATTGTTTAAAATGGTAAAATGTAAAAGTAATAACTGAATAAGATATTAAAGGACTACTAGTCCATTATAAACTAAACTAACCTGCTCAAAAGTCACAAAGTTCTAATTGTTTAACATTCAGTTTCACTACAACAATGTTTTTTGGTCTGTTGTGAGCTAAAGGACCAACAACAGCTTAATCATGAACAGGAGTACGCATAGATACGACACTGCCCCCTGGTGACAATACACAGCTACAACATGTAAATGAAATCTGTCTCTGAACGTGTAAAAAAACAGATCAGAGCCTGTTGGAGTATTAAAGTATTTGTTAAGGCAGCTCAGCTCATTTAGAGGAGAGAAATGCTCCCACACACACATAAACCAAAAAAGAGTTTGACGCCCCGTCCTCAGGAGCGTGCATACAGGAAGTGATTTGTTTGTTGTGTAGTTACCAAGATAACCAGCTAATGTATCTGCGACCCCATCAATTAATGATGTCCTTTGGACTCATTGTTAGTCTCTTAAATCTTTTGCCACAAAACTGAGAGAAGTTGATGTCGACTTTCTCTGTTCTTCCTGTGTGGATGCAGCTTCGTGAACTGATGAGGCTTGAAATGAGCTGAAACTGAAGTCTTGTAATATTGTGAAATGAAAACTTTCCACCTTTCATTTTTCAGCCAAAGAGATGTTTTTTAAAAAGCTACCATCTGCAGACACCCGGCCTCCTGCCGAACCGCACCTGGGATGAGTTGGAGTGTGGGAGCTCCATCAGCACTGTGGACAAAGCTTCAGCTGATGAGATAACGAGGAGTGTGTCCAGACTTCTGGTTAGCACTGCTGCCCAACAGCAGCAGGATCCTGGGTTTGAACCAGGATGGTCCTGGAGCACACTGAGTTTGCAGTGGATGTTCAGGTTCACTATTGGAGCTCCGGGTTTTCACACCAAAATTACTAAAATTACACTGTGTGAGGGGAACGGTCTGTGTGTTACCAGGACAAGCTCATTCAAGCTGTTCTTCAGTGAGTACTCGAGTAGATGTAAATGTGCTGTCAGTAATACTGCAGTGTCACTGGACTCTAGTCCAATGACAGTCTATTGTTAAAGCTGTCCTCTACAAAGAGACATCAAACCAAGAGGACTGAAAGGCTGCTCTGCAGATCTTTGCTGAGAAGGAAGACGGTGCTGAGGTGACTGACCTTTGGCATCTTGTGCCATCAGGACATTCAGGTCGGTGATCCACATAGTCAGGGTCACCTGGATGACTGTACTCCTTCAAATGATCTTCATTTTTCCTTTAAATACATGCAGAGAGGAGATGAGGGAGCTTCAGTCTGCAAACATCCCTGCAGGATGTTGTTGCTGCTTCTTCATTGTGTTCACTTTATTTCTGTAAAAGCCTTCAAAACCATCCTGAAACTCTGCAGTAAAGTTGTTCCTCAGGGTAAACATACCTGTAGCATTTCTTTGAATCCCAGCATGCCTCTCTGGCTGGAGGGTCTTCATTTTGGGACTTGTGCTCTCCACCATCAGATTTTGATAAGTTGTCTGATTTGTCGCCATCATTGGGCCTGCTGGGGTTGCTGACTGTTGTTTCTTCTACAGGAGCTTCCCGAAAGTCAAGAAAGTCATTTAGTCTGAAGAGACGGGTGTAAACCTGATCTGCTAACATTCAGATTTTACTGTGCACGAGAACTAAAATACAGAATAATAAATTCTGATTTACGGCATCTGAACTGAATCTGAAAAAAGCAAACATTAGATTTTTCCCCTTATTTCTAACAGTAAATGTGCCTCTGCAACAGGAAGCGCAGTTTAACTGGATAAACCAATCTTAGAACAGTGGAGACTACACGGAAATAATTATCTGATCTCCTGCTGAATTTGTAAGTTTGCTCACAAAGAAATGAACAGTCTCTAATTTTTATGGTAGTTTCAGAATATCAACCAACTGTACAGACAAACACATCAAACACATCGACAGATTATATCGACGCACAATGTCCAAATTCAAGGTCCGCAGCCCACAAAGACCGCAAAGGCCGGAAGTGAGCGGCTAGCCTTCATATCAGCATCACCTGCCGTCACCTCTGTGTAGCTCATGTCGCCTAGCAACCGAGAGTGTGAAGCCCAGCTGTGTAAAAGCAGCTGTTAAACGGAGAACGAACTTTTTCTCCTTTTTGTGGTTTAATTTTAAATCATTAATTCAAAATAAGCTGTTAAAACAAGCATAACACATTTCAACATCAAGGAATACAGCTGAGCGAATGATTAATTTCCAACTATAACAAGTGAGACATTAATGTTGAATAAAACTATCCAGTTATGATGCTTAACTTTAATTTCATGAGTTTGCTTATCACAGGAGCACTTCCACCCTTCGTTGGTCTGTGTAGTAGACTGGTGGGAAAATAAACAAAATTTTGAAGTTTAAGCTTATGTATATTGATTTATTCATCAACCAAACTTAAATTAATAGTTCTCATGTTAAATATTAAAATGTGATTAAAATGCGATTAATTACTTACAAAGCTTCCAATTAATTTGATTAATTTTTTAATCGAGTCCCACCCCTAATATATATATATATATATATATTTAAAACTACTAAAACTTCACTCTCAGACTGCTGGCTTAAGTGGCAAAGATACAAGAATTTCATGCCCTATAATGGAAAAATGGTTTAATCTGGTGGAATACAGTAAAAATGTCAAATATCACAACTTTTCTTCAAAATGCATTGTTTATGTATAATGGCAGTGAGATTAAAACATGTGGTTTCAATGGAAGTCAGTGCGGCACTAGATTAAAAAAATACTAGGGATACACCAATCTGATATTCAGTATCGTATCGGTCCGATCCTGACCTAAATTACTGGATCGGATATCGGGAAGGAATAAAAAAATGCAACTGATCCATTAAACAACTGATCCCACATTAGCTGCATTACAGTTCTCCATCGTCTTCTTCTTGTGGGTTTGCAGTTGACCAAACTAGGTTAGAGCTGCATTACCGCCACCTACTGGACTGGAGTGGGGATCAGGAGGTAGAAAAAAACCCTCAGATTCTAAAAAGTGCTCCGTCGGACGGATTCCCTTTTTTTTTTTTTTTTTCCCTTTGACACTGAGCGGATCATCGCTGACATGTTTTTCCGCCTCTCTACCGTGTTTGTGTGTTGTGCTCGCTGTGCTGAGAATTTCAGCTGTTATTTTTTCTCTACTTCAGCTCCGAGAACGGATCGGTATAACCAGACATACTGCTAGCGTGCACCGCCATTAGCACTAGCGATCGTCCGGTAACGGAAGGACCCCTTCACCGTCAAAATATTTTTTTATACTTTAATCCCTGATTAGTGACTAAATATAGACCTGCAGTAGAAATGTATTTAGGAGAATGCTTGTGATGTCGTGGTCTCGCCACCCTCCTTGCTCTCTCTCTCTCCTCTTCTGTGTATGTCTCTGGCCTCAGGTTTGAGGGGTGGAGCTAGATCCAGATCGTCACCCTCATCATCTGACTCACCTGGGAGTAAAGAGACACACCTGTTCTGGCTCATCTGGTCTCCTACTTAAGCTGGCTGGTGGTGGTTAGTCTTCGCTGGATTGTTGCCATAAACAGTATCTGGCGAAAGGAGTCAAGAACGTTTCAGATGAGATATGTTGATGTGAGCTTTGAACCAGAGGACCATCATGGGAGAGAGTCAGAGCGGGGTTTCTTGTGAACTGGACTGGACCCCAATAGAAAGGAAGGCTTTTCTGTTGTTTCCCCCTCGTCCCCTGCACTTTGTACACTGGTCAAAAAAATAAAGGGAACATTCAAATAACACATCCTAGATCTGAATGAATGAAATATACTCATTGAATACTTTGTTCTGTACAAAGCTAAATGTGCTGACAACAAAATCACACAAAAATCATCAATGGAAATCAAATTTATTAAGCAATGGAGGCCTGATTTGGAGTCACACACAAAATTAAAGTGGAAAAACACACTACAGGCTGATCCAACTTTGATGTAATTTCCTTAAAACAAGTCAAAATGAGGCTCAGTATTGTGTGTGGCCTCCACGTGCCTGTATGACCTCCCTACAATGCCTGGGCATGCTCCTGATGAGGTGGCGGATGGTCTCCTGAGGGATCTCCTCCCAGACCTGGACTAAAGCATCCTCCAACTCCTGGACAGTCTGTGGTGCAACGTGACGTTGGTGGATGGAGCGAGACATGATGTCCCAGATGTGCTCAGTCGGATTCAGGTCTGGGGAACGGGTGGGCCAGTCCATAGCTTCAATGCCTTCATCTTGCAGGAACTGCTGACACACTCCAGCCACATGAGGTCTAGCATTGTCCTGCATTAGGAGGAACCCAGGGCCAACCGCACCAGCATATGGTCTCACAAGGGGTCTGAGGATCTCATCTCGGTACCTAATGGCAGTCATGCTAACTCTGGCGAGCACATGGAGGGCTGTGCGGCCCTCCAAAGAAATGCCACCCCACACCATTACTGACCCACTGCCAAACCGGTCATGCTGAAGGATGGTGCAGGTAGCAGATCGCTCTCCACGGCGTCTCCAGACTCTGTCACGTCTGTCACATGTGCTCAGTGTGAACCTGCTTTCATCTGTGAAGAGCACAGGGCACCAGTGGCAAATTTGCCAATCCTGGTGTTCTCTGGCAAATGCCAAGCGTCCTGCATGGTGTTGGGCTGTGAGCACAACCCCCATCTGTGGACGTCGGGCCCTCACACCATCCTCATGGAGTCGGTTTCTAACCGTTTGTGCAGACACATGCACATTTGTGGCCTGCTGGAGGTCATTTTGCAGGGCTCTGGCAGTGCTCCTCCTGTTCCTCCTTGCACAAAGGCGGAGGTAGCGGTCCTGCTGCTGGGTTGTTGCCCTCCTACGGCCTCCTCCACGTCTCCTGGTGTACTGGCCTGTCTCCTGGTAGCGCCTCCAGCCTCTGGACACTATGCTGACAGACACAGCAAACCTTCTTGCCACAGCTCGCATTGATGTGCCATCCTGGATGAGCTGCACTACCTGAGCCACTTGTGTGGGTTGTAGAGTCCGTCTCATGCTACCACGAGTGTGAAAGCACCACCAACATTCAAAAGTGACCAAAACATCAGCCGGAAAGCATAGATACTGAGAAGTGGTCTGTGGTCCCCACCTGCAGAACCACTCCTTTATTGAGTGTGTCTTGCCAATTGCCAATAATTTCCACCTGTTGTCTATTCCATTTGCACAACAGCATGTGAAATTGATTGTCCATCAGTGTTGCTTCCTAAGTGGACAGTTTGATTTCACAGAAGTTTGATTTACTTGGAGTTATATTGTGTTGTTCAAGTGTTCCCTTTATTTTTTTGAGCAGTGTGAATAAACACTGTCAAATTCTAACCTTGGAGCTCTGTTTGTTTGAGTCCACTAGCTCCCAGCCATGACATGTGAATACAAAGCATTACAACATTACGCTCTTGCAGCCCCCAGTGTTTCAACATAAACACTAATAACACAACAACAGCAGTCAGCGGTTTTACGTACAGTCTGTCTGCACAAGCACAAAGAGGCGGAGCCGTTATAGAGACATGAGCTCAGGTGGAGCAAAAGGAAATGTTTTTCTAGCATCCAAAAGAACCCTTATGAAAATTCACTATGGTTTCCTATTGTTTTTATGCAGTAACCGTGGTTTTACCATCGTGCCTCATGGTGATTACAAGTGCTATGGTCCTACCCATAGTAGTACTATCGATTATTCGTAGCACTTCATGGTGGCTGTGGTATTACTATGATTTACATATAGCACATCATAGTAACTATGGGACTACTATGGTTTAAAAAAGATGCACTACCGTATCCATGTTACTACTATGCTTTCATCCAACACAGTAAATGTTCTGCCCAAAGCAAAAGGTTAAAAATGTCATAATTCATCTGTAATAATTCGTGTTAAAAAAAGATGGTAATCTAGTTAAAAACTTCTATACAGTCAGTGTTGGTTTAGCTGTATTTTATTTTGAAGGTGAATTCTGAGGTCGCAATGCATTGTGGGTAGCAGAAGTATAAGTTAGTAGGGGAAAACCTTTTATAGAGAAAACCTGCCAAGCCGTGTTTAAACTTTACCTCCTGTGTCCTAAATCTTTATTGACACCTTCAAAGACAATGGCTGTAAGTCTAATCTATGTTCTGGTTAACATTATATGCTGTGTAAAAACTGATTTAGAGATTGTTTTGTGAATGTGTAAGTACCGGGAATTAGTCGTATCCCAAACAAGCCCCTGGGGTAAGGTTAAAATTAACCATTAGATTAGATTAGATTAGATTGGATTAGATTACATTAAACTTTATTAATCCCTTTGGGAGGGTTCCCTCAGGGAAATTAAAGTTCCAGTAGCACTTTTTACATTATAGTCACACAAGCAGAGATATAGTTGGAAATATTGTCAGTTGGAAATATACAAGAATATACAGTCAGGAATATACAAGCAAAGAATAAATAGATAAACAATAAGCAAAGACACAACAAGACAAAGAAGACAAGACAAACCATGGTTTTACTATGTTAAACCATAGTGAAACCATGGTTAATTTTCATAAGGGAAGCTTTTCCCTCTGTAACCTCCATTAAACCTTTACTGGGAAACAGCTGGAGGTCCTTCATCAACCACCTGATCACTAAGTGAAGAAAAGAGAACTTTGTAGCTGCTCCATCCACCCTGTTTGTTTCACACAGAGAAAAACTGCAGTACAGAAGTTAAAATATGCAGATGAACTGTTAATGTGAAAAAAATTATTTTGCAACCAGTTACTTGGGTAACTCGATGGAATAATTGATAGAATACTCGATTGCTAAAATAATCAATAGTTGCAGCCCTAATGAAATTTGCAACATACCATAAGCCAATGCATCACCTTCTCACATACAGGAGCAACAGGATTCAGGTGATAGAGTGATTGTTGTAAGTAAGTGAAGTTTATTTATTTAGTGCTGTACAAGTCACAAAGTGCTGTACAATAATTAAAACACAATATCAAAAAAAAAAACAAAAAACAGATAAAGCACCATGTTAAATAATAACATTATCATATTAAAAGAAAAAGAATAAAAATAAAGTCAGCAGAAAGCCTGGTTAAACAGAAAAGTTTTCAGCTGTTTTTTTGAAAGACTCCACAGAGTCAGCTAAATGGAGCTGGAGCAGTAAACAGTTCCAGATCTTTGGTGCCACTGCCTGAAAAAGCTCTGCCCCTCCCTGGTTCTTAGTCTTGTACGTGGGACAACTAAAAGATTTTGATTTTGTTGTGTGAGAGACTGTTGACTTTTGTAAAATTGATCCAGGCATTTAAAAACAGTTGTTTTTTCCTTGGTTTTGTATTGGTATCGGGAGATATCCAAATGTAAACTATCGGTATCGGACATAAAAAAGTGGTATTGTGCCATCCCTAAAAAATACTGATGCAATCAAATCAGTTTTGTTACTAATCTTTTACATATCCAAGACTCTAATCACCACCAATGCCCCATCAGTCTACTATTTATTATATGGAAAATAATTCAATTTTTGTTTTTGTTTTTAAGTAGTTGATAATTTACACACTCAAACTGGCATTTAAAGGGTTAAAATCCTGAAAACAATTGAATATTTAATAATTTTAAACAGGGCTGAAGTTCATTAATTGATTTATGAAAAGAGCAGAAGAAATATTGATGTATGATTTTATTGTAGATTTTGTGTACATTTTGTGTGTGTGCATTTTTGACACAAAGGTGTTCAGAGGGTGTAAAATTTGAAATCTGGCACTACATAACAAATAATAATCCACTCAAAACAATTTTGTTGCTAATCTTTGACATATCCAAGACTAATCACCACCAATGCCTCATTCAATTATTTGAATTATTTGCAATAATTCAAATAATTAAATCAACATTATCATTTTTATGTCTATTTTTGTGACTTTACAAACATCAGTAAAGCCAAACATTCCCAACATTCCA
The DNA here is from genome assembly GCF_007364275.1 of Archocentrus centrarchus. Taxonomy (NCBI): domain Eukaryota; kingdom Metazoa; phylum Chordata; class Actinopteri; order Cichliformes; family Cichlidae; genus Archocentrus; species Archocentrus centrarchus. The sequence goes on along the minus strand of NC_044353.1, from coordinate 2,844,282 downwards.
GTTTCTTCAACAGTTTTCTCTGAAGTTAATAAAACAGCAAAGTGGAGAATTTTTATATTTCTGATCTCAAAATAAGTGTGATAGTTTTCCCAGTGATGCAGTCTGAAACTGCCGCATTCAGCTAAACCACACTGGGATTCATTAAATCTCCTAAGAGAGGACGGGCAGGATGGAGAGCAGCAGAGGAACTGAGAGGGAGATGAAGAGAGATGCTCTTGTGTCTGAGGAGGATCCAAAGGTGACGAAGCCCGGCTGGTTGGTGCTGATTTTGCTGTTGATCCAGGACTGATACTGAGATACTCGGGTACTGACTCCTGGGAATTTGGGCTCAGCGCAGCGTACCCCGAAGATCGATATTCCAGCCTGGACCCAAATAGAGCTGTTTTTACTCACCATCGGGCCTCCACCATCACCCTGCACACATCAGACATGATGGTTACAGCAAGCATGAACACACAAAGACATCCATTAAGTACAAATACTTTGTTACTGTACTTAAGTAGATTTTTCAGGTATCTGTACTTTACTTGAGTATTTATTTTTCTGACTACTTTTTACTTTTACTCACTACATTTTTACACAAGTATCTGTACTTCCTACGTCTTACATTTTCCAACAGACTTGTTACTTTAGGTTTAACGTGTAGGTCATTTACTTTTCTAAAAGGGATTCAGGAGATTTTGGGTTAACCATATTAGAAATACGTTGTAATACTTTTACTATGAATTTATTTAACTTTGTATTTACTCTTCACCTTCAACAATTAAGAAAAGGCTTACATTTTTCACATTTCTTCTAACAGTAACACATTTTTTACACTTTTAGAATCTATTATATTACACACGTCAAAGTACTTATTCAACATTTTTACTTAAGTAAAAGTAAAAAAGTACAGGCTCTGAAATGTACTCAAAGTAAGAAAGTAAAAGTAGCTCTTTGGAGGACGTTTCTACCTGCTATTTTTGTGTAAAGCTAACTGAACCTCATTATATATTATTGTAATTTAAAATAATACATGAGAATACAAACGTTATTCCAATCTAAATTTTAATCCTAATGAATGCTCTCAGCTTGAATCTGTTATGTAGGACACAAACTGTGAAAGGGAATTTAAACACAGCTCTATTCTGTGTCCTCCATAGTAGAGGGTGACTGTGCCTCCACCTAAACACTAGTGATGGGAATTCTGGCTCTTTTCAGAGAGCCGGCTCTTTCGGCTCCCAAATGGCTCCTTAGATTTAAATTTTTTTTTTAAAGTGTCAAATGAATTACTAATGTAAAAACATACATTAGGCCTATATCAAACATTTCTTTATATACTCAACATATAATAGAGTGCTCCAAATACAAATTATAAAACAAAAGATTGGAAATCAGAAAAACAAGGGCCTTTGAGGAGGTGATCCTGTTTCTCCTGCCTGATGACCTGCCCTGTTTTGTTCTTCTAATTACACTGAGGGATGAACAATTCGTATACAGTACGAGTGGGGAGTCTTCTTCACACACTAAGGTTAATTATGGAGTTCCACAGGGTTCTGTGCTAGGACCAATTCTATTTACATTATACATGCTTCCCTTAGGCAGTATTATTAGAAAGCACTGCATCAATTTTCATTGTTATGCAGATGATACTCAGCTTTACCTATCAATGAAGCCAGATGACACACATCAATTAGTTAAACTGCAGGAATGTCTTAAAGATATTAAGGCCTGGATGACCTCTAATTTCCTGCTTCTAAATTCAGATCAAACTGAAATTCTTGTACTCGGCCCCACAAATCTTAGAAACATGGTGTCTAACCAGATACTTACTCTGGATGGCATTACTTTGGCCTCCAGTAACACTGTGAGAAATCTTGGAGTCATTTTTGACCAGGATATGTCCTTCAATGCACATATTAAACAAATATGTAGGACCGCTTTTTTGCATTTGCGCAATATTTCTAAAATTAGAAACATCCTTTCTCAGAGTGATGCTGAAAAGTTAATTCATGCATTTATTACTTCTAGGGTGGACTATTGTAATTCATTATTATCAGGCTGTCCTAAAAGCTCCCTGAAAAGCCTTCAGCTGATCCAAAATGCTGCAGCTAGAGTACTGACAGGGACTAGAAAGAGAGAGCAGATTTCTCCCATATTGGCTTCTCTTCATTGGCTCCCAGTTAAATCTAGAATAGAATTTAAAATTCTTCTCCTCACATACAAGGTCTGAATAATCAGGCCCCATCTTATCTCAAAGACCTCATAGTACCATATCACCCCAACAGAGCACTTCGCTCTCAGACTGCTGGCTTACTTGTGGTTCCTAGGATACTTAAGAGTAGAATGGGAGGCAGAGCCTTCAGTTTTCAGGCCCCTCTTCTGTGGAACCAGCTTCCAGCTTGGATTCAGGAGACAGACACCCTCTCTATTTTTAAGATTAGGCTTAAAACTTTCCTTTATGATCAAGCTTATAGTTAGGGCTGGATCAGGTGACCCTGAACCCTCCCTTAGTTATGCTGCTATAGGCCTAGGCTGCTGGGGGGTTCCCATAATGCACTGTTTCTTTTCATTCACCTTATTTACTTTGTTTATACTCCACTCTGCATTTAATCATTAATTGATATTAATCTCTGGCTCTCTTCCACAGCATGTCTTTCTCTCCCCTCAGCCCAACCGGTCGCGGCAGATGACCCCCCCTCCCTGAGCCTGGTTCTGATGGAGGTTTCTTCCTGTTAAAGGGAGTTTTTCCTTCCCACTGTCACCAAGTGCTGCTCATAGGGGGTCGTTTTGAATGTTGGGTTTTCTCTGTATTATTGTAGGGTCTTTACCCACAATACAAAGCGCCTTGAGGCGACAGTTTGTTGTGATTTGGCGCTATATAAATAAAATTGAATTGAAATTGAATTGAATACAGTATACCTATGTAGGTTGTTTGTGCAGCGTGCTCAATATTAAATTTTAAATTTGCAATCTTCTCTCTATCAGAATAATCCTTTAACGCCAGGCGATCGCTGCTGAATCGCGGGTTTCCTGACCTTACTAGCTGATTAAGACATAGTCTCACCGCACAGTCAGCTGATCAAAACTTGATCAGCTGGCTTTTCACCTTAACTCTGCGACATTCGTGCTATCGAAAAAATTCAAACGGTTCCTGAAAGCTCAGAAATTACACTTCACAGTCATGTAGTGGTATTATGGTATTTGTGACCAGAAGTCCACAAACGCCGGCACTTTTGAAGTACGTGGTGTCTCGTTCGACATGTTTGGAGGTATAAGGTTAAAATGTGTCCAGTCTTTGCTACACTTTCCGTCACTCATTTTCCTCACTGTTCCCGCGTGTAGCCTCTATGTAACGCGCAACTTTCTCCGAGCGTATTTTGCTGGAGCCCCTCCCTCTCTGGTGTTTGTTTACTCACTGCGCAGTGTGGACCCTCCCCTCCCGCTCAGTGTAAGACGATCATATGCTACCAATCATCTTAACCAATCACGTGCGGCTTACACAAAAAAAAAAAAAAAGGAAACGAACGAAACGAAAAAAGAAACGGCTCACTATCAGGAGCCGGGTCCCGTCGTTCACTTCCCGGATCGTTCGCGACCGACCCATCACTACCAAACACCAACATGAGGATACTCAGGGGTTACAGTGGGATTCAGAAGGTGGAGGAACCCTAAGATCAGCTGTAGTGGCTCTGCATGGGGAGAAGAATCACAGCTTTCTATTGTAGCTGCAGTAAATGATGTTGGTGTGCAGGCTGTGATCAGCTGACCTGCTGCTGCTGCTCTGAGGTTTACTGCTCTGTGTGGATGAACTGAACTCACAAAGATGTAACCCAGTATTTCACAGCTCTCTGAGCTGATCTCCATCCCCTACACTGACAGCATACAGGCTGTAGAAATGTTGGATTCAGTGAATCAATCTCAGCATCAGCAGCTTTGATTCAAACTCATCTCTGCTGCACTGATGTAACCTGTAACTCTGACCATGAACACAGCCTCTGTGCACCAACACAGAGCTTTACTGTAAATACAGTACAACAAGCTGACCTGTTAATTACGTACTAACACTGCATGAAAAGTGTTTTTTTCGACAGTTTCTTGTATGTAATATTGCCGCGCGCCTTGAGCTTCAGGACTCTCAGCAGGAGGCTTTGGCCAGAACAGTAGACTGTAGGGAAAGTGCCGTGGACTCTCTGTGTCAGTGCTCCCTCAGCCCCCCCCCCCCCCCCCCCCCCCCCCCCTCTCCTCAGGTCTAGGGCAGGCTCTCATATGTAAAGGAGGTTTCTGTGAGTCATACAAATACAAATCAAGTACTCACCAGTGGTCACCAGTACTCACCAGTGGTCTACCCCTCCCAACAGTTGTAACCAACATATTTTTATTTTGAGATATATGTAATCAAATTTACATGATCATCTTTTAAGCCTTTTTCCATTTCAATGTGACTACACATAAATTATACAGCGAAACATTCAAACAAGACTAAACTCAGAAGAAGTCATTCTAATTTATAAATTAGTATTGTCTAGTTGGAAATATACTTTTGGATGTTTTCAGCTTTTGTCCCTTTTTCCAATAAGGCTGTGAGCTTCTGTCTGTGAGCTTCTGTCTGTGAGCTTCTGTCATGGAGTTTTTTGTGAACCCTGAACTTTAGTGGACTGAGGGAGATAAACAAAGGCTATATCTTGATGTTGGTGACACTACAAGCATTGAAAAGCAAACTCAGTTTTCAGTCTAATTCACTGTAACTAAAAGTCTGTCACACCATCATCCTCTCCTGTGCAGTGGCTTCCCAGCTAGCATTGAACATTCAGACAACATCCCATGAACGCTGCTATAAACGTTCAGTGAATGTTCACATGCATTAATGACATTAAAGACTACCAAGGCAGATGGAATAAGAAAACATATAAACATATAAACTTTTATTTTGCTATACATGGATGTATATAAGAGATATCAGTAAAACCTTCATGAGAAAAATGTAAAAAAAAAAAAAAAAAGAAAGACAGTGGATGTGTGTCTTCCAGCTCATAGGGGGTCGTTTTGACTGTTGGGTTTTCTCTGTATTATTGTAGGGTCTTTACCCACAATACAAAGCGCCTTGAGGCGACTGTTTGTTGTGATTTGGCGCTTTATAAATAAAATTTAATTTAATTGAAATGAAATGAATTAAATTCTGTGTGGCAGCTTCCTCGCCTGTGATTGGACAATACAGATCATGTGCAGGATCACGCTGAAGGTCTCCAAGACCAAAGGAAATCAGCGCGGTCGTTCTCTTCCGTTCAAACTGAATGGCGTTCTTTGTCTACGCTGCTTTCCTGGTACAATGGAGGACATCGTCTATATTTTCAACACCCCAGAAGCTCCTCGTGAAAGCGGGCCTCTCTACCGGCCAGCTTCAACCAGCCCCGCTGCAGACGAGAAGACACTGCTGGCTGCAATGAGTGGGTTATCGCCTCAGTTACTCAAGTTTCTACCAGCACAGCTGAAAGACAAGATGGCGTCTATTGTGTAGCGACTCGATGCTCTAACAAAGACTCACCTACTCAAGAGGAAAAGACGGCAGCACAATCCGAAAACTGCGGTAAGACTTGGTCGTTTCTAAAACAAAAATACTAAGAGTGGAGGAATGGTCACAGTAAGCTGACAGACGTATTGTGATTTGGTTTCTTATTTTTATTTGGTTTCATCTTATAGGAAGCAGTTCCTGCACAACTCTGAATCCAGTAAAAGCCGGTATGATCCTCTGCAGAGGTAAGAATCAGAAACAAAGCAGCAGTATTCAATGTGTGGAGGAGAGAAGAACTTCAAATGTTTTTACTCTTATTTATTTTCACCTTTATTTTCCACAGACTGTGTTCGCCTCACAACGCGAGTGTGAGTGTTCCTAATGCGTGGACCGTGATATAATTGTGTGTAAGTATCTATTGGTGTTGTTTGTTTGTGTGTTTTTGCCTGAATATGTTTATGTATGCACTGTGTTTATGCTCTTTATTTACAATGTAAAAGAATGTTTTCCAGCTTCTTGTTAAACCTACAGACGGTCCGCCGCAGCTTCCGCTACAGTCAGCCTCACGTTCAGGAAAAGGCGGCAGCCATTAAAAATCCTGCCCGGTGACGTGCAAGAAGGAAGCCGGTAAGACGTGTTGGATTGTATTGTTGGTCTGCTGTATTTGTGTAGTTAGCTTGTAAATGCAGTTTTATTTTTGGGAAATATTACTTATTGTTTTTTTTAACTTTATATAAAATCTGGCTTCTTTTGAACAACCCACAATGTCTATAAAAAGATGATGCAGTGAAGGTGAAAATAATTAACATTGAATGTTTATAGTTTCAGCAGCTGTAACATTTTGGGACCTAAAGATAAAAAGTGTATAATCAGTTTAAAGGTGCCTCAAGGGTTAATGACCAAAATCACTGAAGTACTTTTATCAATGTTACATTTTTTCAAAGTACTTGTTCATTTGTCTTTTATTCACAGGATGCAGGAGTTGGTACTTTGTCACATAACCATTGTTTCTGATGACAAAGATGGGCTGATTAATTTTTTTTTTGCATTCAGGTTCTTATCTGCTATGTGTGCATTCAAAGTCAAGAGACTCAAACTTTCAGTGTAGTTTCAAGATTTTTCACAATATTTCATATAGTTTCATAATGACTTAATGTGTGCTCTGTGTCAACAGCTGCTGGAGGCGAGGGCGAGTGTCCTGGCAGTGAAGGAGGTTGCCTTCTGGGACGGTGTCACCACTGACCTCATGTTGGATGAGGAGGATGGCGTCTCAGAGGGCGTGTCGGGCTGGATTAAGACCCCCAAGCTTCCCCAGCCAGGAGCTCAGTGACCTCTGAGCCAAACTGCAGACAGACTAGAAGCTCACCCTAAATACAACACTGTGCACCATAAGTGTTTGTATGCTGGACCATGCTCTGAGAGAAAGCCACCACCACATGGCCCAGAAGTAGCAAAGCATTATATGTCATAATGTTTTTATTTTCTTTATATATATATAATGTGCATATTGCTTTGTAAATAAAAAAAAAAGAAATTCAAACTTGTGCCTCACAGTTTGTTTCTCTTAATTGAATTCCCTTTAGTTGAGGTTATTAGCATGGCATCAATACCACATAACATACAAGGTATATCACAGAAATAATAATTAGAAATAATTTTTATTGCTGGGTTATTATTTATTAGGGAGGGGCTTACCCAGGCCTGTCTTTATAAAGGCCAATGGGGGACAGATCTACCAGCCAATCACATGTGAGTGCTGAATTGTGATGGCATTTTTTTCATCCAATGACAGAGAAGCCACGTGGGTCTGTTACCGCTGCTTCGGCTTGCAGCGCTGCTGTTCACATGTAAAGTAGAGTCGTTAATGCCTGCCGGCTCCCCCGTGCCTTTACCCCCTTTTCTCAGACGTGTTAAACCTAAAGTAACAAGTCTGTTTGAAAATGTAAGAAGTAGAAAGTACAGATACTTGTGTAAAAATGTAGGGAATAAAAGTAAAAACTAGTCAGAAAAATAAATACTCAAGTACAGATACGTGAAAAATGTACTTAAGTACAGTAACAAAGTATGTTGACCAACAATGAAAAGTTGTTGGTTGTCCGCTTTTTGTCCTCTTTTCATTTTTCGAACTACACCCCCTCCCCAGCAGCTGCTTCCACAAGCAAACGGTGAACACCGCTGCATGGTAGAGAAAGCTGCTTGGGTGATACCAAGTTTTCGTGGGGAGAGGGGGGGTTACATTATCAAATGATTAAACATGATAGTATTTTACCCCAAACTGATAATGAATAAAGAAAATTAACATGTTATTCATGTAAGATGTTTTTTGAAAATCGAAATGATGTGACTTTATTGGGGGGGGGGGGGGTTATGGTGATTGGATCAGATTATTGGGGGGGGGGGGGGGGGGGGGGGGGTCATAACCCCCCTATCCCCCCCGGAAATTACGCGCATGCTGCTAGCTAAAAGAAGAGCTGCTGTATTTCAGGGAGAGCAAAGAGAGAGAAGTTCACTCAGAGATGGAGAAAGAGGAAGAAGAGAGGTTAGAATTGAAAATAAGGACCAGAAAACAAACTGAAGTATGCTGACGCTGTGTTACTCACAGATTGTATGAAAATACTGCAGTTTAGTGAGTAATAGGCAGGTGAGCTTGCTGTACTGTATTTACAGTAAAGCTCTGTGTTGGTGCACAGAGGCTGTGTTCATGGTCAGAGTTACAGGTTACATCAGTGCAGCAGAGATGAGCTGTGCTTAAATTCACTTTCACAGTTTGTGTCCTACATCACAGATTCAAGCTGATTACATTAATAAGCATTAAAATTTAGATTGGAATAACATTTGTGTTCGCATGTATTATTTTATATTATTACAATAATATATATTGAGGTTCAGTTAGCTTTACAAAACAATATCAGGTAGAAATGTCCTCCAAAGAACTACTTTTACTTTCTTACTTTGAGTACATTTTAGACCAAATACTTTTTTACTTTTACTGCAGTAAAGAACTTGAACCAGTACTTCAACTTTTACCAGCGTATTTTTAACACAAGTACTTGTACTTCTACTTAAGTACAGAATGTCAGTACTTTTGCTCCCTCTGATTATAAAGACTACTCAGTGCATCATGGGAACTCCCCAGCAGCCTAGCCTATTGTGTCATCATGGAAGTTTCACCAGAAAAATCATGGGGAAAAAAAAATGCATTATTTTCTTCCACTTATCCACGATGGAGGGCAGCAGCCGAAACAGAGAAGCCCAAACCTCCCTCTCCCCAGCCACCACCTCCAGCTCATCCGGGGGGGACACAGAGGTGTCCCCAGGCAAGCCGAAAGATATTATCTCTCCAGCATGTCCTGGGTCTGCCCTGTACCTCCTGGCGGTAGCACCTCACCCAGGAGGCATCCTAGTCAGATGCCTGAACCACCTCAACTGTCTCCTTTCGATGTGGAGGAGCAGCAGCTCTCCTCTGAGCCCCCCGACCCAAATGACTGCACTCCTCACCCTGTCTAATGAAGAGGCCAGCCACCCAGCGGAGGAAGCTCATTTCCACCGCTTGTATCTGTGACCTTGTTCTTTCAGTCACTATCCAAAGCTCGTGACCACACACTGTTAAAAAGATTCTCATCAAATCACAGAAGTATTCCAGCTGTCAGTCTCCCACCCCCATCTCCCCTCACTCATGAACACTTCCCTTTTGTCAAGTGTCAAGAGTGGAACTTTTGAAGTGAAAACATTTGGACACATAAACTCAGTCAAGTCAAATGGATCAGTATGATGAAGAAGAAGGGTAAACACATCCAGATGCATAAGTTTCATGTTTCAGATCCTTCAAAGTTTCCACTGTCTGCTGTTTGAAATCAGGATTTCAGACTCTGATGGACTCAGACTCACCTGGCAGAAGCCCTTTCCTCCCTCAGTCTGGCCGGCACAGATCATGTTTTTTGTGATGGTGGTGACGCCCTTGTAGGACTTACTACAGTCACTGTCGGACACGATGGGAAGGCTCACCTCCTGCAGATTCTTAGGGGATGGAAGTGTAACTGGGAAAGAAAACAGAGATCTCAGCATTTAGGTCTGAACCCACCAGCTGTGAAGAAACTGCTTCATATCCACAGAAACCTCACACAGGGTTTCTCTCCAGTGTGACTGGATATTGATCTTTATTATTACTGTGGGACAGGCTCTGGTAGATTGAAGCACCCATAAACTAACTCTTAGCCTGAGTGCACTGATTCAGTCACTTTGATGCTGTTTTAGCTGCTTCAGTGTTCCTCTTAAGAATGTATTAATTACCAAAGTGTCCTCAAAGTCAGAGAACTAGAAACACTTTATCTGAAGCCCTGATTTAAACTGATCATTACTCACTGGCCTGGAATTCACATGAAGAAGAATGTCTGGTTAGACTCCTGCTGAGGTTTGCTAAAGGTCTGGACTCTAGAAGATGCTACACCTGAGAATATGAAGATAATGCTCCATCTACAGAGGTTAAAGTGAGATTTGGCAGGAACAGGTCTGAGATGACCATATTAGTTATATCAGCTCTCAGTTGTATCATGTAGATCAGAGAGTTTGAATAAACTGTGTAAACAGTGTTTAGAGCAGTCTGAGCTCACAGGTATCATTACTGTACATACACAGACCTCATCATTAGAAACTTTAGTCATGTTTAATATGAACGTCCACTGCTGGTATTTGGTGGATATGCCAGGAATGAAAGGAAAGCAGAATATATTGAGCTAAAATTATCATCAGCAGAGTATAATTATAATCAGATCATAACAAAGAAGTTAATAATTCACTGCTCTGATTCTCACCGCCAAACTGGATATTTCCCCAGCCGGTGAGCCAGGCAGTCGTCCCAGCAGGGAAGTTGCTGCCCTGAGCTGCCAGGCACACGGGTCTGATGTAGTTGTTGAACTGAACAGTCGAGGACAGCTGCAGCAGTGCTATGTCGTTGTCAAAAGTTTTGGAGTTATAGTTTGGATGTATGATTATTTTGGACACTGGTCTGGAAACCTCATTAATATTGAAGTCTTGCTGTGAGTGGCGTCCGAGGTAAACAGTCAATCCTAATGTGCTGGTGCTGAGAAAACCAAGAAGTAGTGATGGTTAATGCTTTGGTTCACAGAGGTGAAGAGGGAGGGTCACGTGACAGGATGAGAGCTCACCTGGAGAAACATTGGGCAGCAGTCAGGACCCACTGGTTGTTGATCAGGGAGCCTCCACAGAACTGCAAGCTAAGCAAGTGCAGACTGGCCTGCCAGGGCCACGCCCCTACAGGAGCCGTCTGACCTCCTACGATCCTGTTGTTGAGCGGAGCAACGCCACAAACTGGAGGCAAACACACACATGCATACAGTAACATGACTCTGGGCTCTTCAGAGCTTCTGTTTATCTTCATTAAAAGCAGGACAGCAGCTTCAGAGCAGATGATGCTGCAGTCAGAACATAAACTAAACAAGCTCAAGAATTGTCCTCATCCTTCTGCCCATTCCCATAAACCCAAATTTCAGGAACACCTTTAGGTAATTTCCTCACTGTATATCTATCTAATTAAAAACACAGCAGTCTGTAGGCTCTTCATATTGTAAACAGCCTAAAAACATGCTGACAAAGGCGCCACCGTTCAAAGCAGACTCGAGTAAGAACTTCCTGTTTTTTCCTGGTTTGAGTTTGTGCGGCTGCTCCTTGTTCAGGTCTCCGTTATAAAAGAGGTTTCATGTCAGTGAGACTTCCTGTTTAAATAAAGTTAATAATAAAAGTGTTGGTCTAACACAGCTTACTACATGTACTGAGTTAAAGCTGCAGCTTAGCTGATGGGAGCTAAATGATGCTGCACATTATTAATGAAACAGATCTGAGTGTGTATCAGTCACCCTCTCTGACAGAAACAGAAGCATCATTAACATGGAAAAAATGCTGAATCAGCTGCATTATATGAATGAATGAATCAGCAGCACTCACCATCAAGCTGTGCTTCACTTCCTGTTGGAGAGACAGAGACACATGATTGGTTAGAACTGAGCAGACCTGTTGTTATTAGCATGATGTCAGTATTCATGGGAGAATTTTTTATAATTCATTTACATCTATATGTGATAAGCACACTCCTATAAATACAGTTATTGTTTCTGGGAGGGACCGTCCATGGTCCAGAGTAGAACTTTCTAATCTGATCAGGGAAAGGAACGCTTCCTGGGCTTTTTATGGCACTCTAAAAAATAAATGCACAACCTTGACCAGAAATTCCAAATCACAATACTATTTAAGAGCTACCTCAAACAACCTCAGTAGCCCTTGTAAATTTTGGAAACAGATAAACTCAACATCATGTTGTAATTCTACTGCAGTCCTGCCTGAACATATATTAATTAATTCAGGTGAAATTAAGAATAAAGCTACAGTGGTATGAAAAAGTTTGGGCACCCCTGATAATTTGCGTAATTTTCCTTTATGTCAATGTCAATATCAATGTCAAATTTATTTATATAGCACATTTAAATAACCTGAGTTGACCAAAGTTCTTCACAGGCAACCAAATAATAAAAGGCCATAGATAAAAGACAAACAACAAACAAACAAAGATCCAAACAAAATATAATAGCTTAATTGATACAAGATGTCAAGATCAGCTTGAACTGAAAGCCAGAGAGCAGAAGTGGGTCTTGAGCAGTGACTTGGATGTAGAAACAGTCCAAGCAGTTCTAATATGGAATGGTAGAGCATTCCAGAGGCTCGGCACAATGACTGAAAAGGCTCGATCACCTCTATTCTTGAGTCTAGACCTGGGAATTTTTAGGATCATCTGATTGGCTGACCTCAGTGATCTGACAGGAGTGTGGACATGAATGAGATCACACAAATACAAAGGGGCCAGCCCGTTTAAAATCTTAAAAACTATCAATAAAATCTTAAAATTGATCCTAAAATTGACAGGAAGCCCATGAAGTGAGGCTAAAACTGGAGTAATGTGCTCACGCTTCCTCGTCCCTGTTAAAAGTCAAGCAGCAGCATTTTGGACCAGTTGAAGCCGATGGAGAGATGACTGTGGTAAGCCAACATACAAAGAATTACAGTAATCCAGCCTTGACATGATAAAAGTGTATATGACTCTTTCAAGGTCATTATAAGAAAGATAAGGCTTCACTTTAGCCAACAATCTCAACTGGAATAAAATAGCTTTCACTACAGAACTAATCTGCCTATCAAAGTTAAAAGAGTTGTCGATGATAACACCAAGATTTTTAACAGAGTTATGGATGCATAACCCGAGATGTCCAAGAGAGGCTGCAGAGTCCTTGAACTGTTCAGTACAACTGAACATAACAATCTCTGTTTTGCTTTCATTAAGATGAAGAAAATTCATGCTTAACCAATTCTTTAAGTCATTAAGGCAGCTTAAGAAAATCTGTAGTGAATTGGGAGCATTCGATTTCATAGGAAAGTAAATCTGAATGTCATCAGCAAAACAATGAAAGGACAGGTTATACTTCCTAAAAATTGACCCCAGTGGTAGAATATATAAAGAGATCAGTAATGGGCCCAAAATAGAACCTTGTGGCACACCACAGGAAAGAGGGGCTACAGAAGAAGAGTATTTGCCCATATTCACAGAGAAACTTCTGCCACTCAGATAGGACTTAAACCAGGGCTCTTCAACTCCAGGCCTCGAGAGCCGGTGTCCTGCAGGTTTTAGATGTGTCCCTGATCCAACACACTTGAATCAAATGGCTGAATGACCTCCTCAGTATGCAGTCAAGTTCTCCAGAGTCCTGCTAATGACTTCTATATTTGACTCAGGTGTGTTGAAGCAGAGAAATACAGGAATGACACACTTCACTGATATCCACACATAGGCCATAAGACAGCAAGGTCCAGTGTGCGTCCTTTATAAATCATTGGTTGTTCAGATCAGCAATTTCAGTTAAATCTATCATATAGCAGATGAACACAGTAATATTTGAGAAGTGAAATGAACTTTATAGGATTTACAGAAAATGTGCAATAATTATTTAAGCAAAATTAGGCAGGTGCATAAGTTTGGGCACCCTTGTCATTTTATTGATTTGAATACCTTTAGCACTAATTATTGGAACACAAAATTTGTTTTGTAAGCTCAAAGGGTTAAGGTGGCCAATTGCAAGCGTTTCTCCTCTTTGCATCTTCTCTGAAGAGCGGCAACATGGGAGCCTCAAAACAACTCTCAAATGACCTGAAAACAAAGATTGTTCAACATCATGGTTTAGGGCAGTAATGCTGGGGGAGAGTAATGCAGGAGAAGCCTTTTCTGCACACATGCCACAAACAGAGTCACTGAGTTCTGCTAAAGCCAGCTTCATTTTGGAATAAGGTGCTGTGGACTGATGAAACTAAAACGGAGTTATTTGGACATAACAAGGGGCGGTATGCATGGTGGGAAAAGAACACATCACTCCAAGACAAACACTTGGTACCCACAGTAACATTTGTGGTGGTTCCATCATGCTGTGCAAAGCTAAGAACAGTGAGTTACACTCTTAAAAGAGATGTTTTAATATCAACAGAAGTGGTGTCAATTTATAACACATTAATGTGTCAATATAAGGACCACACAACCTGTGTAACATTTTACACAATTACTGTGTTGACGATCTTAATACAAACCTTGTGTTAAGCTCGTCAACACTATATATATATATATATATATATATATATATATATATATATATATATATATATATATATATATATATATATATATATATATATATATTATATATATATATATATATATATAAACAAAAAAGAAACATTTTCACATATGGCTGAGCTGTTTTATAGTTAAGGTTTTGGAAGGGTTTTAGTTTCAGATGATTGGCTGTCTCAGTAGAATTATCAGTGAGGAGGAAAAAGAGAATTTGTTTACTTATTTATCTGAAAGTAATTCCTGTGTAGTGTAAAATGTGTGTCCACCCTGGTTATTCTGTTCATCCTGATTTGAAAATATTCCCATATGGGTGTTATCTAATGTAACTGAATTCTTTCATTAAGAACATTTTATTTTGAAACTGACAGATGTTGAGAAATGCTTCCTCAAATCTGTTTTAGGAGTGAATAGAAATTGTTGATTGTGTGTGTGTACCATTTGATCTGATTTCAGCTGATGGCTGATGTGTTCATTAAAGTTTAAGTTGAAAGTTTAATTTCTGACTAAATATAGTTGAATGAGGGATCAGGAAATCTCTTCATGTTGGTGTAAATTAACACAGTTACACATAACTGAGTTTTTTGGAAACTGCTGACATGAGAGGATTCAATACAACCAAAAAATGTTGTTGTTTTTTTAGTGTACAGATGATGTCACCACAGAAAGGTGACCTCACTGCTCTCACATGATTAGAACTGGACTTTGAGGAGTTTCCTGTTTATGATATCTGTGAGTGTTTTAGCAGAGTGGAGTCTGTTTGTTGGTTTTCTCTGTGGGTTTCTGAAGCGCTGCAGTCACACGAGCAACACACTCTTTTTTTGAGCCAATCAGTCTGCGTGCTTCTTCTAAATGACACAAGCATCAGGAGGCGCCCACGGGCTGCAAACTCTGCATTTAGAGGTAAAAATATAAAATAATGAAGGACATAAAGTGACCAACACTAACTAACAGGAGAGTGTTTGGATGGTGGAGCGCTCTGTTAGGAACTGATGCACAGTCACACAAACCTTTAACATGGGAGTCTGTTTTTAATATTTACAACAAAATCTGCTTTTTTTTTTTTCCTATTTCTGCACTTTTATATTTTTACACACTTTTCTTCTACTTTAGATATATTCTTTCTTTGATTCTTTTTATACCAACAAAATCACGGGGCGTAATATTTTCAGTGTTTTTCTTTCACTTGTGCAGGCTGGTGGTCACTGACCTGAGTTTAAGCACCAAAACTGGCACTTTACATTCATACGACTGCTAATCATTAAAAGGTTCATTATAACAGCTGATAAAAATCACCTTGTTGTGGTGTAGGAGGGTCTCAGAGGGCAGAAAAACACTGAAAACTAAAATGTATAAAAGTATGAGCAGAACTACAGTCATATATTCTGTTAGACTTTTATTTTAAACTTAATTTCCAAAAATAAGCCAAAATAGAGATTAGGATATAATAAAGCACCTTGAGGCGACTGTTTGTTGTGATTTGGTGCTAAATAAATTAAATAAAACTGAATTGCTGTTTTATTAATGCAGACTTATTCAGGTGTCTTTGGATTCTGGATTTGTTGGTCAAAGTGGAGCAAATTTGATAAATTTCATACTTCTGAGCAGCTTAAATGCTCTCAGGCCTTCATTCTTCATGAAGTAAAACTGAAGCATTTCTCTCTGAATTTAAAGAAAAATATGAAGCAGTATAAAAATGTTCTGATTAATTTAAGATTTATGTTTTTAAAAGCTACACCAAACTGCTCACAGATGTTTTCTTCTTTTCATTTGATTTTAGTAAACTGAGTAAATTTGTTGTGTTGTTAAATGTTCGGTAGAAAAAGCAGCAGAAGGGCTCAGCTCAGCTCTCTGACTGAAACACTGAGACTAACTGGCTGCTCTGGAGTTTCATGATCACGCAGATAAAAGAGGACAAAAGATGAAATTAACAGATTTAATCCCAGATTTTAACATTTGTCTGATGTCACATTTCTTTTCATCATCATTTAAATTGTGAAATAAATGAAATAAATTCTCAGGTGAGACTCACCTGTAAGTGCTAAGGCCAACAGCAGGACTCCACACGGAAACAGCTCCATCTTCACACTGTCCTTCAGAGTGTCTCTGAACTCCAACCATCAGGAAGGAGTTTATAAAACACGAGGGCGTGGCCATCTCATTTAAAAAAATTTTTTTTATGAAAGCCTTTATTCAGATCATTTGATAAGAGGACTGTTAGTCATCTGTCCCATAGGGTCATATAAGGTTTGTGGACCCAGTGCAGGACTCAGGTGTTTATCACAGCTTTATTGCTGGAATGATGAACAAACAAGGGTGGATGGGAGCCAGCAGAACAAAGTATTAAAGTCACTGAACCTGAGCAAGAACATGGACACTGATCCAAAAATGAGTACTCAACAATGAGCTGGAAAATTCAGGGCTAAAATACAAACAGAGGATAAAGAGAGGATTGGGAACAGGTGGGGACACAGCTGGGAACAATTAAACAGGACGAGACACGGAAGTAAACTCAGTACATTTGGTTTATATTCCTTGTTCATTATTTTTCTGCTCCTGTTATTGGTTATTGTTATTGACATTTTAATTTTCTGGTTCCCTTTGTTCCTGTCTCCCCTGTCTTGAAGAAATTTGATGATCACTGCTTATCGAAAAAAAATGAAATGTGCAAAGGTATGTGTTTCGCCCACGCTCGCAGCACCAGGGTGAGGCATTTGATAATTTACTCACTGACCTCAAGATTAAAGCTCAGTTTTGTAACTTTGGAGATCTCAGAGATTCCATGATAAGAGATTAAATAGTTTATGGGGCTAATGAGAAGACGCTCTGGGAGAAACTGCTGAGATAGACAGACCTCACCTTAGACAGGACCATAAAGATATGTCACGCCAGTGAACTTGCAGGACAACAGGTACTGACTTTCCAAGCAGCGTTAATTTGGCAGCAAATTTTGATTTAGTTTTAGTCATAGTCTTTTTGACAAAAATATAATTTAGTTTTAGTCATAATTTAATCATCTGAATAGTTTTAGTCTAGTTTTAGTTGACAAATTATCGTAGGAATATAGTCGACTAAATCTACAGTCGATTTAGTCTAAAATATAAAGGGTGTAAAATGTAAATGCTTTTTCTTCAGTTCCCTTGAATTAGTCATTATACACACAAACACACTTAAACATTTATTCAAAGTTATGGAATATTATTAATAATATAAACATTAGCGTTTCACCTGCTTCCACACACCTGATCATTAACACCACCTTACTGAGATAATCCGAGCGTTTTACAGCAGGACGCTCTGAAAGGTACAGGGCAGTGTTCAGGACTAAGATTATAAAGGCTAATCCACCGCGGTGTGGAGATTTTCTCTAAACACAAACTGGGAAAAACACTTTACCCTGCATGACATTAAAATGCTGACCTTTGCATGGAGATCTGGGTGACTGGTTTGCAGATGCTGTTTAAGATTTGTCGTGTTTTTACCCGAGATAGTCGCCCCACATGGTTTACACATCGTTTTGTTTGTCACAGCACCAAAGGACAAATGTGTCCATACATCGGCTCTTCTCTTTCTCCCTGCTGACATTGTTTACATCACTTAGTTCTATCGGAAGTAACGACCAATCACAGGCTAGTTTGGTCTTCCTGGGTTTAGAGCAAATTTATGCATCTGTGTGTTTGATTGGATGTTTTCTTAACTTGTCCCGCCCTGTCACAAAATAAAATCAGTTCTGATTGGATGTCGTCCCTGCCAAGCATTTTCATCTCATTTTCATTCTCATTTGACGAAAGTGTGAATTAATTTCGTCATCATTTGTATCCTTTTAGGTAGTTTTTATTTAGTTATTGTTTCATTTTCATCATGAAAGAAAAGGGTTGTTGACGAAAACTATTTCATCAATGAAATTACCACTGGTTCCAAGAGCCTGCGCAAGGAGCAGCGTACCAAGAAAATGAGGTGGTGAACACTGTGGTGGTAAAAGATAAGTTGCAGTTGAATAAAAGTGGGAGGGTAATAAGTCAAGGAGTTGAAGAATACGATTTAATCGTGAAAATTGGGTCTTAGTGTTGCCTTCATTTGAGGAAAAAATAGCCAGAATAGTAGACAGATTTGGCATAAGTGATTGAGTGCTTATATAATAATACGTGAGATAAATACAAGTCTTGGTGAATAGTGAGACCAGTTTTTCGTAGAGACGCTCCAATTGTCGCCCTTTAGCTTTCCTGGACCGGAGTTCAGGGGGAAACCAGGGGGAAGGATGGGTGAAGGAACCAGACCGTGTTTTTACTGGGGCGAGAGCATTGAGGATGTCAGTTAAATAAGTGTTGTACTGAGTAGCCAGAACATCAGGGGTGGATGAATGGTCAGGAATGCTGGTGATATTTACAGACAGGATCTCCACATCAATATTCCTAATGTTCCTGAATGTAATAAGCCGTAATGTTTTAGTTTTTGAATGACCGAGTAAGACATCAAAGGAAATAACCCGTTGGCAGTGGCGCAGTGGGTAGGTGCAGCAGAGTCAAAGTAGCTCAGCAGCCGCAAACTGGAGGAGACCTGATATGGGAGGAGTGGCAGAAGAGTCCAAACAAGAACAGACCAGATTTAGATCAGACCTGCATGATGAGTCGCAGCAGCCAGGTAAGGTCACACAGCCAGCTGCTTAGAGTGCCAAGGAGTTGAGCTGTTGTTTGCACGAAGCTGAAGTTGGTTTCCAGTTCGGAAACACTTAATTTTTTGCTACCTTCAGCATCTTTAATGTACTCTAGTTAAAAAACTACAACATCCAGACACTTCAAACCTGGACTATATTATTCTGACCTAATTCTGAAACCAAGTTTGTGATTTGTGAAACCTTTATCTGATTTGTGAAACTTCAATAAAGGGCCATTTCAGCACTTTTTATATATCTGGACCACACTAGAACTGATCCAGCTCCAAAACTACAACACCTACACACTTCAAAACTGGATGGGATTTTTCTAACGTACTGGCTAAATAATTAGAGCATAATGAAAAGTCAAAATAGGCAAGTGTGTGATGGTTTGACAAGTTAAAACCATAAAAATGCCAAACTTCAAACTTGTAAACACTTTTATTTCACAGCTTTTCTTTGATTTTAGAGATTTGAACGTCTCTATTTCTGCTCATAGTTGTGTGAGAAGCTCCTCTCTCTCACTGCAAAAAAGGCATTAAGTTATGAATTACTTGAGTTTTTTTTCTGTTTTTTTTTAAATACATGATTATTTTTGGATTGCTTCAGTCACTTTAATTCTCTTACCTCTCCTCCACTTGGCCATGTTCAATTTGTTCCAGTGCCTCATCCCTCGTTAGTGCTCTTGTGTTTTCCAGTGCATTTATGGAAGCCTGCATTACATCCAAAAATGTAATGTTAAAAACTGTTTTCTAAAAATACAAATATTTACTTTCTAATAAATGTTACAAAGGGTTTACGCTAACATATTTCATTATTTCAGACCCTGCTTCACCTCACCTGTTTCTACCTATCTTTGTTGTGACCAGTGGACAGATTTCTTTTGAAAAATGTCTTTGGTGCACTACTGGTCTTTTTTCATAAGTCAATGAGCACGAAGAACAGGTGAAACTGAAGGAGATGGCATGCAGGAAAAGGGAACAGAACCCCATACAGCTGCATCAATGACCGTAGACTTTTCATATGGTGCACATACTCAACCACTAGGCTATGAAGGAGTGATATATGCCACATGTATACCTTATGTACATTTACTTGCCTGAGAAATTTGTCTTAGACTGGAAAATAAACATAACTGATAAAAATATACAAGCTAATAATGTTTGGTTTCAGCCAAGAACAGTTTGTTCAGGGCATGTCTCTATCAGATGATCCATAACAGACGCAAGTACTCTGTCTCAGCAGCCCCTGGTGGAGACTACACAGTGATAGAAATGGAGACTTCGAGGTCATCTGAATACCCACCTGTTGAAGTTCTCTGTTTTCCACATATTGTTTTGTATAATGGTGTAACCAGATAAGCTGTGACTATATGAAACTGTAAGCTGAAAAAGAATGGGCCAGTACTTCATGTCATATCCAGTAACACACTGGGAATGGTGTGCGGTTCTGAACCAGATTAATCTGTAAACTGTATGAAAATGGCTTTATTAAATTTAATAATTGGACTCCTTATTCCATTGTTTGTGTCGTCCCTGTTTGATAAACGAACACGCAGAAACCTAAAGGCTTAAGCAGCACACATTCATGTTATTTAAATTTCTTCAGCTACCTTTCTGAATATTATTGTCATGATACTGGGTCTGTGGCCCTGCGTTTTGAGTTCTTTTAGTGATGTTTTGTTGAATCTTCTGGCTGTGTTTCTTAGTTTTTCTTACAGTCTAGTTTCTCAGTTTGTTGTAATGTTGTTTTTGGGTTTTTTTGTTAATTATAGGTTCATCTGATTTCCCTGTGTTCCGTCTTCCTGTGTCTTATACTCACTCACTTTAGCAGGTAGCACATCCACCACACATACAAGTGACTTGCTAAAGTAATGGCATGCTATGTTGTGTCAGATCTCAACCAATTGAAAAAGAGTATTTACAATTAATTTCTGATTGGTCACAGTATGAATGAAATGATTGGAGGAGCAGAATATTTAACCTGTATGGTAAAGTGAGATTCTGAAAAGACTTGTATGCCCGACTTTAAGCCATTTTTGTCATGTATGATTTTCTTTTCAAAGAGAAAAGAGCTCACACTCCCCTGGAACCTAAATCTGCGCAATGTTAATTAATGCTTCATCATTTAAACTGTTTTTCTACATGGACTCTTTATATACATCAAACTTAAGTGTTCCTTAAAAAGGACCTTGTTAATATAATTTGACTACACAATAAAGATGTAAGTCATGACATCTGCATTAACACCAACACTTCTTAGTTCGATTTTCCATTCATTGCTGTTTGTTTATATAGTGCAAATTT
Organism: Archocentrus centrarchus; assembly: GCF_007364275.1. Lineage (NCBI taxonomy): Eukaryota > Metazoa > Chordata > Actinopteri > Cichliformes > Cichlidae > Archocentrus > Archocentrus centrarchus. The sequence continues at coordinate 2,823,151 of NC_044353.1, read as the reverse complement.
ACAACTTATCATGTCAAGGCACTTTGCAAAAAAAAGGTCAATTAAACCTAATAATACGTACATTTCGATTGATAGTAGTAATCAAACAAGCCAGTAAAGTTCAGATTATTATTCACACTCATTCCAAGCAGTTTCTATATCTGAGGAAACCCAGCAGATAGCATCCAGTCATGGACCTGCAACATTCACTCTTTGTTCAGCATGCAGCCACAGTGGACAATGTTTTGCATTTGTCTTTAACTTTGCAGCAAACCCTTATAGCAAGCAAGCATGTAGCGACAACAGAGAGCAAACACTTCTTTGAACCTGGAAGAAACTTCCCATCATCAGCGTGAACAGCCATGACCAACTGGGGGTTTAAGCAGATACACGACACTGAAAAAGAAGCACTTATGTAGGAGTGCTTTCTGTGTTAAAGAAGAAAGAGATCATGAAGTTGTTGGAAGCATTATCCCAGCTGATGCCCCATTCAGAAAGGTATCAGAGATGAAAAAAACACAAGACCAAATCTTGCTACACTGAAGATGAAAAACATTAGAGAAAACCGAAAGTTAAAAGTGGAAACAATAGCAAAATAATGCAAATTTCAGAGAAGGAGGAAATCAGTTATCGTGTGGTCCAGATGCATAAAACGTGCTGAAATGGTACTTTATTGAAGTTTCACAAATCAGAAAAAGGTTTCACAAATCACAAACTTGGTTTTAAATATTCTGCTATCAGTTTAGAATAATCTAGTCCAGGTTTGAAGTGTCCAGGTGTTGTAGTTTTTTAACTAGAGTAGATTAAAGATGCTGAAGGTAGCAAAAAAATTAAGTGGAATGGACCTTTAACACTTTCCTGAATCTGAAGCTGCAATCGGAAACCAACTTCAGCTTCATGTTCTTTGCCCAACTGAAAACTGAACCGATGAGTAACGGAGAAAAGATAGCTCACATACAGAAAATGTCCAATTGGCCAAACTAACACAACGTGAAAAGTTTTCTGGGTGAGTAGCAGCTGCAAAAATCTCATAATTTGCTCCAAAATGGGGGCAGAGTATGAGGTTGAAAAAATCCTCTGCATTATAAGCACATAAGGCATATAGCATGGGAGCAGTAGGGTGGGGAGGGGGCAGGGATGAAAGGGAGCCAGCAGAGGTGAGAGGGGGGGTCGGGCTACTGTGGGGCTGAGTCAACTCCCCCCCTTGGCTGACAGTTCTGATAAGAGGTGGAAAAATGTTCCTCAGCAGCTAGGTCAGGGAGATCAGTCCAACACAGATCAGAAGAAGACAGGGCGGGAAGGCGGGGGGGGGGGGGGGTAGAGCATCTGTTTACAAACCATCCTGGAGACAAACTGAGATAAGCAGCAGTCCACGGCCGCAAGGGAGCCAAATTCCTGATTCTACGACCTGCTTTGGTACAGACTGTACTGATTAATTGGTTTACAGCCTTTAGTCTTTCTGGCACCTCTCAGTGGTGAAAAAAATCCAATCCAATCATCTGAATCTTCTTGTTCAATCAATCCCTCCAATCAGCTCCAGATATACTGAGTCTGAGTTTGAGTCTGTACCTTTCTGCATAACCAGTCATAAGCAGCCTTGCCAAGGCCAGACAGCTGCCCAAACTTCCTGAATTGTAACAGCAAGCCAGGTATCTCCAGGTCCAAACTGAAGAAATCCTACTGTCAATAAGCCAAATGTGTGTGTCCTCCATCGACAGTACGGCCAGGCATGTCATCTTCCACCCACGCAGGAATCCATAACGTAGCCAGTCAGGAATGTCAATTGGATAGGCGGGAATAGGGTTCTCCTTTCCTCAATCTCCTCATGGTGAAAATTTGATCAAAATAATGGTGTTGAGAGACCAGCTGACCAGATCCATAATTATAAATTTTAGTTCGGAAGTTGTGTGAAGAGAGGCTCTAAGCAGCAAAGCAGAGTAAAAAAGGAAGGGCTGGGGAGAGAAGAAAAGTGCGTCCATCTCCGCTGAGGAGCAGAAGACAAAATGGACAAACAGGAAATCAAAGCACGTTATATCCATCGTTCAGTTCAGTTTTTAACTTCAGTTTTCCATCCATCCATCCATTTTCTTCCGCTTATCCGGGGCCGGGTCGCGGGGGCAGAAGCCTAAGCAGAGAAGCCCAGGCTTCCCTCTCCCCAGCCACCTCCTCCAGCTCATCCGGAGGGACCCCAAGGCGTTCCCAGGCCAGCTGAGATACATAATCTCTCAAGCGTGTCCTGGGTCTACCACGGGGCCTCTTCCCGGTGGGACATGCCCGGAACACCTCACCCAGGAGGCGGCCAGGAGGCATCCTAATCAGATGCCCGAGCCACCTCAACTGGCTCCTTTCGATGTGGAGGAGCAGCGGCTCTACTCTGAGCCCCTCCTGGATGGCCGCACTCCTCACCTTATCTCTAAGGGAGAGGCCAGCCACCCTTCGAAGGAAACTCATTTCTGCCGCTTGTATTCGCGATCTTATTCTTTCGTTCACTACCCAAAGCTCGTGACCATAGGTGAGGGTAGGAACGTAGATCGACCGGTAAATCGAGAGCTTCGCTTTTACGCTAAGCTCCCTCTTCACCACGACGGACCAGTGCAGCGTCCGCATCACTGCAGAAGCAGCCCTGATCCGCCTGTCGATCTCCCGTTGCCTTCTCCCATCACTCGTGAACAAGACCCCGAGATACTTAAACTCCTACACTTGAGGCAAGAACTCGTTCCTGAGCCGGAGATGGCACTCCACAAATTTCCGGCTGAGGACCATGGCCTCAGACTTAGATGTGCTGATTCTCATGCCAGCCGCTTCACACTCGGCTGCGAACCGTTCCACTGCGAGCTGGAGGCCACCCCCTGATGAAGCCAACAGAACCGCATCATCTGCAAATAGCAGAGATGAGACTCTGAGGCCACCAAGGAAGAAGCCTTCCGTCACCTGGCTACGCCTAGAAATTCTGTCCATAAAAATTATGAACAGAATCGGTGACAAAGGGCAGCCCTGACGGAGTCCAGCACCCACAGGAAACGAATCCGACTTATTACCAGCTATACAGACCAAGCTCTCACTGTGGTTGTACAAGGACTGAATTGCCCGCAACAATGGGCCAGACACCCCATACTCCCGCAGAACCTCCCAAAGGACACCCCGAGGGACGTGGTCGAATGCCTTCTCCAAGTCCACAAAGCACATGTAGACTGGTTGGGCAAACTCCCACGCACACTCGAATATCCTTGAGAGGATAAAGAGCTGGTCCAGCGTTCCACGACCAGGACGAAAACCGCATTGTTCCTCCTGAATCCGAGGTTCGACTAACGGACGCACCCTCCTTTCCAGCACCCTGGCATAGACCTTACCGGGGAGGCTGAGTAGTGTGATCCCCCGAAAGTTGGAGCACACCCTCCGGTCTCCCTTCTTAAAGATGGGGACCACCACCCCGGTCTGCCAATCCAATGGCACTGCCCCAGATCTCCACGCGATGTTGCAGAGGCGTGTCAACCAAGACAGCCCTACAACATCCAGAGCCTTCAGGAACTCAGGGCGAATCTCGTCCACCCCAGGGGCTCTGCCACCAAGGAGTTGTTTAACTACCTCAGTGACCTCACCCCCAGTGATGGTCAAGTCATCCCCCTCATCCCCGGACTCTGCTTCCACTACAGAAGGCGTGTCAGTGGGATTCAGAAGGTCCTCGAAGTATTCCTTCCACCGTCCGACTATAGCCTCAGTTGAAGTCAGCAGCACCCCCCCCCCGCACTATAAACAGTGTGAGTGAAGCACTGCTTTCCCCTCCTGAGTCGCCTGACAGTTTGCCAGAATCGCTTCGATGCCGTCCGAAAGTCTTTTTCCATAGCCTCACCGAACTCCTCCCACACCCGAGTTTTTGCTTTGGACACTACCCGAGCTGCATTCCGCTTGGCCTGTCGATACCTGTCAGCTGCCTCCGGAGTCCCACAGGCTAACCAAGCCCGATAGGACTCTTTCTTCAGCTTGATGGCTCCCTTCAGCTCCGGTGACCACCATCTGGTTCGGGGGTTACCACCACGACAGGCACCAACCACCTTGCAGCCACAGCTCTGAGCAGCAGCCTTAACAATGGAGGTGCGGAACATGGTCCATTCGGACTCAATGTCCTCAGCCTCCCTCGGAATGCTGTTGAAGTTCTGCCGGAGGTGGGAGTTGAAGATCTCCCGGACTGGGGCTTCTGCCAGGCGTTCCCAGCGCACCCTCACAATACGTTTAGGTGTGCCAGGTCTGTCCAGCATCTTCCCACGCCACCTGATCCAACTCACCACCAGGTGGTGATCAGTTGACAGCTCAGCTCCTCTCTTCACCCGAGTGTCCAGAACATACGGCCGCAGATCCGATCATCGACCTGCGACCTAGGGTGTCCTGGTGCCATGTGCACTTATGGACATCCTTGTGTTCGAACACGGTGTTTGTTATGGACAAACTGTGGTTTGCACAGAAGTCCAATAACAAAACGCCATTCGGGTTCAGATCGGGCAGGCCGTTCCTCCCAATCACGCCCCTCCAGGTCTCACTGTCATTGCCCACGTGAGCGTTGAAGTCTCCCAGCAAGACTATGGAGTCACCAGATGGAGCACTCTCCAGCACCCCGCCCAGCAACTCCAAAAAGGGTGGCTACCCTGAACTGTCATTCGGCGCATAAGCGCAAACAACAGTCAGGACCCGTTCCCCAGCCCGAAGGCGCAGGGAAACTACCCTCTCGTCCACTGGTGAAAACTCCGACGTACAGGCAGCAAGCCGGGGGGATACAAGAATACCCACCCCAGCTCGCCGCCTCTCACCGAGGGCAACTCCAGACTGGAACAGAGTCCAGCCCTTCTCCAGGAGTCTGGTTCCAGAGCCCAGGCCATGCGTTGAGGTGAGCCCAACTATATCTAGCTGGTATCTCTCAACCTCACGCACTAGCTCAGGCTCCTTCCCCACCAGAGAGGTGACATTCCATGTCCCAATAGCCAGTTTCGATAGCCGGGGATCAGTCCGCCAGGGCCTCCGCCCTTGGCTACCGCCCGACACACACTGCACCCGACCCCTACGACACCTCCTGCAGGTGGTGGGCCTGCAGGAGGGCGGGCCCATGTAACCTCTTCGGGCTGCGCCCGGCCAAGCACCACGGGCTAATGCCTGGCCACCAGAAGCTCTCCCTCGAGCTCCTTCCCCAGGCCTGGCTCCAGGGTGGGGCCCCGTTAACCCTATCCCGGGCAGGGTAAACTGTTCCCTTGTTTTTTCACTCATAAGGGTCTTCACTTCAGTTTTCATTAACGATAATAACCCTGCAATAAAGAGGGTAATAGTATAGAAAACACTGTCTTAACACCAGCATTATTAATATACTCTTGATTGCATAATTGGTGAGACTTTTGCAATCCCACCATAAGTTGCTGAAATTCAGATGATTGCTTCTATGCAGTTCTTGCCCATGTTTCATCCTTTTCAGTTTATTTAATGACTTGTGCAACCACAACAAAAGCAATGGAGGAAGAGGTACAGTATGCCATTGAAGCCTTAAAGGATGGAAAAGCCTGCAGTATTGATAACACCCATGCTGAGATGCTAAAGGCTGATGTAGACACCTCAACAAAGATCTTTACAGAACTTTTTCAATTAATATTGGCCAAGGATTTATGGTACCTGAGGACTGGTCAAAAGGACTTATTGTGAAGCTTCCAAAAAAACAACCTCCTGGTCTGTGAAATGGGCGTAGCATCATTCTTCTGTCATTGCCATCAAAAGTCTTCTGTTGAATTCTTGTGGACAGAAGCTGAGACAAGAACAAGCTGATTGACGAAAGGAAGAGGACATGTAGACCAGATATTTGCTCTCAGAAACATCACAGAGCAACACCTGGAGTGGAACAACCCACTCTACATCAATTGCATCGACTTCCAGAAAGCCTTTGACAGCCTGCACCGTGAAACCCTGTGGAAGACCCTAAGGTCCTACAGACTAGCTCCCAGGATAGGAGATCAGGTTGTTCTACCATCACTTTGAGTGCAGCATCACACTTTATGGAAGTGGTGAAAACAAGCTTCCATAGTTTTGTGTGGTGTGCATACAGTGAATAAAGGTGCAGCCATAGAAACAGTGAGACAACATGAGGTCAAACTGGAACATTGCACCAGATAATTCTCCATAAAAACCGAGAGCTGAGACCTCAAACACACAGATCTCTTTAAAGTAAATTATTAAATGAGCAAATTATTAAATATTATTATATTTATGCATGGGTGGAAGGATTTTTACCTATTCTTATATATTAGACTAGAGCTGCAATGATTCCTTGAGTAACTAAAGTAATAAAATAACTGATGGTTGCAGCCTTGTATCAGACGTACTTCATGCTTAAAGGCTGCTGCTGACACTAACTACAAACTGATGTGTTCAGTGGAAGTTCATTGAAGAGTTGCTGCTTGTGTGATTACAGATGCAGAGTCCTGTTTCCCAGGCTGCCCCTGAACACATCCTAAAGCCTGCAGCCTGCAGCAGACAGAAGGAGGTGTGCTGCTGTCCCTGTGCAAGAAGATGCTGCTGCTGCTGCTCCACACTAACAAACAGATTTGGATGGAGGACTTTATGGAGCCAGAGCTTTTTGTTAGACATGTGAATCTCTGACATTTCCTAAAAACTAACAGATGAAGATTTATGTCCAGAGATGCAAACAGAAGCTGAAGCAGTTTGTTACTCGGTGAGTCAAACACAGTCTCAGTGGTTCCCACACATTTACACTCTTTCTGTGGGGTGGGATGTATGAGGATGTTTTATAACTCCAAACATGAATTTAAGACAGTCTGACTGCTTTCCTTAGTTTGGTTCATCTGAGTTGTAAATGATGATTTTGAGCATCCGTCCCACCGGATAGTGGACTCTGACCTGGACTGGTTTTATGGATCCGGATCGGAGACATTTTCCATTCATTCTAATAGAGAGAATGTTCAGATCCTCATTCAACCTCCTCCTCTTTCAACTCTAACCCCTACTACACACTTTCAGCTACATTCAAAATGTAAAATGATGTCAAGACATTGAACTATTCCACATGTGTTTATCTTTTTAATATCTTTCATAGTTTTTCTTCAGTTTCACTTAAAGTTTCATGCTTTTTTCACCTGTTTCAGAGTTTATAATGAGTGTGTATTGGATGGAATGTTGCTGGTTAGATAATTCAAATTATTCATGTGAAAAGTTTCTTTTTAAACTGCAGCTGTGTCCACAGTGTTCACTCTACAACCATCATTTTACCCTCAAAACGCAGAGCCGCTCATCTTCTTTCAAATGATGTGTATCTCCACACTGACAGATGTAAACTTTTTGATCTGTATGGATCCAAGTAGAGGGAGTACTTTTCCAACTCATCCATAGAGATCAGTTGTGATTTTAGGGGGAGATTTTCTCAACACCAGGACGGAGCCGCTTTTCTAAAACTGCTCCTGTGAGTTTTTCTGCAGCAGCACGAGTCTCAGATCTCACTGTGTCTGTTTCTTCTTCTCAGCCTGTTGTAATTCAGCCTTTTTTCCTGAGCTGCTGCTCTCGTTACTGCAATGAGGCGCTCTTCAAGTTCTCGTTGCTGTTTTTCCCATTTAGCTTTTTCTTTTTGAAGCTCTTGTTTTATGAGAGACAACGCCCACTATGGTCTTCTGTAGCTGGAGCCCATACATGTGTTGTGTGTTGAGAGGTGCTCTTCTGCATATCTTAGTTGTAACAAGAAGTTATTTGTATTAATGTCTTCATATCTGCTCAAAGCAGTCTGATTATTCTCCTCTGATCTCTGGTATCATCAAGACCGTTTGTCCCATAAAACCGGTGCTCACTAAGTATTTGATCTTTTGTGGACTATTCTCTATAAATCTCTATAAACCTACAGATGTTGGAGAAAATCCCCGTAGATCTGAAATACTCAGACTGGAAGACCAAATGTCATCAACACAAGCCTCGATGCACGCTTCGAAGCCTCAGTACAGAAAGACTCATCACTAGCTGTTGGTCTTTGCTGGATCGCTGACTGAACTACAGGTAGTGTTTCCGGCTCCCGCGCTCTGAATGCCATTGTACTGCTCGCACCTCTGCTCCACTTACCGGGCTGATTATCTGTTTGCCTCTAAATAAAACCTGTGAACGTTTATCTGGAGCCCTGCTCTAGAGTCCAGCTGTTCACTGGCCATGAACCCAATAAAAAGCTGCACACAGAATCCTGCATCCAGGAAAATATGATTTATTTAACATAATGCAACAGGACAGATATAAAACCAGACTGTGTAGATGTTAAGATGCCAAACAAACAGCAGGAAATCAAAAGTGTTTCTCATAAGCCCCTGATCATTTTAAAAGAGTGTGAATGATAATAACTGTAAACATTCCTCCTCTGTGTTAAACAGCAGTTCAGGTAGTGGCACCTGGATCAAACATTTTAAAGCATTAAAAGTCAAAGGAATTAATGAAGGTTTTAAAAAGAGGAAATAAAGTTGATAAACCTGCTTTAGTTGTGTTACATTTGTGCTCATAAACTTCACAGTGACAGCAGCCATTGTTCCTGAGGTTTGTGTGTGATCAGGTTCCTTCATTAAAAGCAGGTGCTGTGAGGGTTTGTCATTTAATATTTGAGCTAATCAATTTAAAATCAGGTTTTTTTAGGGTTTTTTGTTTGTTTGTTTTCTATTTTTGTGACTTTACAAACATCAGTAAACTCAAACATTCCAGCTGTACTTCAACAGTTCTCTGTACAGTTAATAAAACAGCAAAGTGGATAACTTTTACATTTTTTAAGATGAAAATAAGTATGATACAGTTTTCCCAGTGATGCTGTCTGAAACTGCTGCATTCAGCTAAACCACACTGAGATTCATTAAAGCTGCTATGAGAGGACAAAGAGAGACAAGAGGGCGGGCAGGATGGAGAGCAGCAGAGGAACTGAGAGGGAGATGAAGAGAGACGCTCTTGTGGCTGAACTGGAAGAGGAGGAGGAGGCTACAAAGTCGATGAAGCCCGGCTGGTTGGTCGTGATTTGGCTGTTGATCCAGGACTGGTACTCTGATACTCGGGCATAGACTCCTGGGAAATTGGGCTCAGCACAGCCTTTCCCAAAACTCACGACTCCAGCCTGGACCCAAATAGCACTGTTTTTACTCACCATCGGGCCTCCAGAGTCGCCCTGCACACATCACACATGATGGTTACAGCAAGCATGAACACACAAAGACATCCATGGATGTTTTATTGTGGGCTAAACATGTTGGTCAGTCATTAACTTTCACAGAGACTTTGATCTTCTTTTTATGCCTCTATGTTTAACCACAGAGAGATTTCCTGTTACTCAGGTTTCTAAAAGGCACAAAACTGCCAACGGTTGAATTTGGTTCAAAGGTCAATGTTTAGTGGATTCTAGATTACATGTCATCATGTCAAATATTCAAAAATGTGTGTCAGACAACCACACAACAGTTCCTGCTACTCTGATAGGTATTCCCAACTGTGTGTGTTCATTTATATTTATATCTATATCTATATATTTAAATGTAAATCACGATGTGGTCTCACATTGTGTTATGCATACATACAAACTTGTGGACAGTCAAAGTACTGAGGAGGAGGAGATGTTCATTGTCCTTAGAACCAAATATAGACCCAAAGGGACGTCTTTCCCTCAAGCTGTCACTTTTAAAACCAAATCTGAGCGTGGGTTAGACGACTGCCAAAAATCAGTTTCCTCATCTTTGAGATTTTGCCAAGTGGGTTAGAAAACATAGACAAAATGCCTTAAACAGACGTTGTTTCTGATGTCCAGCAGGGGGCGACTCCTCTGGCCTTCTTACATAGATGTGGATGTGAAAATGGATCTACTGATCACCTGATCTTAATAAACATGTTTCTGGTGACTTTATGGTATCAGTTGCTGTTTCAAGTATTTTTGAATGTTTCTATATTGGCTTCTCTTCATTGGCTCCCTGTTGGATCGAGAATGGAATTTAAAGTCCTAAAGTGGCTCGGAGAACAAAACATTGAAAATTTGGATCAATGGACCCCAAAACCCCATCCCCACAGAGTCGGTGCCTCCTCCCAGACCACCAAAAAACAAACCCAAAATCAGCAAGAAAAAAAAAAAACAATTTAAGCATAAAAATTCAAAAACAATAAATAATACAGCTTCATCAACTGCACCAAAGAATAAAACAATTAAATGTGGATTATTAAACATTAGGTCTCTCTCTTCCAAGTCCCTGTTAGTAAATGATTTAATAATTGATCAGCATATTGATTTATTCTGCCTTACAGAAACCTGGTTACAGCAGGATGAATATGTTAGTTTAAATGAATCAACACCCCCGAGTCACAGTAACTGTCAGAATGCTCGAAGCACAGGTCGAGGAGGAGGATTAGCTGCAATCTTCATTTCCAGCTTATTAATTAATCACAGACCCAGACAAAGTTTTCATTCTTTTGAAAGCCTGACTCTTAGTCTTGTCCATCCTAATTGGGAAACTCAAAAACCTGTTTTATTTGTTATTATCTATCGTCCACCTGGTCCTTACTCAGAGTTTCTGTCTGATTTCTCAGACTTTTTATCTGATTTAGTGCTCAGTTCAGATAAAATAATTATAGTGGGTGATTTTAACATCCATGTAGATGCTGAGAATGACAGCCTCAACACTGCATTTAATCTATTGTTAGATTCACTTGGCTTCTCTCAAAATGTAAAGGAGCCCACCCACCACTTTAATCATACTCTGGATCTTGTCCTGACATATGGCATAGAAACTGAAGACCTAACAGTATTCCCTGAAAGCCCCCTCCTGTCTGATCATTTCTTAGTAACATTTACATTTACTTTAATGGATTACACAGCAGTGGGGAATAAGTTTTATTACAGTAGAAGTCTTTCTGAAAGTGCTGTAACTAAGTTTAAGGATCTAATTCCTTCATTATTATGCTCTTCAGTGCCAACACAGTGCAGAGCAGCTACCTAAACTCTGCTCCCAGTGAGGTCGATTATCTCGTCAATAGTTTTACATCCTCACTGCGTACGACTTTGGATACTGTGGCTCCTCTGAAAAGGAAAGCCTCAAATCAGAAGTGCCTGACTGTCATGGTCCTGGGCTGTGCCCAGTGTTTTTGTATTTGTGGTTCATGTTTGTCAAGTTGTTGTGTCTTTGTCTTGGTGTCCACTTCCTGTTTTATTTTGGTAAAGTCTTGTTTCTTGTGCAGTGTGTTTAGTTTTGCTTCCCCTTGTCTCGTCAGTGTCATTGTGTTCAGCTGTGGTCCCTGCTGTTTCCACTTTCCTTGGTTATTCCCAGGTATATTTAAGTGCTGTGTTTCCTCTGCTTGTTGTTGTGTCATTGATTATGTCCTGTCGTTGAGCTTGTGTGTTCCTGCGTAGCCTTGCTTTGGTTTTTTTGGATTACCCTACATTTGTTTCCCAAGAGGATTTTGTATTTTGGTTTGTTTTCAGCACTGTAGCCAGGCTGACAAAGAGTCAGAGCTCTGTAGAGCCGAGTATTCCTTTCACTTTAACTAGTAGTGACTTCATGGATTTCTTTACAAATAAAATTTTAGACATTAGAGAAAAAATTATTCAGAACCATCTCCAAGATTATTCTTCATGTTCGGCTGCTTTCAGCACTGCTGGTATTTGTTTAGACTCTTTGGCTCCAGTTGATCTTTCTGAGTAAACTTCAATAGTTACTTCCTCCAAACCAGCAACATGTTTATTAGATCCCATTCCTACTAGACTGTTCAAAGAAGTCTTTCCAATTATTGATGCTTCAATCTTAAAAATGATCAATCAGTCTTTATTAGTTGGCTGTGTACCACAGGCCTTCAAGGTGGCTGTAATTAAACCTCTACTTAAAAAGCCATCACTGACCCAGCTGTCTTAGCTAATTATAGGCCAATCTCCAACCTTCCTTTTCTCTCAAAGATTCTTGAAAGAGTAGTTGTAAAACAGCTAACTGATCATCTGCAGAGGAACGGTTTATTTGAAGAGTTTCAGTCAGGTTTCAGAATTCATCACAGTACAGAAACAGCATTAGTGAAGGTTACAAATGATCTTCTTAGAGCCTCTGACAGTGGACTCATCTCTGTTCTTGTCCTGTTGGACCTCAGTGCAGCTTTGATACTGTTGACCATAACATTTTATTACAGAGATTAGAGCTTGCTATAGGTATTAAAGGTACTGCACTGCAGTGGTTTGAATCATATTTATCTAATAGACTCCAGTTTGTTCATGTAAATGGGGAGTCTTCTTCATACACTAAGGTTAATTATGGAGTTCCACAGGGTTCTGTGCTAGGACCAATTCTATTTACATTATACATGCTTTCCTTAGGCAGTATTATTAGAAAGCACTGCATCAATTTTCATTGTTATGCAGATGATACTCAGCTTTACCTATCAATGAAGCCAGATGACACACATCAATTACTTTGGGATCCAGTAACACTGTGAGAAATCTTGGAGTCATTTTTGACCAGGATATGTCCTTCAATGCACATATTAAACAAATATGTAGGACCGCTGTTTTGTATTTGTGCAATATTTCTAAAATTAGAAACATCCTTTCTCAGAGTGATGCTGAAAAGCTAATTCATGCATTTATTACTTCTAGGCTGGACCAGACCCGTCGCTATGGGCGGGCCCTAGGGGGCCGTGCCCGCCCACTGATACGCTTGGGCCCGCCCTGGCCCGCCCACCCAAGCCAGATCACTAATCAAGCTAATAATAGTGGTGCCCCCCGTTGGATTTCTTAAGCCCCCCTTAAGACTGAGATCTGGCGACGGGACTGGGCTGGACTATTGTAATTCATTATTATCAGGCTGTCCTAAAAGCTCCCTGAAAGACCTCATAGTACCATATCACCCCAACAGAGCACTTCGTTCTCAGACTGCTGGCTTACTTGTGGTTCCTAGGATACTTAAGACTAGAATGGGAGGCAAAGCCTTCAGCTTTCAGGCCCCTCTTCTTTGGAACCAGCTCCCAGCTTGGATTCAGGAGACAGACACCCTCTCTATTTTTAAGATTAGGCTTAAAACTTTCCTTTATTATCAAGCTTATAGTTAGGGCTGGATCAGGTGACCCTGAACCCTCCCTTAGTTATGCTGCTATAGGCCTAGGCTACTGGGGGGGGGGGGGGGGGGGGGGGTTCCCATGATGCACTGTTTCTTTTCATTCATCTTATTTACTCTGTTTATACCCCACTCTGCATTTAATCATTAGTTATTATTAATCTCTGTCTCTCCCCCCTCAGCAGATGACCCCCCCTCCCTAAGCCTGGTTCTGCTGGAGGTTTCTTCCTGTTAAAGGGAGTTTTTCCTTTCCTGTGTCACCAAGTGCTGCTCACAGGGGGTCGTTTTGACTGTTGGGTTTTCTCGGCATTATTGTACGGTCTTTACCCACAATACAAAGGGGGGGGGGCTGGAGCCTATCCCAGCTGACATAGGGGAAGAGGCAGGGTACACCCTGTACAGGTCCCCAGCCTGTTGCAGCGCCAACACAGAGAGACAGACAACACTTAAACTCATGCTCACATTCACACCTATGGGCAATTTAGAGTAGCCAATTAACCTAACCCCAGTAAGTGCATGTTTTTGGACTGTGGGAGGAAACCTACGCCGACACGGGGAGAACATGCAAACCCCACACAGAGAGAGGGGCCCGGGCCAAGGTGGATCCACAAAGGAGTCCCACTCCAACCCATTATCAGCAGCATAAACTCGGTCACGTACAACATTTCCAAACACCTCGCCACCATCTTATCACCGCTTGTTGGCATCACACCCCACCACATTGAAAACTCCACAGATTTTACAAACAAGGTCCAGAATCTTGTACTGAATCCAGATGAAACCATGGTGTCCTCTGATGTGGTTTCACTTTTCACTTGCATACCCACAACTGAGGCAGTGGAGACCGTCAGAAGAGGACTACAGGACGACGACTCCTTACAGAACAGAACCAGCTTTACCCCAGATCAGATTTGTGCACTTTTAGACCTCTGCCTTACCACAACATATTTTAAATACAATGATGGATTCTACAGACAGAAACATGGATGTGCCATGGGCTCCTTAGTGTCACCTATTGTAGCCAACCTTTACATGGAGGAAGTGGAAAATAAAGCTCTTGGTTCTTTCAAAGAGATGGCACCTAGCCACTGGTACAGATGACACCTGGGTCAAAACCAAAACCCAGGAAGTAGAAGCCTTCACTGACCACATCAACTCAGTGGATAAATACATACGGTTTACCAGGGAGGACACCAGAGATAACAAGTTACCATTCCTGGATGGTGCAGTGCTTATCAAGGATGATGGAAGCCTCAACATTGAAGTTTACCAGAAGCCCACACACACAGACCAGTATCTCCTCTTTGACTCCCACCACCCTCTGGAACACAAACTTGGGGTGATCAGGACCCTACAACACCGGGCAGAAAGTGTTCCCTCTGAGGCAGAAGGGAAACAAAAAGAACACACACATATTAAGAAAGCCCTCAAAACATGTGGTTACCCCAACTGGGCTTTCATGAAATCAGCTAAGATGCACAGGAATGAAGGCCAAACACAAACTACAGAGAATAGGAAGGACAAGAGGAACAACATTGTCATCCCTTATGTGTCAGGCTTGTCAGAGAAACTCAGAAGAATCTTCTCCAAGCATGACATCTCAGTATACTTCAAACCAAGTCACACCCTAAAACTGGTTCATCCCAAGGACAAACCCGCCAAACACAAGATCAGCAATAAAGTGTCTGCTGTTCAGTGCAGTGAAGAGTGCTCGGACCTCTACATTGGAGAAACCACACGGCTGCTTCACAAACGAATGGCACAACATAGAAGAGCCACCTCGACAGGACAAGACTCAGCTGTACATCTGCATCTGAAGGTCAAAGGTCACTCTTTGAGGATGCCAATGTTCACATTATGGACAGGGAAGACAGATGGTTTGAAAGAGGAGTGAAAGAAGCCATCTATGTCCACTGTGAACAACCATCATTGAACAGAGGAGGTGGATTACGTCACCAACTTTCCCCCGCTTACAGTGCTGTCCTGAGCTCCCTTCCCAGACGTCTCAACCCCCATTCACACCTTTGTTCTAGTGACCTCAGTAGGCCACAGGAAACAATGGAGCGGAGTCCTAAATTGGTTTCAACTGAAACCACTGATTGAAATGACTCACGCCTCCTTTCACACCTGGGCACATGTGATTATGCACATGATCAATAGAGGGTCATAACCACCTCCAGGGGACTACGCCCACAGGGGTTTAAATACCTGGGTCTCTCCACCATTTGGTTGAGAACTGAAGAAGCCTTTCTGATGAGAGGTGAAACTTCTTCAAGAAACAAAAAGAAGTCCAGTCGCCTTTTTTCAAGATATACTATGAGATACTATGACCCGGATGACTGAGAATCTACACAGACATATGCTAATAATAAGGAAACAGGATTCAGTTTATGGGACAGTTGCACATTTACATTCAGTGCTGCAGAATAACTTCAGCTGACTTAAGTGATATACAGTGCCCAGTCTTTTAGGTACATAAACTCAGCCTAAGATCAGCCATTATTTTCCCTCTCTTCAAAGGGGGCTCTGGCTCAGACCCCAACTGCTATCGACCCATTTCCATTTTACCATGCCTATCCAAAGTCCTGGAGAGGCTGGTTCATAAACAGCTAAGCCACCACCTTGTTTCAAACAATATCCAGTCTGACCTTCAATCTGGTTTTTGTTCTGGACATGGATGTATGACCGCCATCACGAAGGTCCTTGATGACATTATTACAGCATTAGACAGCAAGAAGATCTGCATGGCTGCCTTCATTGGCCTTGCCAAAGCCTTTGATTCAGTCGATCATTGGATCCTCTTAGGTCTGCTTTCCAGCAGTGGTCTGTCCACCACCTGCTGTGACTGGTTTTCCAGCTTTCTAGCTGACCGTGTCCAGCAGCTAAAAACAGAAAACCTCTTGTCAGAAACATTAACCATCTCCAAAGGTGTGCCTCAGGGCTCCAGCTTGGGACCAACGCTGTTTTCAATCATTAATGATGGTCAAAGCTCCTGGCAGTTCCCAAATACATCTTTAAGCTGATGACATCATCCTATAGTCAATTGGACCTTCATTACATTCTGCAGCATCTACACTTCAACTCAGCCTCTCCTCTGTAGAGCAGTAACTTCACAGCCTCCATCTCCACCTTAACACCAGTAAGACCAAATGCATCATCTTTGGTCGAAAAAATGAGACCTCCAATCCCCCCAAGATTAGCTGTGCCAATGGCACAGCTTTAAAGTACATTAAAGCAAATACCTAGGCATCTGGCTGGATTCATCTGTCTTTCACCACACACATCAACAATCTTCAGACAAAAGTCAAAGTCAATGGCAACAGCACTGCTCTCAGAAAACTGGACACTCTTCATCACTCAGCCATCCACTTTGCCACTAATGTGCCTTTCCACACTCATCACTATCGCCTCTATAAACTGGTGGGCTGGCCCTCCCTTCATACCCGGCGGCTCCATCACTGGTTTCACTTCATCTATAAGACAATCCTGGGCAAGCCACCACCTTATCTGTCATCTCTTCTTCATGTAGTCAGAATAAATATCACACAAGGTCAAGTGAATACATTAAGCTCACCATTCCCAATACCTCTACTGTTTTTGGCTGCAACTCTTTCCACGTTACAAAGCTCCTCAAACTTGCAACTTTAGCATCTCCTCCTACTTTCAACCATAAAATGCAACAGATCATATTTGACTGTTGCTCATGCTGACCACCCCAGGTCACACTAATTTACACACCTACATACACTTTCTGCTATATGTATATTCATACATGCGTACAATCATACACACACATTAATGTCCCCTCTCTTTCCTTTATGCTAACTCATCTTTTCTTCTTCTCAGTCCTTTTTTTATCCACGTTTCATGATTTATATGCATGTTCCATGCTAATCTATGATTGATTAATTGATTGATTGATTGATTACTTTTTGTATGTATGTTTATATGTTTATGTTTATGTGTATCTATGTGTAGTGGACCTGATTTCATTGGGGCCTCTTGTCCAGGTCATGTTTGTAAATGAGAACTGGTTATCAAACATTTTACCTGGTAAAATAAAGGTTTAATAACAATAATAATAATAATAATAAACTGAACCAGCAACACCACCATAAGTACCCCACACACCACCTGTGTGCGTGTGTGTGTGTGTGGTGGATCACTGTAGGCTGGACAGAAGAGTCCGATCTGGGACTTGAGGAGGACGCACACAAAATGTGGAGACAGTTACAGCTGTTTGATGAATCAGAGGGTTAAAACGTCTTTTTATAAATATGTAATCAAAACTCAAAAAACTATTTTGCGCTTTAAACTAAACCTTTAACTGTCACTCAACTCAGTCAGGTCACAAAAAAAAATAATTAAGTAAAATGTTATATTTGTTGTTACTTGGTTCATTTTTATATCATTGTTTTTACTGTTTTTTTTTTAAATAAATACACAACAACTTAATGCACTTAAATGACTGAAGTTAATAAACTTAAACAGTTTAAGCTAAGCTAATTCATCGAGTTTTTCAGTGCAGTGAAAACATTTGGACACTTAAACTCAGTCAAGTCAAATGAACAAATGTATGTTTCATGTTTCAGATCCTTCAAAGTTTCCACTGTCTGCTGTTTTAAATCAGGATTTCAGACTCTGATGGACTCAGACTCACCTGGCAGGAGTCCTTTCCCCCCTGAGTCAGGCCGGCACAGATCATGTTGCTTGTGATGCCACCACTGTAGTCTGTGTTACACTGACTGTTGGACACGACAGGAATGCTCACCTCCTGCAGACTCTGAGGGTTTGGAAGAGAAACTGGGAAAGAAAACAGAGATCTCAGCATTTAGGTCTGAAACCACCAGCTCTGAAGAAACTGCTTCATATCCACAGTACTGAAAGTTCACACAGGGTTTCTATTATTATTATTGATCTTTATCATTTCTGTGGGACAGGCTCTGGTAGATTGAAGCACCCACAAACTAACACTCAGCCTGAGTGCACTGATTTAGAGTAGAATGGGAGGCAGAGCCTTCAGCTTTCAGGCCCCTCTTCTGTGGAACCAGCTCCCAGCTTGGATTCAGGAGACAGACACCCTCTCTATTTTTAAGATTAGGCTTAAAACTTTCCTTTATGATAAAGCTTATAGTTAGGGCTGGATCAGGTGACCCTGAACCCTCCCTTAGTTATGCTGCTATAGGCCTAGGCTGGGTGTTTATTCTTCATTCAACTCTGTTTATATTCCACTCTGCATTTAATCATTAGTTATTATTAATCTCTGTCTCTCTTCCACAGTGTGTCTTTTGTCCCTTTTGTTTCACTGTTCTTGTGATTTGTCATTAAATAAATAAAATTGAATTAAACTGAATTAAATCATGTAGATCAGAGAGTTTGAATAAACTGTGTAAACAGTGTTTAGAGCAGTCTGAGCTCACAGGTATCATTACTGTACATACACAGACCTCATTATAGAAACTTTAGTCATGTTTAATATGAACGTCCACTGCTGGTATTTGGTGGATATGCCAGAAAAGCAGAATATATTGAGCTAAAATTATCATCAGCAGAGTATCATTATAATCAGATTATAACATTAAAAGTTAATAATTCACTGCTCTAATTCTCACCGCCAAACTGGATATCTCCCCAGCCGGTGACCCAGACAGTCGTCCCAGCAGAGAAGCTGCTGCCCTGAGCTGCCAGGCACACGGGTCTGATGTAGTTGGTGAACTGAACAGTCGAGGACAGCTGCAGCAGTGTTATGTCGTTGTCGTTGGTGTTGGAGTCATAGTTTGGATGTATGATTATCTGGGACACTGATCTGGAAACCTCATTAGGATTAGAGCTTTCCTGTGACTGGCGTCCGAGGTAAACAATCAGTCCTGATGTGCTGGTGCTGAGAAAACCAAAAAATAGTGACGGTTAATGCTTTGGTTCAGAGAGGTGAAGAGGGTGGGTCATGTGATGAGCTCACCTCTGGAAACAGTGGGCAGCAGTCAGGATCCACTGGTTGTTGATCAGGGAGCCTCCACAGAAGTGTGAACCAGACCTGTGCAGACTGGCCTGCCAGGGCCACGCCCCTTCAGGAGCCGTCTGACCTCCTACGATCCTGTTGTTGAGCGGAGCAGTGCCGCAAACTGGAGGCAAACACACACATGCATACAGTAACATGACTCTGGGCTCTTCAGAGCTTCTGTTTATCTTCAGTAGCCCCTTAACTGGCAAGGGCCCGGTGACGGGCCGTTTGTAGTCCCTTTTATATGGCAGGCTAGACCCTCCCATTTTTATTGACACGTCATTCGGCCAGTCATGTAACTGGCTGCACCAAATCACCTGACAAAGCTACGTGACGCCCTCTGAGTATTATTGGCTCTGGGAAACCCATTTCTTAACATGATTGGCCGAATGAGGTGTCAGTCAAAATGGGCGGGTCTAGCCTGCCATATAAATGCACTTCATTCGGCCCGCGGACCAGACGCAGCCGATTAATAGGCTATGAAATGGGTTGTTCAGAGCCAATAATAACCAGAAGGCGTTATGTAGTTTTTGTCAGGTGATTTTTTTGCTGCCAGTTAAGGGGTTAAAAGCAGGACAGCAGCTTCAGAGCTTCAGGAAGCAGGTTTAGCTCCAACTCTGGGTTTGTAACCCTAAAATCAGGAAACTTTCCATGGTAACAGACTCTGTGACCCTAACCTGGCAGATTTTATCCAACAACCTGTGAGTGTCTCTCTGACTCCGCCCCTCCTGCTGCACCTGAACCACCTGTCTGACACTGATTCATTTCCTCCTTCATAAAGTGGCTGTCAGAGCGTCAGAGGAGCGAATTCATCTGCAGACGTTTATGTTTCTACAAGCTCTGAAATCCCAGTTAGATGTTAGTTTGTTATTTTTGTAACATGGATCAGGGATTCAGACCGGATAAGGTCCAGATCCAGTTCAGGCTCCAGTCATTTCCCAGAACCCGTCATAATGGATTCACTTTCCTGACAGGATCAGAATTCTTTAGTTAAAATGTCTCATCCTCCCAAACTTACTGAATTTCTGAGAACATGAAACTGTGACTGACCTCTGACCTTTAACAGTAACTCAGTGAAACTTCTCTGCTGTGGCTGTTCAGAGAGCTGTCATCTATCAGTGAAACTGATCTCAGATCAGATTAAAGCAGTTAAACTGAGAAAAAGTTGTTTTTATCTGAATCTCATTTTTATCCAGTAATGGCAGAAATTCTCTTTATTTACTCGTTGCCATGGTGACTCCTAACTCAGGGTCACCCTGCTCCCTGGAATGAAGCCACAGCCGGCACATACACAAAACATGGGTGAATCCAGGTGTGTGTGTGTGTGTGTGTGTGTGTGTGTGTACATATTAAGGCTGAATCAGCAGCACTCACCATCAATTTGTGCTTCGCTTCCTGTTGGAGAGACAGAGACATGATTGATTAGAACTGAGCAGACCTGTTGGTCTTAGCGTGATGTCAGAAGTTCCAGGCATGGCTGGAGTTTATGGCATGAAGCAGAACAAAGGATAAAAAGACTTTATCAGTTTCTAAGAAAGAACAAGTGTGTTGAAAGACCGGAAATATCAGCAGCCGCCCTGAGAACAGGAACAGGCTGAGAGCGAACTGTGTGCAGAAACAGCCCTCATCATGTTATATTTGCACTGATCAGTATCACAGTTTAATGTTTGAGTGGCAGCAAATCTGTTAACATGGAGACTGAACGGGAACATTTCTGCAATCCCTGCAGCTGAGCACACAAACACATTTAAAGTGGACTCAGAGGGAGATGAAGGAAATTCAAATTTAGTGTGAATTCTGACTGAACTAAACAAAAAATATAAATCAGTCTGATAAATATTTAATTAAATTCATTAACTGGTGGTAAATATGGTGGAAATGTATAATTTCATTATCAGTATGAGGAAGAACGCAGCATCCTCATTGCTGCACTGAAAGGTTTCAGGGTGTGTCTCAGGCCTGAGTCATGAAGAGCTCCTGCATTCATTCATTTAACTTTAATAATTATTGCAGTCAACATTTCCTGTCCTGTATTTTTGTACGTCACAGATTTAAAGGAATTTCTCTACGATTTTCCTGTTTTTGGAAATCCTGAATAACAAACTGTGAGCACTACCCACTGGGAATGACTCCATGTTGTTGTGTTGTTGTGTCCATGTTGTCGCTGCTTTCTGTATCATTTTAACTTGTGGAGGTGTGAGTCTAGTTTCTGATGTGATCTGTTTGAGATGATCCTCAGAGAATCAGTCTGCGACCTTCAGCCGGAGACTCGCGCTCACAGCGAGAGTCAAACCTGCCAGACGAGATTTCTCACGGGGAATTTTTATCCCTTTGGTTTTTACATTTCTGGGGAAATTTAGCGCCAGTGCAGCCACGGCTTCTTCCTCATAACAAACCCAGGAGCTCTTTTCTAACAGACATACGTTCACAGCACAGACGTGGTGACCTTTGGTGACCTCCAGGTTTAAAAAGCTGGTACCTCAGAGTGAAGCTGGGCGGTCTGGATAAGACATAAAGATCAGACTGAAACATCCCGTCTGCACCTTTAACTAAACTGTGGAGACTCGGAGACTAAAAGTATGATGTCAGAAAATATTTTAAACAAACAAAAATGTTGAAACCAGTTTTTATCTCCAGAAAGAGCAGATGCTGTTTTCAGTTTCGAGATCAGTGTCATCCAAACTGATGTTATCGAGACGAAGGAATGTTTCAGAACGCTGTCGTGTCAGAGTTCACCATCGAAATCTGGGCAGAGGGTCGGAGCTCAGCTCGTCCTCTGACTCAGTGAATGTGTACAGCTGGAGCTCCTGCTCAGAGGCTGAAGGAGCTTCACTCAAAGATCAGAGAGTTTGGGAAGAGCTCAGAGAAATTCAACAGGACACAAAGCTGTTTCTGTTAGTTTGTATCAGAAGGACGGCTGTGATAACCTCAGTTATAGAACGGTAACATCACAGATCAGAAAATCTCACAACAAATGTTTCAGTGGATGAGACAAAGTCAGACCTTCTCTCAGAAAGAAGATCAGCTTCAGGTCCACACGTCTTTGGACTTTAAACCAGCGTCCTCCCTCTCTGACAGTCTAATGATGACCTCCCTCTCCTCTGTGGACTGTACATCATTAGGCCAGTTCTGACTTTGAGTGTTTTGAAAGACACCTAAAATAATAGTTATTATCATATTATTATTATATTGAGAGGTCCAGTGAACAGCCACCAAAGATGAGCTCAGCAGTCCACATATTTTAGCTGCTGTCTTTGTCGTGGAACAATGAGGGAACGGGCCTCAGCTGTCATGTGTTCGCTCCGTTCGCCTGGACAAGGGGGCTTTGTTGGATGATGAGGTGATGATGTGCTGAACAGGAAGAGCAGATTGCTGTTTTTCAGCCGGGCTCTTCTTATTTTGTAATCATTGTTAAAAACCATCTTTCGGTCTTCAGCAGAGTTAGGGACGCTGACGGAGGGACGGCCTCTAGAAGCTACAACAAACTGCTCACAGGTGAATTCTTGGCTGTTTCCATTATATTCTGTTTCTATTGTTCATTTATTTATAATAAACTGTGAGTCAGTTTGTTGTGTCATTAAATCATTTGTAGAAAAAGGAGCTCAGCTCAGGTTTCTGTGACAAAACTCTGAGTCAAACCAGCTGCTGTGGATTTTCATGATCATGCAGATAAAAGAGGACAAAAGGTGAAATCAATGGATTTAATCCCAGATTTTAATGTTTGTCTGAGGTTAAAACCAGAATGAATCTCTGCCTCTGAGCAGTCAGTAATAATAATAATCATAAAATCACGTCAATTATCTCAATTTTGTAAAAGCAGATGGACCAAATTTCTTTTCATTATCATTTAAAGTGTGAAATAAATCAGATCATGAGATGAATTCTCAGGTGAGACTCACCTGTAAGCGCTAAGGCCAACAGCAGGACTCCACATGGAAACAGCTCCATCTCCACACTGTCAGTATCACCAAACTCCAGCCAGCAGGAAGGAGTTTAAACAACGGCCCTGATGGTGGAGCAGCTGATGGAGCCGGTCAAACTGCTCTGACAGAGTATGTGTTTGAGTCACCGTCAGTAAAGCACGGGGGTGGTATCATCATGCTTTGGAGCCTTTATTGTGCCAGAGCCGATGGTATCAGTGCAGGTATCTACAGTACATACAGGTGCTATGATGCATTAGTTGCTGCAATCCTGGATCTTGTTCACAGCAGGAGGCCGTCTGTCTCCTGTGTGAGATGCTACTTTTACAGTTCAGCGTCTCTGTTTTGTTTGGTTACCCTGATGAACCTTTAGGGGACAACGACTTGGTAACCGGACCACCGAGAAGTCACAGAGACAGATTCAGTGCCACCTGGTGCAGAATAAAGCTGCTGTCACTGTTTCAGATGAGCAGAAAGATCAAATATGCAGCGTGTTTCCCTGGTTTGTTTCACCTGTCTGTACATGTGGCTGTTTTAGCAGAGTGGGGCCTGTCTGTCTGTTTTCTCTGTGGGGTTCTGAGGCGCTGCGGTCACACGAGCAACTCTGGTTTCTTTGAGGCTCTCGGTCTGCGTGCTTTTTCTGAATGAGGTTATCAGGTTAGAGCTGGTCCTGTCTGAGCTGCTGCTATTGTACCTGTGACTGAGAGCACCTGTGTTACTTATTTTTTTATGCCCTCTGTGGACCAACACAGAGGTCAGAGGTCACCCACCAGCTGGTAACCTCTGCATTAAGAAGGTAAAAATATAAAATCATCAAGGACGTAAAGTCACCAACACTGAATAACAGGGAGCGTGTCTGGATGAGGTGCTGCAGCGCTGTGTTAGGAGCTGGTACATGAACTGTCACACACAGAGACAAATTCCCAGAATTTCCTCACTGAGGCGAAGCCTGACAAACAGCTGCAGCTGCTCCACCCATAACTGTGAGTCTAAATTAAACCTGAAGGAGCTGCACAGACCAAAGGTTTCTGTATCAGCCTGTAAACATGCTCATTTCTGCTGGAAGGCTTTAACACAGGAGTCTATGGTTTTATATTTACAACTAAAAAGCCCCAAATATTCATCTCTGTATATCTGTACTTGTGTATTTTTACACAGTTTTCTTACAAATACTCTTATATACTTTAGACGTATTCTTACTTTGACACGTTTTATACCAACAAACTGATGAGGTGTGACCTTCCTCATTGTTGTTCCTTCATTTTTGTGGGCTGTGCTCACTGACCTGAGTTTAAGCACCAACACTGTCACTTTACATGAATTCATTCATCATTAAAATGATCTCTGAGTTTAATGAAGTAAAAACATGAAGCAGAGTAAAAATGTTCCAATAAATTTAAGATTTAAGCCTCTAGAAGCTACAACAAACTGCTCACAGGTGAATTCTTGGCTGTTTCCATTAAATTCTGTTTCTATTGTTCATTTATTTATAATAAACTGTGAGTCAGTTTGTTGTGTCATTAAATCATTTGTAGAAAAAGGAGCTCAGCTCAGGTTTCTGTGCCAAAACTCTGAGTCAAACCAGTTGCTCTGGATTTTCATGATCATGCAGATAAAAGAGGACAAAAGGTGAAATTAATGGATTTAATCCCAGATTTTAATGTTTGAGGTTAAAACCAGAATGAATCTCTGCCTCTGAGCAGTCAGTAATAATAATAATCATAAAATCACGTCAATAATCTCAATTTTGTAAAAGCAGATGGACCAAATTTCTTTTCATTATCATTTAAAGAAATAAATCAGATCATGAGATGAATTCTCAGGTGAGACTCACCTGTAAGCGCTAAGGCCAACAGCAGGACTCCACATGGAAACAGCTCCATCTCCACACTGTCAGTGTCACCAAACTCCAGCCAGCAGGAAGGAGTTTAAACAACACGAGGGCGTGGCCGTAAATCTGCCAGCTGACTGTGACACCCTCAAACACACCTGACTCACCTTCTTTATAGAGCGACGCAAACGGAGCTCCCAGCACCCATATTTGTGTTTCTGCCTGCAGCACAAAGAGCTGACGTCTCCTCCCAGAACCTCTAACTCAACATAAACATGTAATCATCCACACTGTTCTCTTTGTATTCATACTTTTACATTTACGCACAAGTTCCTACCAACATATACAAATATTTGTCTATATTTTACATATTTTATTGTAGTCTAATATCTTTCCACCATGTTTTCAATACACAATTTCACACCAAAATCCTCTCATCATCTCTCTGCATCAGGAATCAAACATGCAGCTCATGAAGCATTAATCGGGGTAATCGACCTCCTTCGTGCTGCTTCATGAGCTCAGACGTGAGTTAGAGAGTCAAATGTGATGCAAATCATTTCAGTTTAGAGATGCTGTTCATGGAAGTGATAAAAGGAGATGAGGACACGTCCACGCTGTAAAACACTAACGAGCCAGACGGAAAAGGTAATGTGAAACTTTAAGGATGTTAAAAAAGTTTTAAAAAACTAATCAAATAGACATCAATCATACAGAAATGGCAGGAAATAAACAAATAAATAAGTCTATCACATGTAAATAGAAAAACATGTACATAAAAAATATTGACTCATAGAAAAACTGAGCTCATAATTTACAGAAATGGTCTCAGGTTGGATTCTTCATGCGGGGTAAGGTGTCTAATGTATGAATCCTAAATGCTTCTCTCTTTAATAAGGGAGCGTTCAGATCACCTCGGCGATGTGCTCTGACCACTTCGATACCGCAGACGAGACGGTATTTTAGGCTTGACTAAAATGTACCTCCTCGTGTCCTGATTACTTCTGTTTGATCTGTGTTCAGAAATTCTGGTTTTGAGGCTCTGATTTACATTGTGGGAACTCTATTAAAGTCACAGAGGAGCGCCCTCTGGTGTGCAGACTCGACCTTTCTTCTTCATGGACATGATGTCACAGAGGCCTGAAGCTGTGAAGCAGTGTTTTTGAGTTTTTAGACTTTAAAGTTTATTATTAAATATGTTCAGTTCTGATTCTGATTGTTTCTGTTGATCCTCTCAGTTATTATTGTTGTTATTAGAGTTTGCTGTTTTTTTCAGGTTCCTCTACGTGTGTCAGCTGTTTCCCAGCTTAGTTACTTCCTGTTTTATTTTGGTAATCATTCTGTGTCTTGTCACCCCTGGTTAGTTTCAGCTGTTCTTATTTGCCCTCCCCAGGATCAGTCCTCACTCTCTCTCTCTCTCTGTGCACACACCCCGGCTCCCCTTAGTCCTCTGTTGTGTGTCTGTGTTTGTTCATGTGTGTGTTCGAGGTGTTTGTCTGAAGACTTTGGATTGCAGGTTGTAGTTCCCTACCTAATTCTACACCCTGTTCGGATCATGTTCATTGCAGGCTTTGTGAAACAATATGAAACATCTCCACAGCGACACCTGCTGGCCAGTTTGGTTGTCACTGTTCTATGAAACGAAGACACACACAGGCCCTGCACAAATCCAAACAAAGCTGCTTATCAATAATTATGATCAACGTGTGTTTTGGTGTGAACAGGGAAAGAAGAACAGCTGAGACTGTGAAGAACAGCTGACGTGCCATTTACACGAAGCCGTTTTCACTGGAAACGATGTCGTTTTGATGCGTTTCAGCCTTTCGTTTACACGATGGCGTTTCAGAAACGACCCGCGTTTACACGATGACATGTGAAACGATGGAAATGATGAAAACGATGTAGTTCCCATGCCAGGCCACAAGTTGGCGTTGGTGTTCTCTTTGCAAGGTTTGTTTACGCAAGACGCGCATGTGTGGAGTGACACAGTAGGTAGTGCGGCAAATTGTTACATTACTTACAAAACGGCTAATGTGAGAGGTTTTGTGTGGACTGATGATGAGGTTGGATCGCTGGTGCACACAACGCTGAATTACAAAACGGTAAAAACACAAGAAAAGCATAAGAAGCACTTGTGAATCTGCGAGTACTGTTTATCAATTTGCGCGTGCACAAAAAACTGTGGCCGTCGCAACCATAGTGCGCATGTGCGAGTCGAGCGTTTTCAGATCACCCCGGTTTCAAGTGTTTACACGAAAACGCAAGCCGGTGCATTTCTGAAACGCTCCACTCTGGACCCCGTTTCCGAAACTAGGGATGGCACGATACCACTTTTTTAGGTCCGATACCGATACCGATATTTTACATTTGGATATCTGCCGATACTGATACAAATCCGATCTTTTAAAAAAAAACAAAAAAAAAACAATTGATTTCAAATGCCTGGATACATTTTACAAAAGTCAACAGTCTCTCACACAACAAAATCAAAATCTTTTAGTTATCCCACATACAAGACTAAGAACCAGGGAGGGGCAGAGCCTTTCAGGCAGTGGTGCCAAAGCTCTGGAACTGTTTACCACTCCAGCTCCATTTAGCTGACTCTGTGGCATCTTAAAAAAACAGTTGAAAACTTTTCTGTTTAACCAGGCTTTCTGTTCACTTTATTTGTATTCTTTTTCTTTTAATATGGTAATGTTAATATGTTTTTAACATTATGTTTTATCTGGGTTTTTGATATTGTCTTTTAATTATTGTAAAACGCCTTTCTGTCTGTGAAAAACACTAAATAAATAAACTTTACTTACTTACAACAATCGCTCTTATCACCTGAATCCTGTTGCTCGTATGTGAGAAGGTGATGCATTGGCTTATGGTATGTTGCAAATTTCAGTAGGGCTGCAACTATCACTTAATTTAGTAATCGAGTATTCAATCAATTATACCATCAATTACCCGAGTAACTGGATAAGAAATACTTTTCTCACATTAACAGTTCATCTGCATATTTTACCTTCCGTACTGCAGTTTTTCCCTGTGTGAAACAAACAGGGTGGATGGAGCAGCTACAAAGTTCTCTTTTCTTCACTTACTGATCAGGTGGTTGATGAAGGACCTCCAGCTGTTTCCCAATGAAGGTTTAATGGAGGTTACAGGGAGAAAACTTTCTTCCGCTCCATCTGAGCTCACCGGCTCCGCCTCTTTCTGCTTGTGCAGACAGACTGCACGTAAATCAGCTGACTGCTGCTGTTGCGTCATCAGTGTTTATGTTGATAAACTGGGGGCTGCGTGAGCGCAGTCTTGTAATGCTTTATATTCACAAGCATTCTCCTAAATACGTTTCTACTGCAAGTCTATATTTAGTCACTAATCAGGGATTAAAGTATATCACTAGTGCTAATAGCTGTGCTCGCTAGCAGTATGTCCGGGAGCTAAAGTAGAGAAAAAAATAACAGCTGAAATTCTCAGCACAGCGAGCACAACACACGAACACGCAGAGAACGGTGGAGGCAGAAAAAACATGTCAGCGATGATCCACTCAGGATTCCCCACTCAGGGAATCCGTCACAGCGACGGAGAACTGAGGGGGTTATTGCCTGATCCCCATTCCATTCCAGTAGGTGGCGGTAATGCAGCTCTAAGCTGGTTTGGTCAGCCGCAAACCCACAAGAAGAAGACGACAACGGAGCACTGTAATACAGCTAATGTACGTCAGATCGGATCAGATTGCATTTTTTATTTCTTTCCGATATCCGATCCAGTAATTTAGGCCAGGATCGGACCGATACCGATACTGAATATCGGATCGGCGCATCCCTATCCGAAACACATCGTTTTCACTCCGTTGTCATGAAAATGCAAGGCCGAAATGCATCAAAACGACGCCGTTTCGAAATGAAAACGGTGTCGTGTAAACGGCACCTGTGTTTCAGTGAATGGAGAGCCTGTATTCAAAGTAAGAATGAAGTGTACCCGTCGGCTTGTAGTAAATAAAGCGACTGTATCAAAAGCATTCATTCAGTACTTACAGGCTCGGCCCTGTTATTATGAACAGGCCCAGGTTCATTAAAAAGGGAATCTTGGCTCTTTGCCTGCCTGAGATGAATCGCACCAAAGCCCCGCTCGGCCACGGTCACGCGTGGTGGGTCAGTTTGGATTCCCCACCAAATAAACTGCTTTGACTTTATCCTCGTCCGTCTGTGAGTTCTGCGTTTGCACCCTGAACAATAATCTGTTTAGTACATGTGCCTTCTGTGCTACCAAAGAATGTAAATAAATGGTTTTATTTTTGTCATGAAATGCAAATTTTCCTCTGCTGAAGTCCTGCATTTACTGGGGGTGCATTCACAGTCACATCATCACCCCTCCCTCCCCATGGAAGATCTGACCACAACCTGATTCCTGAGTACAAAGTCCTTGTAGAGCAGCATCCAGCTGTCTCCCACACAGTGACAGGACGGTCTGAAGAGGCTCTGAGAGAAACTACAGTGTGGGAGGAAGTGTGTGATCCACATGGGGAGGACACTGACAGTCTCACTGACTGCATTACAGACTATATTAACTTTTGTGGTGAAAACATGGTGCCCACCAGGACTATATGGTGTTTAAGCTCTTTCTCAGCTGGAGAAGCCTGGAAGCTCTGTGAGAATCATTTTCTCTGATTTCTCCAGTGCTTTCATCACCATCCAGCCTACACTCCTGGGGAACCAGCTGGAAAACACTGGAGTGGACCTCCACCTAGCATCCCGGATCCTGGACTACCTCACTAACCGTCCACAGTATGTGAGGTTGTGTTCCTGTGTGTCTGAAACAGCTGTCTGCAGCACAGGGAACGGTCCTAGCCCCATTCCTCTTCATCATATACACCACTGACTCCTATAACTCACCCACTTGTCATCTGCAGAAGTTTTCTGATGACTCTG
The DNA here is from genome assembly GCF_007364275.1 of Archocentrus centrarchus. Taxonomy (NCBI): domain Eukaryota; kingdom Metazoa; phylum Chordata; class Actinopteri; order Cichliformes; family Cichlidae; genus Archocentrus; species Archocentrus centrarchus. The sequence continues at coordinate 2,793,428 of NC_044353.1, read as the reverse complement.
CGATCGTCGGTCTCATACATGACGATGATGATGATGAGGAGGAACACAGAGAGCTTATCCAGGGTTTCTTAGTCTGGTGCCAAAGGAACCACCTCCAGATTAATGCAGGAAAAACCAAAGAGCTGATGGTGGATTTCTGTAGGCACACAGGTGAACATCCTGGGAATGAACACTGATAGGGATTCATCCTATAATTACCTGGATGTTCACCTGAACAATAACCTGCACTGGTCAGAGCAGACTCTACCTGCTCAGGAGACTGAGATCCTTTGGGGTGCAGGTGCACCCCTGAAAACTTTTTATGGCTCTGTGGTGGCATCAGCCCTTTTTTACAGTGTGGCCTGCAGGGGGAGCAGTGCTACAGCTGCTGACAGGAAGAGACTGGACACAGCGCTGCTTCCTGGACACTGTGGAGGTGATGATGGAGAGGAGGACGATAACAAGGCTGTTTGCTGTCAAATGACTCCCACCCCACCTGTGACACAGTGACAGCTTTGAGGAGCTCCATCAGTGACAAACTGCTGCACCCCAAATGTCTGAGGGGGGGCTGTCTCAGGTCCTTCCTGCCTGCAGTCAGACTCTCTCAGCAGCACTGCTCCCAGACAGAGACGTGTCTGCTGTGTTCACTGTTACAATGGACCTCATTTCAAACAGGCTCAGTATTTATTTAGTGCAACAAACAGGTGCAGAATAATAATCCATTTTATAGCATGATCTTCATATAGTAACTTCTGTCCTCCATTATGTACATATTATTTATACAGATTTTTATCATTCTACTTTACCTTTATTTATTTTTATTTTACCTTTTTATACCTTTTAATGTTATTGTACCCTTGTTACTGTTTGTCCTCTGTACAAAACCTTTGTTACACTGAATTTCCCATCATGGGACTAATACAGGGATTTCTGATCTTATCTTATTCCTCTGTTAAACATTAACAAACAGCCCGTTGCTCATAGGTCAGAGTTATATTCTAACAGCTGAAAATAAGAAGGTTACTTCAGCTGTTTTTATAATAAATAACTTCCTGCCTTCATATCTCTGGGATTAGAAATCACTTTGGAAACAAAACCTGCTCCTCTCATATTTGATTTATTTTGTTACAGCAGGTGAAATAATATCTGGCAGACGTCTCTTTGAGTAAATTCACAGTGTGAAGAGATGACTCCTCTGAGATCACTGAGATCTGTGCTCCTCTTCCTGCCCATCAATAATACATCCACCCACTGCAGAATCATCAGAATATTTCACTTCACTTTAATTCAATTCAGTTCAGTTCAATTTTATTTATAAAGCACCAAATCACAACAAACAGTCGCCTCAAGCCGCTTTGTATTATGGGTAAAGACCCTCCAATAATACAGAGAAAACCCAACAGTCTAAACGACCCCCTATGAGCAGCACTTGGTGACAGTGGGAAGGAAAAACTCCCTTTAACAGGGAGAAACCTCCAGCAGAACCAGGCTCAGGGAGGGGGGGTCATCTGCTGAGGGGAGAGAGACAGGACAAAAGACACACTCTAATGCTGTAATAATTACTGATTAAATATAGAGTGTAGTATTAACAAGTCCAACCAGAGTCCTACAGTCCTCCTACAGAGTGTAGGTGTCAGGAGGCAAAGTGTGAAGTTAGAAATACACAACTTTGCTTCTGGCTGCACATCAGGTACAAAGAAGTTAAGAAAGTTCACCTGGTGCTAATAAATCCACAACTAGGAATACTCAGGAAAACTCTGAACCAGGAAACACACTATCTGAGTGAGATGATGTAACAAGGAACAGGACACAGATGATCCACACATGAGGTGATCAGGGAGAGAGGACACACCAGGGAGCACAGAGGAACATGACAAGGGGAGTAAAACTGAATGCAACGATACAAAGGACTGTCAAAGTAAAACAGGAAGTAGACAGACAAGAGGAGGACTTAAACTACAGGACAAGGAACAGAGACCAGGACTGAATCCACTTAACAGGAGAACAAACCAGAAACAATAAAACACCAAACAGAGCCCGGATGCCTGAGAACTGAAACAGGATTAAAAAGCAAAAAAAAAAACAGCCCGGGGGGGGCACCTGGGTGCCTTAGTGGTGAAGCTGGCGACCACATACATATGCCGCATCGCAGTGCGGGCGGTGCAGGTTCGGGTCCCGGTCTGTCGCCAGTTTGCCCCCCGTTTCCTGTCTCTCTACTGCAAATAAAAGCTGCCGTGGCCAAAAATTGAAAAAAAACCAAAAAAAACACCTGGACGCCTCCTGGGTGAGGTGTTGGGTGAGCACTCAGAAAGCTAAACTAAGAAGCCTGAGGATATAAACAATGAAACAATCAGGAATTACCAGAAAAAGACAAAATTGCAAAATTGCAAAAACACAATAAACTAGAAATCAACCAGTAACATTAATAAAATAAAATGAAAGTCCTAAAACTGAAAATGCTGGGTCATAAACCCAGGACCATGACAGTAAGTAAAACGTATATTAACTGGAGACACACTGAGGACGGTGACACAGGCTGACAGCCTGTTTTCTCATAGAGACACAGCAGCATGATGAATACCAGACCTAGCCAGCTAGCGACAGCTAGCTACATCTGGAGTTACCAACTAAACGTGTTGTACCTGCTGATGGAAACAGACCTTTGTTTTTTTCTTCCTCTAATCTTCTCTTTGCCCCCTCTCTGCCTCAGAGGGACCTGAGGGTCCTTTCTGTCACATTTCTGTTTCATAGCTTCATCCACAAATGACTGAAGGACTAATTTATAATTAAATTATTAATTACTAATTAACAATTTGAACTTTGCTTCAGCGACTCTTTGTTCAAATGTTGTGTTAACAGGGTCTGTGTAACATCTGCAATCAACTAATGGACTCCAACAGCAGCAGTTTTCTTTCAGTGAGTCTGTTTGTCCACATGTAAAGTATGAATAATGAGTTAACTATGCTGGTGTTTAATTTATTTAGCAAGCTGAAGTTTTCACACTGATAGACGATGGCTCTGTGACAGCCACAGCAGAGTGAAAAATACAAAAACGCTCAAACCAAAACAGGGACTTTGAGAGCAGCTGGGAGGCAGAGGACCTGTTTGCTGAGACCGGAGGTAAACCTGTGTGTGAGGGAGGATGTGTGGATTGGTGGGATGGATGGGGGAGAAGATGCAGAGGGAGACCTGCACAGGTGAGCTGACAGCATCGCTGCATCACACAGCAGGAAGCAAAGTCCTGAAGGTGAAACGTGTCATAAGCAGCACAGCACAGTGTCAGTGCGTGTTCTTTATTTGTGAAGGAAGACACCTGAAGCACTTTCATTAAAAAAATTAAGATGTTTAATCTATTAAAGAATCAGAAGAATTACACATGTACATGTGGGCTCCTGGTTCAGGCACACAGGCCTTCCCAGCCAGCTGCCTGTGCTCCCTCCCTAAAAGAGCACTGCTGGAGAGAGCCGTGGTTTATACTTGGCCTTCTCTGATTGGTTTGTCCAGTGGTTGGTTCCAGCTTCTCCAATCAGCAGTGGAAGCTCTGTAAACGACACACACCTTCCCCTCTCACAGGTTCCTGATCCTGACAGCTTAATTCTCCTTAGCATGTGATGACCTACACACACCCTTCCCTCCTCAGACACAGATGTTCAAGTTTTGGCAAAACTTTTGAGGATAAAATAAACATATTTTTCTCTGAGACCAAGAAGGTCATAAATAAGATAAACATATTTCCCAAAGGCCTGAAGTTAGTCTGGTACTATCTATCTGTCACTCTCTGTCTGTGTTATTTAATTGTCTATTATTCTTTGCTTCAGCCACAACTTATTAATTAATTTACTGAAGTTTACTTTTAAATATTTGTCATTTTATTCCAGACAGTTAAATGTGTCAGAGGCGAAGGTTTAAATGAGCTGCAGTTTGGTCCTCTCACTCATGCAGATCTGCTCTCCATCCTGAGTTTCCAGCACTCACAGCACAACTCCAAACATCAGGGAACTCGCAGCCAAGAGAAGATGCTGCTGATCTGCCTCTGAGAGGTGACTTGAGAGAGAAAAAAAGAGCGTTTTGTTTCCTCTTTCTGGACTTTTTACTGACGTCGTCACATCACAGTTTTATTGGAAAGATTTGCAGATTTTTATCAGCTTTAAATATTCTCATTTAACCTGATTCTGTTTTTAAAGACAAATTAAATTTGACATTTTATTGAATGTGTTGAGGAAAAGTTGTTGTATTTGGGCTGTTCAAATTCATATTGCTGAATGAAATATTGTCAGTTTTCGACTCAGTCCTGTTTGGTCCACAGCTCAGACTGTGATTTCAGTTTTGGCCTTTCTCTGACTCACTGACAGCCCTGATCTGGATGATGAGGTGAGTTAGAGAGCTATAGCAGGAGGCTTTCACAGAGGCCGTTTGTTACATGAGGCACGTGGAAATCTGCAGGTCTATAAACTCTAGAGGACTCTTTATGTTTCTTAAGTAATTTGACTTCAAAAAAGTTTTTTCTGATTTTTTAAGTCAGTTAAAGCTGTTCTACTTTAGAAGTGACTTCAAGAAAAGTTGAAAGTTTTAATACTAAAGCCAGCTCCTGGTTTCTGGGTGGGTTGTAAGCCAGCCTGCCACCTGCTGTACACCTGCCTCCACAGGTATCGGTCTGCACCCTGTTACCAGAGATCTGCAATCCTCCTGCTTTTGGTGTTCGTGCTCTCGTAGAGCTAAGGCACCCACCCAACAGTAAATTATTCACTGGAGGAGCAGCAGATGTGTGCAGACTATGACAGACAAACTTGGGGAGTGGTTGAGAGTCCCAAACCTGTGAAAATAGTGAGGGCAGCCCTCCATCCTTTGCTTTCTGTCAGGTTGACCACAGTAAGGCCTGGTGTGAAGGTGAAAATCAGCCAGTCCTGAATGAGAGCACTGACAGAGTCAAATCACCTCACAGTAAAAGATAAAGATGGTAGCATATTAACAACAGAGCATGAACAAGCAGCTCTATGGGTCCAGAATTTTAAAAAGTCCTCAACACACCAAAACCAAATGACCCTGCAGATCCACCACCAGCAGAGGGCGTCCTTCACTTTGAGTGCAGCATCATACTTTATGAAAGCAGTGAAAACAAGCTTCCATAGTTTTGTGTGGTGTGCATACAGTGAATAAAGGTGCAGCCATAGGAACAGTGAGACAACATGAGGTCAAACTGGAACATTGCACCAGATAATTCTCCATAAAAACTGAGAGCTGAGACCTCAAACACACAGATCTCTTTAAAGTAAATTATTAAATGAGAAAATTATTAAATATTATTATATTTATGGATGGGTGGAAGGATTTTTACCTATTCTTATATATTAGACTAGAGCTGCAATGATTCCTTGAGAACTAAAATAATAAAATAACTGATGGTTGCAGCCTTGTATCAGACGTACTTCATGTTTAAAGGCTGCTGCTGACACTAACTACAAACTGATGTGTTCAGTGGAAGTTCATTGAAGAGTTGCTGCTTGTGTGATTACAGATGCAGAGTCCTGTTTCCCAGGCTGCCCCTGAACACATCCTAAAGCCTGCAGCCTGCAGCAGACAGAAGGAGGTGTGCTGCTGTCCCTGTGCAAGAAGATGCTGCTGCTGCTGCTCCACACTAACAAACAGATTTGGATGGAGGACTTTATGGAGCCAGAGCTTTTTGTTAGACATGTGAAACTCTGACATTTCCTAAAAACTAACAGATGAAGATTTATGTCCAGAGATGCAAACAGAAGCTGAAGCAGTTTGTTACTCGGTGAGTCAAACACAGTCTCAGTGGTTCCCACATATTTACACTCTTTCTGTGGGGTGGGATGTATGAGGATGTTTTATAACTCCAAACATGAATTTAAGACAGTCTGACTGCTTTCCTTAGTTTGGTTCATCTGAGTTGTAAATGATGATTTTGAGCATCCGTCCCACCGGATAGTGGACTCTGACCTGGACTGGTTTTATGGATCCGGATCGGAGACATTTTCCATTCATTCTAATAGAGAGAATGTTCAAATCCTCATTCAACCTCCTCCTCTTTCAGTTCTAACTCCGTCTACATGTTGTGTTATGTGTTATATAGGTGATGTTTGTATTATTCTCTAGTCTATATTTTGTTGAATGTTTTCTGTTCTTACCTGCCTTAGGACAACAAATGAAAACTAGCTTTTGTGCTAACTCTGGCATATTTACATTGATGCTCATTGCTGACATGTTGATTAATATGCATTGTCCTAATTTAAATAAATGAATAAAATGAAATACTTTCAGCTACACACACCATTCAAAATGTAAAATGATGTCAAGACATTGAACTATTCCACATGTATTTACCTTTTTAATATCTTTCATAGTTTTTCTTCAGTTCCACTTAAAGTTTCATGCTTTTTTCACCTGTTTCAGAGTTTATAATGAGTGTGTATTGGATGGAATGTTGCTGGTTAGATAATTCAAATTATTCATGTGAAAAGTTTCTTTTTAAACTGCAGCTGTGTCCACAGTGTTCACTCTACAACCATCATTTTACCCTCAAAACGCAGAGCCGCTCATCTTCTTTCAAATGATGTGTATCTCCACACTGACAGATGTAAACTTTTTGATCTGTATGGATCCAAGTAGAGGGAGTACTTTTCCAACTCATCCATAGAGATCAGTTGTGATTTTAGGGGGAGATTTTCTCAACACCAGGACGGAGCCGCTTTTCTAAAACTGCTCCTGTGAGTTTTTCTGCAGCAGCACGAGTCTCAGATCTCACTGTGTCTGTTTCTTCTTCTCAGCCTGTTGTAATTCAGCCTTTTTTCCTGAGCTGCTGCTCTCGTTACTGCAATGAGGCGCTCTTCAAGTTCTCGTTGCTGTTTTTCCCATTTAGCTTTTTCTTTTTGAAGCTCTTGTTTTATGAGACAACGCCCACTATGGTCTTCTGTAGCTGGAGCCCATACATGTGTTGTGTGTTGAGAGGTGCTCTTCTGCATATCTTAGTTGTAACAAGAAGTTATTTGTATTAATGTCTTCATATCTGCTCAAAGCAGTCTGATTATTCTCCTCTGATCTCTGGTATCATCAAGACCGTTTGTCCCATAAAACCGGTGCTCACTAAGTATTTGATCTTTTGTGGACTATTCTCTATAAATCTCTATAAACCTACAGATGTTGGAGAAAATCCCCGTAGATCTGAAATACTCAGACTGGAAGACCAAATGTCATCAACACAAGCCTCGATGCACGCTTCGAAGCCTCAGTACAGAAAGACTCATCACTAGCTGTTGGTCTTTGCTGGATCGCTGACTGAACTACAGGTAGTGTTTCCGGCTCCCGCGCTCTGAATGCCATTGTACTGCTCGCACCTCTGCTCCACTTACCGGGCTGATTATCTGTTTGCCTCTAAATAAAACCTGTGAACGTTTATCTGGAGCCCTGCTCTAGAGTCCAGCTGTTCACTGGCCATGAACCCAATAAAAAGCTGCACACAGAATCCTGCATCCAGGAAAATATGATTTATTTAACATAATGCAACAGGACAGATATAAAACCAGACTGTGTAGATGTTAAGATGCCAAACAAACAGCAGGAAATCAAAAGTGTTTCTCATAAGCCCCTGATCATTTTAAAAGAGTGTGAATGATAATAACTGTAAACATTCCTCCTCTGTGTTAAACAGCAGTTCAGGTAGTGGCACCTGGATCAAACATTTTAAAGCATTAAAAGTCAAAGGAATTAATGAAGGTTTTAAAAAGAGGAAATAAAGTTGATAAACCTGCTTTAGTTGTGTTACATTTGTGCTCATAAACTTCACAGTGACAGCAGCCATTGTTCCTGAGGTTTGTGTGTGATCAGGTTCCTTCATTAAAAGCAGGTGCTGTGAGGGTTTGTCATTTAATATTTGAGCTAATCAATTTAAAATCAGGTTTTTTTAGGGTTTTTTGTTTGTTTGTTTTCTATTTTTGTGACTTTACAAACATCAGTAAACTCAAACATTCCAGCTGTACTTCAACAGTTCTCTGTACAGTTAATAAAACAGCAAAGTGGATAATTTTTACATTTTTTAAGATGAAAATAAGTATGATACAGTTTTCCCAGTGATGCTGTCTGAAACTGCTGCATTCAGCTAAACCACACTGAGATTCATTAAAGCTGCTATGAGAGGACAAAGAGAGACAAGAGGGCGGGCAGGATGGAGAGCAGCAGAGGAACCGAGAGGGAGATGAAGAGAGACGCTCTTGTGGCTGAACTGGAAGAGGAGGAGGAGGCTACAAAGTCGATGAAGCCCGGCTGGTTGGTCGTGATTTGGCTGTTGATCCAGGACTGGTACTGCGATACTCGGGCATAGACTCCTGGGAATTTGGGCTCAGCACAGCCTTTCCCAAAACTCACTATTCCGGCCTGGACCCAAATAGAGCTGTTTTTACTCACCATCGGGCCTCCAGAGTCGCCCTGCACACATCAGACATGATGGTTACAGCAAGCATGAACACACAAAGACATCCATGGATGTTTTATTGTGGGCTAAACCTGTTGGTCAGTCATTAACTTTCACAGAGACTTTGTTCTTCTTTTTATGCTTCTATGTTTAACCACAGAGAGATTTCCTGTTACTCAGGTTTCTAAAAGGCACAAAACTGCCAACGGCTGAATTTGGTTCAAAGGTGAATGTTTAGTAGCTGTCTAGATTACAACATGTCATCATGTCAAATATTCACAACAGTTCCTGGTACTCTGATAGGTATTACCAACTGTGTGTGTTCATTTATATCCAGGGCTGGACTGGTAATCGGGCGTACCGGGCATTTGCCCGGTGGGCCAACAGTCCTCAGGGGCCGATGCTGTTGGTTTTTTTTTTTTCTTCCATTTGTTTTTTCTAAGAGATCAGCCCACAATTTAGAGGGGGGCCCATTGGCCCATCTTCAGTATAGACAGTTGGCCGAACCAATCAGGATATAGGATGAAAGCAGCCCCACCCTTTCTCTGTATGGTGCCCCCTGCTAGTAGTTTCAGTGTTGAGCGCATATGTTAACAGAGAGACAATATGGAGAAACCGAAGCAGCAGAAAGGGGGTGCAGAGAAGTTACGTGCGAAGAATTTGACGAGTGTCGCTGTAGATGCTACAAAATGTGTAAAGATCACAGACATGTTCACTGCTGTAGCCTCCACGTCCTCTGTAACAGTAATGCTGCAGCAACAGCAGCTGTAGGCAGAGCCGGCCAGAGGCATAGGCGACATATGCTGCTGCATAGGGCCCTCTGACCACCAGGGGCCCCCCAAGCTCGCCCACATGTCATGAAACTTTTTTGGTTTGTTTTAATTTTTTTTACAAATGCCAATTTCCTAAAAGAAAGAAGAGACTATTCTAACTGTCCAGATTTGTACACTTGTAACAACACTAATTTAACGAGTAGGCTACACTCTAATATTTCTGTCTCAGACTGATGCTGAAAAGCTAATTCAAGCATTTATTACTTCTAGGCTGGACTATTGTAATTCGTTGGGTGACTGTTGGGTTTTCTGTGTAATTATTGTAGGGTCTTTACCTTACAGTATAAAGTGCCTTGAGGCAGCTGTTTGTTGCGAGTTGGTGCTGTATAAATAAAATTGAATTGAAAAGGCTGAAACAGTAATGCATCCTAAAAAAAAAATTAATAATCAACTTTAACCCTCCAGCATTCAGGGGACAATGAAGTGGTTTGAAGGGGGCCCCAAATCAAATCTTGCTTAGGGCCCCTTCAAGGCTTGGGCAGACTCTGCTGTAGGTGAAGACAGCAGCAGCATGATGAGCAATGGCGATTGATTAATATCAATATTTATTTACATTGACATACTTCCCCAAATCTGGCAGCCAGGGCACCTTAATCTGATAAAATGGCAAACGGTCAAGGCCGAGAAGTGTTGGATGAGCAGCAAGTGTCCATTTTAGGCTCCATCAGAGCATTTTAGATATTTAGGTTAAAGGTGTGCTGAAAGGCTGCACAGTAGTTTGAATTTGTAGCCTCTGTGCTGGTTAAACATGTTTAAAAAACACTCAAACAGGTGAAATAACAGATTTTAAAACTGCTAAATGATACATAAAAGCTCTGCAATTAAAGCATTACTAAAGTAATTTTTAAAAAATATATAAATATTATTAGCAAAAGGTATGCCCACATTGAATAAGAGTAAGAGTGTCAAATCTAAGCCAAAAATGCCCGGGCTGATTTTGTGTCCCAGTCCAGCCCTGTTTATATCTATGTATATTTAAATGTAAATTGTGCTGTGGTCTCACATTGTGTTATGCATGCATACAAATCTGTGGACAGTACTGAGGAGGATCTTCACCTTAGAACCAAATTTAGACCCAAAGGGACGTTTTTCCATCAATCTTTCACTACCAAGTGGGTTAGAAAACAAGGTGCGTTAAACAGACGTTGTTTCTGATGTCCAGCAGGGGGCGACTCATGTGGCCTGCTTGCATAGAGAAGGCCAGAGGATCACCTGATCTTAGTAAACACGGTCCTGGTGACTTTATGGTCTCAGTTACTGTTTCAAGCCTTTTTGAATGATTCTACATTGGCTTCTCTTCATTAAGTCCTAAGTGGCTTGGAGAACAAAACCTTGAAAATTTGGATCCGTGGACAAGAAACTTCCCGGAGCTTAATCCCATCGAGAACTTGAGGTGGACTGACAAACAAAAACCCACAAATTCAAAAACAAAAACAAACTCCAAATACTGATGATGCAAGAATGAACAGCCGTCAGTCAGGAGATGATTGACAGCATGCCAAGGTGAATTTCAGAGGTCTTGGACAGGAAGGGCCAACACTGCAAATATGGACTCTTTGCAGTGTTGGCCCTTCCTGTCTTAATGTAATTGTCAATAAAAGCTTTTGAAACTTATAAAATGTTTTTAATTATACTTCAAGTTACCACAGAAACATTTGAGGAAAAGATCTAAAAACACTGAAGCAGCAAATTTTGTGAAAACCAATAACTGTCACCCTCGAACCCTTTGGAGTCGATTCCTGCAGATGCTAATAACAAGGAAACAGGACTCAGTTTATGAAACAGATGCACATTTACATTCAGCACTGCAGAATAACTTTAGCTGACTTAAGTGATATACAGTGCTGTGTTTTAGGTACATAAATCTGGTTGTTGGTCCCTAAACTGAACCAGCCACAGCACCATAAGTACCCCAGTGTGTGTGTGTGTGTGTGTGTGTGTGTGTGTGTGTGTGTGTGTGTGTGTGTGTGTGTGTGTGTGTGTGTGTGTGTGTGTGTGTGTGGTGGATCACTGTGGGCTGGTCAGAGTCTGATCTGGGACTCAAGGAGGACGCACACAAAATGTGGAGACAGTTACAGCTGTTTGATGAACCAGTGGGTTAAAACTTCTGTTACACCATAAAGTCTAAAAATCTGTAATCAAAAGTAAAAAAAGTATTTTGTGCTTTAAACTGAACCTTTAAACTGTAACTCACAGTCAGGTCACACAGTAATCTTGGTTTATGCTCTCAAAGAACTGCTTAACTTTAAGTAAAATATTGTTACTCAGTTCATTTTTATATCATTGTTTTTACCGTTTGTTTTTTTTTATAACTACGCAACAACTTAATTCCCCTAAATGACTGAAGTTAATAAACTTAAACAGTTTAAGCTGAACTAAGTCATCAAGTTTTTCAGTCCAGTGAAAACATTTAGACACATAAACAAGTCAAATGGATTTGAATAATGAGGAAGACGTGTGAACTAATGTATGTTTCATGTTTCAGATCCTTCAAAGTTTCCACTGTCTGCTGTTTTAAATCAGGATTTCAGACTCTGATGGACTCAGACTCACCTGGCAGGAGTCCTTTCCCCCCTGAGTCAGACCAGCACAGATCATGTTGCTTGTGACGCCCTTGTAGGATTTGCTACAGTCACTGTTGGACACGATGGGAAGGCTCACCTCCTGCAGATTCTTAGGGGATGGAAGTGTAACTGGGAAAGAAAACAGAGATCTCAGCATTTAGGTCTGAACCCACCAGCTGTGAAGAAACTGCTTCATATCCACACACACAGGGTTTCTCTCCAGTGTGACTGATATTGATCTTTATTATTATTATTGATCTTTATTATTACTGTGGTAGATTGAAGCACCCACAAACTAACACTCAGCCTGAGTGCACTGATTCAGTCACTTTGTTAAAGTTGCTCTTTGATGTTTTAGCATCTTCAAAGTTCCTCTTAAAAATGTATCAATTACAGAAGTGTCCTCAAAGTCAGAGAACTAGAAACACTTTATCTGAAGCCCTGATTCTGATTCAAACTGATCATTAATCACTGGCCTGGAATTCACATGAAGAAGAAAGTCTGGTTAGACTCCTGCTGAGGTTTGCTAAAGGTCTGGACTCTAGAAGGTGCTACACCTGAGAATATGAAGATAATGCTCCATCTACAGAGGTTAAAGTGAGATTTGGCAGGAACCCCAAGATCAGGTGTAACAGTGCAGTCTGAAGTGACCATACTATGAATATCAATTACCTAATGACACACCCCCACTAATGCTTCCCTTAGACAGTATTATTAGCACTGCATACATGCACAACACTGTGAGAAATCTTGGAGTCATTTTTGACCAGGATATGTCCTTCAATGCACATATTAAACAAATATGTAGGACCGCTTTTTTGCATTTGTGCAATATTTCTAAAATTAGAAACATCCTTTCTCAGAGTGATGCTGAAAAGCTAATTCATGCATTTATTACTTCTAGGCTGGACTATTGTAATTCATTATTATCAGGCTGTCCTAAAAGCTCCCTGAAAAGCCTTCAGCTGATCCAAAATGCTGCAGCTAGAGTACTGACAAGGACTAGAAAGAGAGAGCAGATTTCTCCCATATTGGCTTCTCTTCATTGGCTCCCTGTTAAATCTAGAATAGAATTTAAAATCCTTCTCCTCACCTACAAGGTCTTGAAGAATCAGGCCCCATCTTATCTCAAAGACCTCATAGTACCATATCACCCCAACAGAGCACTTCGCTCTCAGACTGCTGGCTTACTTGTGGTTCCTCGGATACTTAAGAGTAGAATGGGAGGCAGAGCCTTCAGCTTTCAGGCCCCTCTTCTGTGGAACCAGCTCCCAGCTTGGATTCAGGAGACAGACACCCTCTCTATTTTTAAGATTAGGCTTAAAACTTTCCTTTATGATCAAGCTTATAGTTAGGGCTGGATCAGGTGACCCTGAACCCTCCCTTAGTTATGCTGCTATAGGCCTAGGCTGCTGGGGGGTTCCCATAATGCACTGTTTCTTTTCATTCACCTCTTTTTACTGTTTATACTCCACTCTGCATTTAATCATTAGTTATTATTAATCTCTGTCTCTCTTCCACAGTGTGTCTTTTGTCTCTTTTGTTTCACCGTTGTTTTGATTTGTCATTAAATAAATAAAATTGAATTAAACTGAATTAAATCATGTAGATCAGAGAGTTTGAATAAACTGTGTAAACAGTGTTTAGAGCAGTCTGAGCTCACAGGTATCATTACTGTACATACACAGACCTCATTATAGAAACTTTAGTCATGTTTAATATGAACGTCCACTGCTGGTATTTGGTGAAATGCCAGAAAAGCAGAATATATTGAGCTAAAATTATCATCAGCAGAGTATAATTATAATCAGATTATAACATTAAAAGTTAAACATTCTGAGCTCTCACTGCTCTAATTCTCACCGTCAGTATAAATTTCTCCCCAGCCGGTGACCCAGACAGTCGTCCCAGCAGAGAAGCTGCTGCCCTGAGCTGCCAGGCACACGGGTCTGATGTAGTTGGTGAACTGAACAGTCGAGGACAGCTGCAGCAGTGTTATGTCGTTGTCATTGGTGTTGGAGTTATAGTTTGGATGTTTGATTATCTGGGACACTGTCAGGGAAACCTCGTTAGGATTTACGTTTTGCTGTGACTGGCGTCCGAGGTAAACAACCAATCCTGATGTATTGGTGCTGAGAAAACCAGAAAGTAGTGACGGTTAATGCTTTGGTTCAGAGAGGTGAAGAGGGTGGGTCATGTGACGAGCTCACCTCTGGAAACAGTGGGCAGCAGTCAGGACCCACTGGCTGTTGATCAGGGAGCCTCCACAGAAGTGTGAACCAGACCTGTGCAGACTGGCCTGCCAGGGCCACGCCCCTTCAGGAGCCGTGTCACCTCCTACGATCCTGTTGTTGAGCGGAGCAACGCCGCAACCTGGAGGCAAACACACACATGCATACAGTAACATGACTCTGGGCTCTTCAATTCACTGGGGGGGGCTCTGCACATTATTAATGAAACATATCTCAGTGTGTATCAGTCACCCTCTCTGACAGAAACTGAAGCCCTTTGGTGCATGAACACATTAACAGAAGCTGAGGTAGGTACTGTCAGCAGTGTGTTTATCCTCAGAGCAGGTTTAACCTTCTGTCTTCCTACAGTGATTAAATGTCCCATAGAAACGGCACCGGTTTGATTTGGAGATCTCAGTGATGAAAATTAGAAAATTAGCAGAAAACATCAGTAATTTTTCAATATTTGCAAAGTAAACATCACATTTTATTCAATAAGACTTAAAACTACCGACTGAGATCATAAACTCACAGGAAAGTGTTCACCGAGGTCAAAGGTCAAGTGAGATGTAGTCTCATTCTGTCATTCTGTTCTATACAGTCTGAAGTCTTCTATGATTCAGATTCTGTTCTGGGTGTGTGTGTGTGTGTGTGTGTGTGTGTGTGTGTGTGTGTGTGTGTGTGTGTGTGTGTGTGTGTATGTGCGTGTGTGTGTACTAAGGGTGGGACTCGATTAAAAAAATTAATCAAATTAATTAGAAGCTTTGTAATTAATGAATCGAAATTAATTGCATTTTAATCACATTTAAATATTTAACATGATAAATATTAATTTAAGTTTGGTTGATTAATGAATCAATACCTGGTCTACGTGGGCCGGGTCCTTCGAACAATGCGGCCCCTTAATTTTTGACATCGTGCATCGATATAATCTGTATGCCTGGAACTCGTGAACTGAGAAACGTTCCACCGTGCAAAGTTCCCCGTAATTAATTAATCGTAATTAACGCGTTAAAGTCCCACCCCTAGTGTATACATATTTTAAGACTGAATCGGCTGCATTACATGAATGAATGAATCAGCAGCACTCACCATCAAACTGTGCTTCACTTCCTGTTGGAGAGACAGAGACATGATTGGTTAGAACTGAGCAGACCTGTTGTTCTTAACGTGATGTCAGAGTTTCCAGGTGAGGCTGCAGTTTGTGGCATGAAGCCAAACAAAAGATAAAAAGACTTTATCAGTTTCTGAAGAAAGAACAATTGTGTTGAAAGACCAGAAATATCAGCAGCTGGCCTGAGAACAGGGACAGGCTGAGAGTGAACTGTGTGCAGAAACAGCCCTCATCATGTTATATTTGCACTGATCAGTATCACAGTTTAATGTTTGAGTGGCAGCAAATCTGTTAACATTTAGACTGAACGGGAACATTTCTGCAGCCGAGCACACAAACACATTTAAACTGGATTCCGAGCACAACCTGTGCAAAGGCCCTATTGTAATTGCTTTGGACATTTAGGTAAAAGAATAGCTTTTTTGAGGGCCTAAACATGCCCAAAAACTCATGAAATTTTGCACACATGTCAGGTCTGGTGAAAATGTAAGTATTTTAATGGTTTCAGGCATGGCTCTTTCAAAATGGCTCTACAGCGCCACCTTTAGTTCAATTCCCACTGCTGTGTTTCACGTACATGTATGAAATTTGGTACACATCTGTAACACATCTGGGGACTAAACCCAACAGGAAGTCTGCCATTTTGAATTAAATGGTTGATTTTAGTGATTTCCTGCCCTTATACTTTCTCTAATAACTCAGAGGTTTTGGATGTTATCAACTTCACATTTGTTTTGTCTTATCTGCACACCAGGGGGAATCTACATTTAAAAAATGGTGAGTTTTCACCAGAGGGCGTGGCCGTGACACCACAGTGAATTTCAATCATTCAACAGGGAAATTTTGATTGTCTCTCATTCAAACCTGCATTATCCAATCTGGATCAAACTTCCGCAGTAGGATGATGGTCCACCCCTGAACACATACATATGATAATATTTACTGACAGTCGCAGCGCCACCTAGTGAGTACAGGAAATGTCATGTTTGGCACTTTGAGGTACAGCTCCAATGTGGTTGAGCAGAACCATGTCAGATTTCCCCTGGAAAGCCTTAAGCAGTCGGCCTTACATTGTTTTCAAAACTGTGAGTTTTTGCCAAAGGGCGTGACCCTGGCAGGATGGCAACGTTTGGTGTTTCGCCATGAAGACAAAAATGGACGTAACTGAAAGCCACATTCCCCAATCTGTGTCAAACTTCAGTGGTTTGATAGGCCTCCTGCCCTGAACACAATGATATGCATAAAGTCCCTAAAGGTTAGAGCGCCACCTAGTGGGACCTGGAAATATCATGAAATATCAGGTTTTGTGCATAGCCCCAGAGCTACATTTTATCTACATATCTGAAATTGTGCAGGCTCATGTAACATCCTAAGACGTACAAAAAAGTCTCTTGGACCCATACCCGAAACCCTACAGGAAGTCAGCCATTCTCAATTGAAGGTGTCAATTTTTGCCATTTTCAGGCATGCTATTTGAATCATCTTCTCCTAGGGCATTTGACCCAGTGAGACCAAAATGGCTCCAGATCATCTACACAAGTAGGGCATCAAAAGACA
The DNA here is from genome assembly GCF_007364275.1 of Archocentrus centrarchus. Classification (NCBI taxonomy): domain Eukaryota; kingdom Metazoa; phylum Chordata; class Actinopteri; order Cichliformes; family Cichlidae; genus Archocentrus; species Archocentrus centrarchus. Next base: position 2,776,722 of record NC_044353.1, on the reverse strand, counting down.
TTCATGGTTTTGTAGAATATTCAACGGCCTTGTCACACCAGGCCGTTGAATTTGGCCTTCGTTTTTCTCCCTCGCCACAAAATTGTTTGTGCACTCATTTGCACATGCTTTGCCCGATCAGCCTAAAAATGTAATCACTCATGTACAAATTCAGGCTGAACCCATAACTATGGATTCAAGGATATAGGTGTGATAGTGCCCCCTACAGAAGCAAATGAAAATTTGTATGACGGTCCACAGAATTAGTTTCTCTGAAATGCATGAAAATTTGTTTCAACATTCTTGACATCATCCTGATCAAAAAAGTCAATGAGACCTATGCTCTATTTTGCACGCCGCAGCCATGACCACACCCTAATGCTGCATTGGGTTTATATGGAGAGCAAAAGATTTAGTTTCACAGAAATGTGTGAAACTGGTTACAGACATTCTGCACAATCAAAAAACCTCCGAGTGTGCCACGGGTCGACGCACGAGGGCCCGATCATCGCTGCTGCGGTTTTAATTCTGCATTGTAATTCAGAGGGAAATGAAGGAAATGTATATATAATTCAGAGGTATTCAGAGGTTATGTATGTATATATAATTCAGAGGGAAATGAAGGACATGTCAAAGAAAACAGCGTTTGACCTTCCACAACATTTGTGAAAGAAAGAAAGAAATCACTCTGGGCTAAGTGTTTATTAAACTTTTGTGCGAATTCTGACTGAACTAAACAAAAAAATGTAAATCAGTCTGATAAATATTTAATTAAATTCATTAACTGGTGCTAAATATGGTGGAAATGTATCATTTCATTTATTAATATGAGGAAGAACGCAGCATCCTCATCACTGGACTGAAAGGTTTCAGGGCGCGTCTCAGGCCTGAGTCATGAAGAGCTCCTGCATTCATTCATTTAACTTTAATAATTATTTCAGTCAACATTTCTGCAACACGTCTCGTTTCCTGTCCTGTATTTTTGGCGCTTTAGCAGGACGCCGAGAGTCAAACCAGCCAGACGAGATTCTTAATGCTGAAAGAAGACGAAGCTGTTTCCACACATCAAACCTCTGCTGAGCTCTGAAGCTCCTTCAGCCTGTGGGTGACACGCAGCCCACCCAAAGCCTGAGACGGTTACTCAGCAGCATGGTGCGCCTAAAGCTGTTAAATGACCCTGAAAAATGCAGTAAATGTGATCCAGACAAACTGAAGTGCATTTTCTCAAGTGTTGATGTCAATTTTATCCCTTTGCTTTTTACATTTCTGGGGAAATTTAGCACCAGTGCAGCTTTGGCTTCTTCCTCATGACAAAGAAACATACAGCACAGATGTGGAGACCTTTGGTGACCTCCAGTTTTAAAAAGCTGATACGCTGGTCTGGATTAGACAGAAAGATCAGACTGAAACATCCCATCTGCACCTGTAATTAAACTGTGTGACTTCAGAACGCCCTTTGACCCCCTAACTGCACAGCTCATGTCCATCATGGTTTCTTTTCCATCAGGCACACAGATGCTCTGTTTTCAGTTTCAAGATCTGTGTCCTCCAAACTCTGATGTTATCGAGCTGAAGGAGAAGCTTCTGTTGGGCTGTTTGCTGCGTTCGCCTGGAGAAGAGGGCTTTTTGGATGAAGATGTTAAGACGTGCTGACTAAGAAGTGCAAATTGTTGTTCTTCTTTTTTGTTTCAGCCGAGCTCTTTTTATTTTGTAATTATTGCTAAAAAACATAAACTTTCAGTCCTCGGCAGAGTTAGTGAAGCTGGTGGAAGGACGGCTCTGATGGCTGATGAAGCCTGTCAAACTGCTCTGACTCAGAGAGTATCTGTTTGAGTCACCGTCAGTAAAGCATGGTGGTGGTATCATCATGCTTTGGAGGCTCATTGTCACAGTGTGACAAAGCTGATGGTATCAGTGAGGTATCTACATGGTGTACATAACGTCCTCTGGTATCAGGTGCTATGATGAATTAGTTGCTGTGATACTGGATCCTCAGCCTGAAGGACGGACCATGTTCCCAGCAGGAGGCCGTCTGTCTCCTGTGTGAGGCGCTATTTTTACAGTTCAGCGCCTCTGTTTTATTTGGTTAGCTTTACTTTTGAAGGCCACAGTCCTGGAAAATAAAGTATTCTGATGAACCTTTAGGGGGACAACGACTTGGTAACTGGACCACCAAGAAGTCACAGAAACAGATTCGGTGCCTCCTGGTGCAGAATAAAGCTGCTCTCACTGTTTCAGATGAGCAGAAAGATCAAATATGCAGCGTGTTTCCCAGAATTTCCTCACCGAGGCGAAGCCTGGAAAACAGCTGCAGCTGCTCCACCCATAACTGTGAGTCTAAATAAAAGATGAAGGAGCTGCACAGACCAAAGGTTTCTGTATCAGCCTGTAAACGTGCTCATTTCTGCTGGAAGGCTTTAACACAGGAGTCTATGGTTTTATATTTACAACTAAAAAGCCCCAAATATTATTTTTTTATCTCTGTATATCTGTACTTTTGTATTTTTACACAGTTTTCTTACAAATACTCTTATATACTTTAGACGTATTCTTACTTTGACACGTTTTATACCAACAAACTGATGAGGTGTGACCTTCCTCATTGTTGTTCCTTCATTTTTGTGGGCTGTGCTCACTGACCTGAGTTTAAGCACCAACACTGTCACTTTACATGACTTCATTCATCATTAAAATGATCTCTGAGTTTAATGAAGTAAAAACATGAAGCAGAGCAAAAATGTTCCAATAAATTTAAGATTTAAGCCTCTAGAAGCTACAACAAACTGCTCACAGGTGATTTCTTGGCTGTTTCCATTATATTCTGTTTCTATTGTTCATTTATTTATAATAAACTGTGAGTCAGTTTGTTGTGTCATTAAATCATTTGTAGAAAAAGGAGCTCAGCTCAGGTTTCTGTGACAAAACTCTGAGTCAAACCAGCTGCTGTGGATTTTCATGATCATGCAGATAAAAGAGGACAAAAGGTGAAATTAATGGATTTAATCCCAGATTTTAATGTTTGAGGTTAAAACCAGAATGAATCTCTGCCTCTGAGCAGTCAGTAATAATAATAATCATAAAATCACGTCAATAATCTCAATTTTGTAAAAGCAGATGGACCAAATTTCTTTTCATTATCATTTAAAGAAATAAATCAGATCATGAGATGAATTCTCAGGTGAGACTCACCTGTAAGCGCTAAGGCCAACAGCAGGACTCCACATGGAAACAGCTCCATCTCCACACTGTCAGTGTCACCAAACTCCAGCCAGCAGGAAGGAGTTTAAACAACACGAGGGCGTGGCCGTAAATCTGCCAGCTGACTGTGACACCCTCAAACACACCTGACTCACCTTCTTTATAGAGCGACACAAACGGAGCTCCCAGCACCCATATTTGTGTTTCTGCCTGCAGCACAAAGAGCTGACGTCTCCTCCCAGAACCTCTAACTCAACATAAACATGTAATCATCCACACTGTTCTCTTTGTATTCATACTTTTACATCTACGCACAAGTTCCTACCAACATATACAAATATTTGTCTATATTTTACATATGTTTTTATTGTAGTCTAATATCTTTCCTGTGAAAATAGTCACAAATATTTTTGTATGCTGTTTGTATATTTTTGTATATCTTTACACAATTTCACACCAAAATGCTCTCATATTGTCTCTGCGTCAGGAATCAAACATCAGAGTTTGGATGTGTGTGGTTGGCTTTAAGCTCTCAGGAGGTCAGCATCTTCAGGTTTGTTCTACACTGTCAAACAAAGCTGGCGGAGCTTTTTAATCAACTCAAAATAAATGTCTAAATAAACTAATTATGTTTTTCTTCTTTAACAAAGGCTAACATTAAGTTTTCATGTGCTAATTCTGACCCATCAGAACACTGATTTTCACACTGACCAATACCCTTTAAATCTGAGCAAACACGTCCTCCTCCCTCAGTAACCTCTGAACCCTGAGGATGCTCTCCTTCACTTTATGCTGCGGACAGCAAACTAAAGAAGGAAAAACCTCATTGGTCATGAGAATTGTTAAGAAATGGTTGATTTTGAACAAAGTCAGCCCTCCTGGTCACAGCTGACCCCGTGGGTCAGACTGAGGATGAAGTCACCTGATGCTGCAAATAACATTTTCTGTTTAAAGTAGAAAAACTGGAATTAAACGGAGTCAGAGCTGAAATTTTCTGCCTGTTTTATTTTCCTCCTTGAAACCAGGGGCAGCTTTGACTCAGTGAAGTCACGCTCTCTCTCTGAGGTGTCGGTCAGTGGAGCTCAGCCAGCAGGCTCTCTGTGTTTCAGTGAATGGAGAGCCTGTATTCAAAGTAAGAATGAAGTGTACCCGTCGGCTTGTAGTAAATAAAGCGACTGTATCAAAAGCATTCATTCAGTACTTACAGGCTCGGCCCTGTTATTATGAACAGGCCCAGGTTCATTAAAAAGGGAATCTTGGCTCTTTGCCTGCCTGAGATGAATCGCACCAAAGCCCCGCTCGGCCACGGTCACGCGTGGTGGGTCAGTTTGGATTCCCCACCAAATAAACTGCTTTGACTTTATCCTCGTCCGTCTGTGAGTTCTGCGTTTGCACCCTGAACAATAATCTGTTTAGTACATGTGCCTTCTGTGCTACCAAAGAATGTAAATAAATGGTTTTATTTTTGTCATGAAATGCAAATTTTCCTCTGCTGAAGTCCTGCATTTACTGGGGGTGCATTCACAGTCACATCATCTGATTCCTGTGTACAAAGTCCTTGTAGAGCAGCATCCAGCTGTCTCCCACACAGTGACAGGACGGTCTGAAGAGGCTCTGAGAGAAACTACAGTGTGGGAGGAAGTGTGTGATCCACATGGGGAGGACACTGACAGTCTCACTGACTGCATTACAGACTATATTAACTTTTGTGGTGAAAACATGGTGCCCACCAGGACTATATGGTTTTTAAGCTCTTTCTCAGCTGGAGAAGCCTGGAAGCTCTGTGAGAATCATTTTCTCTGATTTCTCCAGTGCTTTCATCACCATCCAGCCTACACTCCTGGGGAACCAGCTGGAAAACACTGGAGTGGACCTCCACCTAGCATGGACTACCTCACTAACCGTCCACAGTATGTGAGGTTGTGTTCCTGTGTGTCTGAAACAGCTGTCTGCAGCACAGGGAATGGTCCTAGCCCCATTCCTCTTCATCATATACACCACTGACTCCTATAACTCACCCACTTGTCATCTGCAGAAGTTTTCTGATGACTCTGCGATCGTCGGTCTCATACATGACGATGATGATGATGAGGAGGAACACAGAGAGCTGATCCAGGGTTTCTTAGTCTGGTGCCAAAGGAACCACCTCCAGATCAATGCAGGAAAAACCAAAGAGCTGATGGTGGATTTCTGTAGGCACACAGGTGAACATCCTGGGAATGAACACTGATAGGGATTCATCCTATAATTACCTGGATGTTCACCTGAACAATAACCTGCACTGGTCAGAGCAGACTCTACCTGCTCAGGAGACTGAGGTCCTTTGGGGTGCAGGTGCACCCCTGAAAACTTTTTATGGCTCTGTGGTGGCATCAGCCCTTTTTTACAGTGTGGCCTGCAGGGGGAGCAGTGCTACAGCTGCTGACAGGAAGAGACTGGACACAGCGCTGCTTCCTGGACACTGTGGAGGTGATGATGGAGAGGAGGACGATAACAAGGCTGTTTGCTGTCAAATGACTCCCACCCCACCTGTGACACAGTGACAGCTTTGAGGAGCTCCATCAGTGACAAACTGCTGCACCCCAAATGTCTGAGGGGGGGCTGTCTCAGGTCCTTCCTGCCTGCAGTCAGACTCTCTCAGCAGCACTGCTCCCAGACAGAGACGTGTCTGCTGTGTTCACTGTTACAATGGACCTCATTTCAAACAGGCTCAGTATTTATTTAGTGCAACAAACAGGTGCAGAATAATAATCCATTTTATAGCATGATCTTCATATAGTAACTTCTGTCCTCCATTATGTACATATTATTTATACAGATTTTTATCATTCTACTTTACCTTTATTTATTTTTATTTTACCTTTTTATACCTTTTAATGTTATTGTACCCTTGTTACTGTTTGTCCTCTGTACAAAACCTTTGTTACACTGAATTTCCCATCATGGGACTAATACAGGGATTTCTGATCTTATCTTATTCCTCTGTTAAACATTAACAAACAGCCTGTTGCTCATAGGTCAGAGTTATATTCTAACAGCTGAAAATAAGAAGGTTACTTCAGCTGTTTTTATAATAAATAACTTCCTGCCTTCATATCTCTGGGATTAGAAATCACTTTGGAAACAAAACCTGCTCCTCTCATATTTGATTTATTTTGTTACAGCAGGTGAAATAATATCTGGCAGACACCTCTTTGAATTATATTGTAGAGGCTGATTGAGTGTTATGACAGACTTCCTGTTTTTGTCCTTGTTGCAGCAGAGCTGAGTCGGTGTGTTGGAGAAGCTGCTCTGCTGCCTCTGCAGGAGGTGGATGCGGACAGTGTGGATGCTCAGGTACTTGTACTCCTCCACCACATCAATATCCTGTCCCAGGATCAACACGTTCTTCCTCCTGAAGT